>NW_007360994.1:1890197-2273872 GCF_000409485.1 Glarea lozoyensis ATCC 20868
TCAAATAGCAGAAAGCTTTCTACATCTCTGTTTTAGTTCTAGATAATTGAGCGTTAAAGGTTTCTGGAACTTCGTATGGGACGCAACCTGATTCCAAGATCAAAGTCCTGCAGATATCCATCCAGAAATCGTCTTCAATTGACAAGTCTCGCTCAAGCTTTAGCAGATGTTTAACATTTGGCATGGTGCTTAGTCGGCCACTAGAGTCAGACTCGAAAGAAGCACAATAACTCTACCAACCAACAGTCTCTCAAACAAAAGACTCTAATCAAATACGAGCTTCAGAAAGTGATCTGCTTGTTAAAAAGGTTGTCCATGACAGAATGTGATCTCAAGCACGTGTATAAACATCCCACCCCTCTTCCTCATCGCAAAATTCGCGCCCCTCAACAATCCAACACGATTTACTACAAGCAATAATGTAAGATTACCACAAAAACCGCAGCACAACAGCGTCATAAAGCAATTCTCGGCTCCATCCAAGAATCTGCAGCACCAACCCCAAAACAGTCTCATGATTGGCGCACCCCCACAAATCCCATATGCAATGCGGGTTCCATGCACCACATTATCACAACGCAATTCACCCGGACAGATATCGCAAAGTTGGATTTCTCTACTTCTCCATTCTTGTGGTATCTTATCTTACTAGTGTCGAGTTTTACACGATAGTCTACTCGCTATTGTTTGTAAGAAGTGGCTACGCTAACAAATATGTCTTCGCCTCCGCAAGAAACACTAGCTATTGACCCTGACGCTACACGGGATGACCCGGCGCTAGACGGGGAGGAGATGGCGGATGTGGAGACAAAAGCGAAGTTGTCGGTGAGTTTCATCTTTTTGGGAGTGGGACTGGGTTGATGGGTGTAGATTGATAGTGATGAGGCGAAGGAGGATGCTGATGCTGAGGTTATACTGTGAGTTGATTTGAATATTGGGGTGTGAGTGGACCATACGTGAGGGACGTACTAAAGGATGGCTGTGAGCTAGTTCGGCTACTGCATCGGTGTCGTCGAGTCTTTATGAGAGTGTCGAGGAAAATGGGAGAAATTATCATAAATATAAAGAAGGGAGTAAGGCGAATTCCTTCTAGTTTGCGAAGTGGAGACTAACAAGAGTTTTAGAATACTACTTACCAAATGATGAGGTATGGAAGTCTGCTTCTAAATTCATTTCACCTCTCGTCAAGCTTTGACTCTGGTTGTCTGACTAACACTCTTGAATCATATAGCAAGAACAAAACAGGCTTGGTACTCATAAATCTTCTCGATATACCATAAATACTGCTGACCATCATTCTCAGACCTCCAACACGTCCTATGCAAAATGTCACTTCACGGCCGACTCCATCTCGCGCCCCTGAAAGACATTAAGCTAGAACGTGCCCTCGATTTCGGAACCGGAACCGGAATCTGGGCAATTGAATTCGCAGAAAAATATCCCAATTGTCAGGTGATAGGCAGTGACCTCTCACCCATCCAACCAGAATTGCATGTCCCATTCCTTACTCAAAACAGATATGCTGCTAATTAGACCCAGCGTCCCAGCCAATCTCACATTCGAAGTCGACGACATAGAAGATGCTTGGGTATATTCTCATCAATTCAGCTACATCCATGGCCGACTTATGGCATTTGCGCTCAAGAATCCACTTGAAGTATTCAAAAAAGCGTTTAAATCCCTCTCACCAGGTGGGTATTTCGAGATGCAAGATCTCAATCTCCCAATCAAGGCTTTAGACAACTCTCTTGAGGGGACCACCATGCAACGTATCTCCGAGTTACTTCTCAGCACGGTGGCGAAAGTAGGATTGGATCCTACGACGACGGGTAGGTACAAGAAGATGATGGAGGAAGTTGGATTCGTGGATATTAAAGAGGTGGTGATTGAATGGCCGATTGGCACGTGGGCGAAGGGTGCGTATCATAAGAAATTAGGTAGGTGGTTTAGGAGGGATATGGAGGTTGGGACGGAGGGGATTTTGATGGGGCTGTTTACTAGGGTGATAGGGATGACGAGGGAGGAAGTGCTTGAGTTGGTGGTGGAGTTGAAGCGGGAGATGAGAGATCCAAAGATTCATGCCTATCAGCCATTGTGAGTTCCCCAATGTCATACCGAATTGTCAAGTAGAGTTCTTTGACACGGAATTTTGGAGATTGGACTGCTGACGGTTGAATATTTAGCCACATTGTTTATGGACGGAAGCCGGAGTACCACCATAAGGTACTAATGGTTTGACGAGCGCAGCGTCGCCAAGTTATCAGTATAAAGAGAGAAGCTCCATAGATTCCGTATAAGAAAAATGCAGATCAAACTTTGAGTGCTAAGCCCTAGACAACGAAAGCTTAGAAGTAGAGAACATGTTATGTCAAAGATATCAAACTTTGTAGATGCAAATGTTTCACTACAGCTTATGTGCAGCAAATATTGGTTCATTGTTTCAACACGGAGATTTTAGTGTCTTTGAATAGAAATATATGGCAGAGCTAGTCATGAAGAAGAGTCCATTGAGTTGGTGTTAGCTTCTATTCATTCATAGATATTGTAAGGCAATACTTCTGAAATTTCAATCTGTTCTAAAGTTTGCATGTAGAAAGTCAATTTTTCAATCAACTTTATTTATAGTCATGTCAAAGGAGAGAGGTGTTTGAAATGATTTGTAGGCAAACAAAATCGATTGATTTGCAATTCCACATAAAGCAGATATGAGAGAATAGCTTTTACATCTGTATTAACCCTGAAAGCGATGTGGCTGCAGCTGTAATGAAAGTACAAAGGGTAATGGTTGTGAAAAATGCAACTAAGGTCTTGCAGACTTTTGCGCCTGGATAGAAACAAACTTTGCCCACCTCTCTAAAATTTAGAAAGAACTCAAAAAAATCAAAGAATTGATTACAAAAAGACAAACTTGTGAGCAAGTACAAGATGATTGAAATTGAGCATATAAACTGCCAATCTGTTCGAAGATATCAATAGCCACCGCAACTACACTGCCTACTTTGAAAGCAAAGATATCACAGAGACGACTCCGGAAGTATTTGACCATCACACCTATGGCCAACAATCATCATTGCCCAAGGCGAGGAGAAAACTGTCGTCCTAGAGGGGGATACTGCTCGACTCATCAAGTTATGTGTGGAATCAAAAGGTCCGCACGAGGGGCGAAACATGCCCCAGATACGATGACGAGATCAGAAGGTACTACTGAACGTCCGACGATGTGACAAAAATCCTAGCTGACACAGCACAGGGCGGAGGAGAAAAAGGCCAAGAAAAAGGATGATGACGATCAAGATGGAGGTGGCCAGCCGTCAGCTAACGGGAACAAGAATGGGAAACCCAAAAACAAGGAGAAACAAGAGGCCTATCTCGCGAACTATGGGAAAAAAGCTTCGGGAGGAAAGCAGCCGAAAAAGAACGAAGGGACGAAACAAAAGACGGCTAGGGTGCTGAGAACAAAGCTCTCAAGCGTCGTGAAGTTTTTGAAAAAGACCTTTACGATTGAACCGAAAACCCGTGAAATTTGACCTCATCGTTGAACGGTACCCTAGAAAGAGTGTTGCGGGAAGAGCCCGATGGAATGAGACAAATATGAAAAATTGGCGGTGATCTTTACGGCTTTTCATCTTAGAGTTCTACCAACGGAAGCAAAAGAATATATAGCAGCAGTAGAGTCTATCAAATTAAGGAAAATGAAAAGATTTTTCTTGCTAGAACTATTCCGAGCAATCTTCGTAGAGACTCTTCTAGTTCGCTGTCGTAGATTTTGAATTTCCGCACTACAGAATTTTGCCTCCAACTTGGGTACATGCGGTAGCTTGAGCGTATCTCGATGAGTCTTTTTAATCTTGTAGTAAAGTAGTTCCCCAGGGGAAATCGGAATGTAACAGAGTCTTGTTGAGTTTCCTGGCCAGAAACTGTCCCCACTTGGGACGGAGGATCTTCTCGGTAGGTTCGATTTGAAGATCCCTTACCCGAAGACGTCCTCTTTCAAAGGCCAGAATACTTGACATTGACCTAAGATTCCGGCAAGGATTTCCATATCCTGAAGACTCCAAAGGTTTTAGAGCATTTCCCTGGGCCTTACAGAGACAAAATGGAAGTGCATCTAGCGGGTGCTGTGGTACATATGAATGATACCGTTTAAAATGGGCACGGCCACGAACTTGACCAGAAAAAGCCAAGAAAGATTCTTTTGATACTTGATGGGTACATACCCTCAACACGATAAATGGTGCTGTGCAGAAAGGGTTGTAATGGAATCAAAAAGAGTGTCTTCGAGACATCGAAATTGACAAGTCTTTATGGAGCTTTTCCGAGGTTATATTTTCCAACGAGTGTATGATTGAGCAGTACCGTATTAGAGATGATCCTTTCATAAGACAAGATCTTAGCAAAAATCGGCGATTCAGAGCGCCCTCTGAAGAAGCTTACAGTTGACGAATCGAGAGGTAGACTTGTTGAAGAAAGAGATGTTGTGGTGACGAAGATACCGCGAGGCCGCCTAAGTACCTTCCTGCCTCAGGTATCAACAAGCTCCTCTATCACCAACCTCAACCCCTCCACCCCTCCAACTCCCCCCAAACCCAAACCCAAACACACAACCCTCAAAATGCCCGTACGTCCCCCTCCCCTCCTAATTCCCCCTTCTTATCTAACCTCTCCAGGCCTACAACTCAATCTTCAACGACGAAGCCTCGCCCACCCTAATCGGCAACTTCCCGCTCCTCCCCCTCCGCACCCGCACCCGCGGTCCAGCCTACACGCTCCCCCTCGACGCCTCCCTCTCGCCCGCCCAATCTCCCGAGCCCGACTCCGAGAGCTACGATATCCTCGATGAAGTGCTCTCTCTCTTTCGCGCCAATACCTTTTTCCGGAACTTCGAGATCCAGGGGCCGGCGGATCGGTTGCTCATTTATGGGATCCTGTGGGTGAGTGAGTGTTTGGGGAAGGTGCGGCCGGGGTTTAGTTCACGGTATGTTATAACGCGTCTCCTCTTTATATGGGGGGAAGTTGGACGGTACATTGATAGTATGGATAGGGAAGCACAAAAAGAAGTCCAGAATATAGCACTCGACACGAATTTCAGTATCCCAGGAGACCCAGGATTTCCACTTAATCAGATGTTTCAGGCACCGGGGTCGCGACAGGAGGCTGAGACGTTGAAGCAGTATCTGGCGCAGGTGCGACAGGAGTTGGCGAGTCGGTTGTTGGCGAAGATTTATGAGGATGGGAGTGATAGGCCGAGTAAGTGGTGGTTGAGCTTTACGAAGAGGAAGTTTATGGGGAAGAGTTTGTAGGGTATGAGCGGCGAATGGGATGAGAGACGGGGATGGGAAAGTGAACCAGGAAAGGAGATCGGCGGAGTTGATGGATTGATGATTTCAAGCACTGGAAGACAAAATGGAAAGAGGAATAATAGACATTTCAACTGCAAGGTCTTGAATTAGGGAGACGGTGAGGCCATCTCTATATCGCCTTCTGTCTTGGTTTTAGGCGTAGTTTCTGTACCTCCATTAATTTCTTGCGCAAGCTCATCAATATTCTGCGCTACAACTCCATCATCCAACTTTTCCTTCTTGACACTTGATTGTGTCTCATCTGGCGTAGCAACATTATCATCAACCTTCCTCTTCTTCCCAAACTTCCCTCGAGCTTCGATTTTCCCACGAGCCGGGATCACTCTTATAGCTGTGAACAGATATCCTTCTGCTCCTCCCTTTCCAGTCATAATTGGATGTGTTCGACCGGGTAAGACCTGCCACCTCTTCACTCTCGCGCTTTGTACACTTGCGTTTAGCACCAGGGTCGGATTGAGCGGGAAGTCCTCGTCTCCTTGCCAGTTATCCCGGTCTTCTTCTGTGGTGAGTGATGCGAATGAGGGAGGCGGGGAAGTGATGAAGGCTGTACGTCGAGAGGTGGAATAGTTGTCTGACAACAGGACAAGAGGTTCAATCGTTGGAGAGTAAATGGCGATGTTGGCGCCTCCGCGTAGGAGGGGAATAGCGTGCTTAAGTATTGAAGTGGGATCCATTGAGGATGCTATCGCCAGCCCAGAGAAACCACCGTTCCGAGTAGAGTCTACTATTGATTTGGTTCGGTTCCACCGACGCAATTTCCGGTAATATGTCCCACGTTTGCCTGGCTTTAGAGCTTCGAGGTCGGCAGGCAATAACTGTTCGACAGCTGTGGAATAGGTTGTGTCTTCTGTTGGCGAGATGAGTTGTAGCCAAGAGAGGGAATGAAGATGTGTAGTAAGTGGATGATCTGGACAGGGTGGTGTCGAAGTTGCTGGGTCGTAGAGAAAGTATTTCAGTAAACTTAAGTTTGGCTGCGCGTTATTGTGTATCATAGTGATGGTGTTTGATGTTGCGGGTGCTGGCTCCTCTCTATGATGTGAACTTTTACCAACACTTTGCAATTGTTCTTCAGAAGGGTGAAGGATACCCATTCTCTCCGCCATAGCTGCTACCAGCAGACCGCCAGTTTCATCAACCACCAGCCATTTTCCACCCTCGACATCAGGTAGTGATTCAGAGAAGTGAACATTTGCCCAACAACCAGCCAAGCCTAGCAGCTCACTTCTCATTTCGAGTATTTTCCCACCATCTTTCTCGTTCAGATACCATTCCGTCAGGAGAGCAACATCCAGAGGTAATACTGTAAATCGCCTTAGATACTTCTTGGTCTTTAACAGCTTATATTTGGCCAGTGAGAATGAAGTTTTTTGATCCAGCGCGGTATGACTGAGCATCAGCTTCGCGATCAAGTCCTTTCCAGCTCCAGTTCCTTCTCGTTTCAATACCTCGATCTCTTCCATAGTCAGCGTTTGCCTTGCGCCATCGTCTATCGTCTCGCGGTTCGATCGCATTATGACTTCTCCATTCTCTCCCACCAGCTCGTACTCGACCCCATCGCCACCAATTATAAGCTTGTCATCTTCGTTCTTTGGATTCGCGGCGGCATCCTCCTCTGCGATTGTGTCGGCGTGGAGTTCTGAAGCAGGAACAACGCGAAGTGTTGAGCCCTTTTGGCCTGCTTGTAGATCAAGCAATTCGTATGTGAGATTGTAAGGTCGCTCTAGAAGACTGTTGCTTGAGAAAGTTCCGTATTTGCCTATCGATATGGCACTATACCTGAGTCAATTGGTGCTTTTAAACAAGAGATAATCGGAAGTGATGCTGCTCACTTGGATATTGACACTCACGTATTTGGCACAATTTGGAGGACTTTGAGAGTATCTGATGGAAGTCTCAGAGCTATCCATGAATTCGGCTGGACCAGCGTGTGGATATGCATCTTAGCATGAATTGGAGGCTTTCAAGCGCGTTATCGAGGTCAACACATTCTGCGTTGCTACGGATCCAGCCTCGCGCAGAGAGGGTCGACGATGAAGTTTTTCTTGCTCCACCCCCGCCAAAAACGTCCGCAGCCTTGTCTCGTTTGTGGCTTGTTTGACCTTGTTGCGGCTGGTGTTGATGATCCACTTAAAACGCCGGCGGCCCATTGGTTTCGTCGCCGTCCGTGCCCCCAATTCGCTCCCATCCTCGTATGGGTTTGCAGGACGCGTAAGTTGCAACGTTGATGTAGGATTCACAGCTTGCGCACCCGTGGTATATTTTTTGGTTCTGCAGAGAATACCGTAGCGTCTGTACTTGGGGTGTAACTGGAATGAAATACAAAGCTACAATTGCCGGGTGGGCAATACAGTTGTGTGAATTCGCTGATTGCAATAAGTGGCGTCATTGCACGGAGAGCTGTTATCGATAGGCGAGAGCAAGCTTGAACTCCTTCGACGTCGGATCCGGTTTCTTGCTGCCTACAACAGTAACAAAACGCCTCCCAATTCGAATCATTTGCTCTACGTAAGCTAGACTAGTTACAGCTGTAGCCCAGTACACGAATCAGAACATGGAGACTCGGCGATAATTCATCTTGCCAGCCATCTTCATTTAATACACATCCGTCGCTCGGTATCTGACGCTTGACAGTCCTCGAAGTTGTAGTCGACCAAGGCGAACAGAAAGCCTTCCCGCACGCTCTTGAGAAAGAAAACGCCTTAGACTCAATTGCAATCGAACTCCAGAATGGTCACTCGAAAGCCAGTACCGCAGCAAGCAGATGGCGGCCTTGCTCCTTACCCTTCTTCACCACCATATCCTGTCACGCCTACTTCCAAACCGCCTACTTCCCAAGATTTTAGAGTGCAAGATGCGCGAGAACAACTACGAAATTCTGTGACAGATTCTGAGCCGGAAAGTCCGAATGCTTGGAGGGACGACGACGAAGCGCCGGGGGAATATTTGTCTGCGAGCAAGACCGGGAAGCCCCCAACAGCTATCATACCAGAATCCTTACGAGTAGGGCCAGCCAGTCTGTCGAACTCGAGTTCCAGAGAGCCCTTACGAGTTGCTTCAGCAGATGTATCTAGAGCAAGTTCGAATGAGCAACTCCGGCCCGATCCTTCAACAAACCCGTTTGTAAAAAAGCACATGCAAGATGGTAGCGAAAATAGGGAAAGTAGTGCAGGTGCATGGGGGAACGTCTCAGAATTGTCTGCGGAGGCTCCAAAGAAAGCACCTCCTCCAATTCCACAACATCAGCGTGAGTCTTAGCTGTCTCGTCACCTAGAGCTGGAAAAGTAGTAGCTAACACTTCCAAGCCCCGATCCAGGGACTTGCAAATCTCTCAGTTTCCGAACCAAGTACGAACCCGTGGCAGCCAGCGTTGAATAAAAATCCTCGTACCGAAGCTCTTCCAATCCCTACGATGCGACATGAAGATTCTGGAAACGAAGCATGGTCTTCAGCCCCGCCCGCAAAGAAAGCCCCAGCGGCTCCTCAAGCCTTGGATACGTCCCAACAACCGGTTCTGGTTGATATAGAAGAACCAGAGTCACCCGCATGGGATGAGGATGAACCTTCTCCTATAGTCCAAGAGATGCCCTCCACCGTAGCAAAGGAATCGCAGCAAATTTCGGACGATTCACATGCATGGGATAACGATCAAGGCCATAATGTGAAACCTGTTGCATCTGAAGCCACGCCTTTTGTGGCCCACGATGACACTTCCCAGTCTGGAGAGGGTTGGAATCTGGTAAATCACGAGACTGTAGCGGACGGTGCTCAACAGAGTGGAATTATATCGTCCGACCAGAGCTTTCCTGCACAATCGGCAGCTCACAGCGGGACTAGGGATGACATTGGACCACCATTACCTCCAAGAACATCAACAGAAATTCCTCTTCAACGAAACATTTCAGAAGAGCATGCACCAGCTCAGCCACCTAGGCCTGTGATTGTTACCGATACTCCCAGCTCAACGTCCGTTAACAGCCAAGGTCCCAATTCTGCTGTACGAAAACAGAAGAAAGAGACATACGAAATCAAGAAAATCACCTGGCACGATGTGAACGCCAGCCAGAACCCTCGAACATCTCCCATTCTAGTTCAAAATCTGAACGGGCCTTGCCCGCTTCTAGCCCTCGTCAATGCTCTTACTCTTTCCACGCCTGCTGGAGTTGATACAGCCTTGATTGAAACCTTAAGGTCTCGTGAGCAAGTGAGTCTGGGATTATTGCTAGACGCGGTTTTCGATGAGTTGATGTCTGGAAGAAGGGGTGGTGCTGCACAGGAATTGCCTGATGTTAGTGACTTATACTCGTTTTTAATCACGCTTCATACTGGAATGAATGTCAACCCTCGATTTTCCCCGCCAGCAGCTAATAAATCTTCGACCGACCCCCGCAACTCAATGTCACATGTTCATCCAAGTGAAAGAGAGGCAGCTCTGCCGGGAACTTTTGAAGATACTCGGGAAATGAAGCTCTATAGCACGTTCGCAATTCCGTTAATACATGGATGGCTTCCAGAACTAGACTCACCCGCATACGCTGCACTTTGCCGATCTGCTCAATCCTATGAGGAAGCACAAAACATCATGTTTAATGAAGAACCATTAGAGGATAAGCTGCGCCACGAAGGTCTTAGTTTTGAAGAACAAGCAAAGTTAGAAGATATTGGCACGATCAAAGCTTTCTTCACAAGTAATGCGACACAACTTACTTCCTTTGGACTCAGCACGATCACTACCTCCGTCGCCCCTGGGGCAGTAGCTATTCTATTCCGTAATGATCATTTCTCTACGCTTTACAGGCATCCACAAACATTACAACTTCTCCAGCTGGTAACAGATATGGGCTATGCTGGACATGAAGAAGTGGTTTGGGAATCCCTGATTGACGTGAATGGAGAGAATGCAGAATTCTTTTCTGGGGATTTCAGACTCGTTGGAGGCGCGCCAGCCACGTCTTCCACCGCAGGTAACGCACACGAATCGGGGAACGGTTGGACTGCAGTCGCAGGAAGTCGAGGTTCCGCGAATCATAGGGGGGGCCATCAACCGGCATCTAGCCTATCATCTATACCCCAAAACGTTCCCTCAGACCTCGAACCTCCTCAGAGCCCAACTACGGAGCAGGAAGATCATGATCTTGCTCTGGCGCTGCAGCTCCAAGAAGAGGAAGAACAACGCCATGAGCAGGAAATGGCCCGGCGGCGCCGCGAGACAGAACTGTCACAGCAATATATTGAACAATCGGGTGCAGGTAGAGGTGCCAATAGCCGAAGTGGTAACAATGTACCAGTCACCAGGGGTCGAGGGGGGACCGTGAGAGGCCGCGGCGCTGGCAGAGGAGCTGTCATTGAAACACGGCCAGAGATTCCCCCAAGACGGAACAATCAAGCAAATACAGCAGCAGATCCCGAAGCTGGTGTGGACGCTCCTCCACCATCATATGAACAAGCAGCGAATCAGCCAGCTTACGCACCACCGACGAATCATCCCGCCCATCCAAGTTCGAGCCCAGTTACTGCGCGTCGAGAAAGTGCTTACTCTGCAAATTCCGCGCGCCCACAGATTGCCGGTAGAGGGAGAAGAGCAACTGGGACTTCGTCAGTATACCAGGATCAAGGACCTAACAGTCGGCCACAACAAGTCCAGCGGCCTGGTGAGCGAGAAAGGGATTGCATTGTGATGTGAGTTTCTAGAGCGGGATCGGGTGTGTATCAATGAGCGAAATGGCGTTATATGGAGCAAATCTTGGATTGAAGCCATATTTCGGCGGGGAGGGAGACACCCCTTCTCGTCTATTGTTTGTTTTCAACTAGCATGGCGATATAGGGATGGAAAGGGAATAACGGGGGTTTGAAAATTATCTTATAGCGGAACATATATGGTTCGATATCAGTGAGCGGCTGCAGTTTATCGGTTGATGAAGACATGATTAATATGAATATGATAATGTTGGATTTTGAATATCGATTAGCCATACGTCGGGTATTGTAAGGACATCCTTCCTAGGCATTATTTTCGTGCTAAATATCGAGAATGAAAATTTCTGTGTAACTTGAAGTGACTTTAGTAGACATAAGGATGATGGTAAAGTTAATTCATGGTTGTTGTTATCGTTGTCCTGATAGTACGTGGCCATCCACAGGCTAAGTGCTGGTGGTGCCCATGTCCAATTGCGTCACTCGTCGACATCCCTCTTCAACCAAAAAACCATTGTCAACTCACGATGTCTTTTCTCAACACCCTCGAAGGTGCGCTCAATAAAGGGAAAGCTAAATTAAAGGAGTTTCAGGGTGGGAAACCAAATCAGCAACCGCAACAGCATCAACAGCAATATTACAACCAACCACCACAAGGACAATATCCGGGTGCTCAAAACCAATACCCAGGTGGTCAACAGCAATACTATCCCCCACAACAACAACAACAACAATCACAGTACTACCCTCCCCCACAGCAACAACCACAATTTTGTCCTCCACAGCAGCAGCAGTCATGGAATCCACCGCCTCAATCGCAAAGCCCATACCAGAGCGGTCCTCCTCCTATCCCTTCCTGGAGTAAACCACAATCGCCCGCTGTCAACCTTGCAACTCGACCGCCCACTCACCCTCCTTCGCAGAACCAACCGTACTGGCAACCTCATTTCGATGCCTCCCTACCAGTCTCAACATACTTCATCCAAGAAACGGGCGCTCATGGCTGGGGAAACAACGAATCTCAAAACTACACGAACGTGCCCGCGAATTGTTTCTTCACGCCCCACCAACAACTCGTCCTTCGCGGCATCGTGAATACTTCTGCTCCGAACGATAAATACACATCTGCGCGGCTGGTGTCCGAACAACGGTTTGCGCGCCAAAGAGGATATTTATCTGCGACTCTGAAAGCACCTTGTGCCCCAGGAATCTGGCCTGCGTTCTGGGCATTACCAGCTGAACCCTTCACGTGGCCGAATGACGGCGAAGTCGATATCTTCGAGAGCTGGAACGGTGATTGTGTGAACCATTCATGTCTTCATTGGGGCCATTTCAACGGGGAGGATTGGAATAAACATCGTGTCGTGGAGACGCATATTGGGGATATGCCGCATAGGGAAGTCAAGATTGGGTTTGCTTGGCAACAGGACGAGGATAGGAATGGGGCAGGTGGGAAATTGGTCTGGTATCTGGATGGACGACCGGTTATGAAAGCGAATATCCCCGAGGGAACGAGGAGGATTAGTGATTATCGGATTGTAATTAATGTGGCGATGGGAGGGAATGTCTGTCAAGGGAAGTTGCCGGCGGATGGGACGTATGATTTTGTGGTTAGGGAGTTGGCTATGTGGGATACGCCGAATGGGGGGTGGGAGCAGTTTAATAGGGATTTTGATCAGACTGTGGAGGGAAAGGCAGGATGAACCTGCTATTTCGTCTCTCTCGTTCTGTCAGAGCACTACCGTTGCAGCTACGCCTTTAATATGCACTTGTTACACTAAATCAGCACTACTACGGGTCAGTACTTCGTTTGCAAACCTCAAAGAGATATTGTGATAGTCCTTCGAAACGATATCGGAACTCACCCAGAAGACTTACGAGGTGTGGCCCTGGACGAGAAGATGGAGAAATTTAGTAGTAGAGGAATTGGAACTTGCATGTTGTCTTGATATTGGGCGAGCTATGATCCTTTCACTTGACGGAAGGGATCGAGATAACCACGACTAGTATTACTATTTGAGTTGTAGGTTTAATTAATTTCTCAATAGTTCATGTCAAAATGTCATCGACCACCTAGGCTCCTTCGATTCCCTTGCTTGGAAAGACGAATCTTTCAAATTTTCAAAGCTGATGGTGTATGAATTCGACTTTTGGAATTCCAGCCTGTCCATAACCATGACCCACCTCGAGCTGTTTACTCGCTCGACTCGCACACACTTTGGAACTACGGATAACTCCCAGGCAACAAGTGATTAAAATACATTTCGAGGAAGGCCTGCCTAAAGGTTGCTCCCAATTAATCAATATGATCACGGGATCACGCGTTCTGCGCCGCTACATTGGCCCGCTTTTATCAGGCTGCTAACGCCCATTATCTCTCCAAATTATATGACATAAAATCCTCACTTTCCCCAGCGGATTCCTAAACATTCACCTCCTATTTCATTACTCTTATCAATTGTTGAACTACCCTTTCGAGCCACCATGCTAGCATGCGTTTAATCTTGCCCAAAAGTGGACAAGTTTTAGCGAACCGAGCTCGAGCCCCTTTTCCAAATAAGAACTTTCTGGGTGGCGTCTACCCGAGCGTCCGTTTGCAACGTTCAAAGAGTATATCTTCATTCGTAGGGAAGATAAGTGCAATGTTTCGCCAAAATGGATCTCCGGAGGATCAGAGGATTAAAGCTGAGATGGCGGCGAGAAATGCTACGATTCAGGCACCGCATTTTAGGGGGCCGGGGGTGTTGGATAGGGAGGAACGAGTTGGTGAGTTGAGTCTTGAAGTTTATGGGGCTCTGAGACTATTCAGGAAGTCGTTTTTGTGTGATGTTACGACCTGACTAAACTTCAAATTCAATGGATCTCAATCATTAATCTGTATAAGCTGAGGAGCTAACGCATCAACAGACGTAACCTCAAAATTCCAAATTGGCATGATGTCAAGCTTCATAATCGCAGCTCAAAACGGAGAGTTCCCAGGGAATCGCAAAACGGAACTCCCACTCTGGCCAGTGGATGACTTCAAGTACTTTACACAAAAGTACGAAGAGTGGGCACCCTCGCCTTATAGGGAAATTCCTAATATGGCTGCCCCGATGGGTATGGGAACCTTACCGGGCCCAAGCCCACCACCTTTCTTTCGGTTTTCATTGGCCTTTGGGGGAATGATGGATGAGATGTTTGATGGCGTCTTTGATCACCTGATGACTCGGCCTGGTGAGAGTAGTCACGAACAGATTACCGCGAGGTTGAGTGAGAAGCATGTTGAAAGGAGTTTCAAATTGCTTGCTGAGAAAGTATGTCTGATCTCAAAACAGTGTTGGATGAGCTAATGAAGGTAGTTGTGGTTTGGATTGCCGCCTATGCCTGAATGTCATTGGAAAGCTAATCGTTTGGATGATGAGGATAAAATTGAAGAAGCTCTATCAGTTTTGCAGTCTGTGGTTGATGTCTTTGATTACTGGCGACGACCGGATATTCAAGGCAATCTGAGAGCTACTCATAACAAAGTTTTCATTGAGCTAGATGTGTTTCAAGATGCCATGAAAGCGCTTTACGCGGAGAAAGGTGAAGCCCCACCAGAATGGAGTGTGAGTAAGTTGTGGCAGGACTTCGTCAAGTAAGGAGGCATGTTAATTCTCGACGCATCAAATCACTTACAGGACAACAGACATCAATTTGATTTTATGGCCACCCAAGCACGACATTACCTCCTCAACCATCTCCTAGTCCTCCATACACATTGGAAAGCCCGTCTCATGCGCGCAATTGGCAACGGTCGCCAAATCAACGCCACGCAAACCACAATCCGTATTGACCACTTCGCCCTTCTCGTCCTCAACAAAATCCAAGATCTGTATCTCTCCGCCGAACTCTTATGTCGACCACGCACCGATGGCTTCCTCATGATTTACGGTGTACACCCTAATTTTCAAAACATCGACTCCCCAGCTCCACAATTGAACGCAATCTACGCACGGCTAGAGGAAGAGCGAATGAACCATATGAAATCAATATACAATGCGACCATAGATGCGCAAATCCAAGCCCGAAGAGCAGAGGGACCAATGCCTGATTTTATGGAGCCGCTCAACATGGTTATTGACCGTGAATGGGGTCATAAGAGGACGCAACCTGAGGTTGAGAATCCTCCGAAGCTGAGCATGGAACCATGGGTGAGACAGCTAAGTCAGGAGAGTGTAGAGAAATTCGGGTTCTTGATTTATAGACTTAGTTACGGGGAGAGTGAGGAGGAATGGGCGAAGACTAAGGAGAAGGTTGTTAAGAGGATTGAGAGTGGATGGGAGGGTGTTGTGGGTGGTGAGGCGGTTAAGAGGAAGGCGGTCGTGAGGTGGATGGATGGGAGAAAAGTTGGGATTGCGGAAGGGGATTTGGATGGTGCTAGAGCGTACGTCTTCTTTCATTTCCATCACACCAAGGTTACTAACATCAAACAGACACTTCAAATCAGCAACCGAACCCAACACGCCAAACCCCATCCCCAAAAACCTAAACCTTGGAACCTGTCTCGCAATAACCCCCCAATCCCTTCGCTCCTTCACTCAAGCACCACCTAAAACCCCATCCTCCTCCTCATCCCCAACCCCTCAACCATTTCCTGGCGATTTCTCTCCCTTTATCCACATCATCGACAAAGAATATACTCCAGACCCTGAACCATCCACCACATCCGCATCCGCACCCCCTCCATCACGCAGCGCAAAGAAAAATCTCGAAGGCTACAAAGGCACACTCCTCCTGCCTATGCATCTGGTGTTCCCAGAGCTATACGCGCTTAAAGCTGGCGCGGGACCGGTAGGGATGTTAGAGGATCTGTGGGCGATAGGCAGGAGTCATCCTTGGGGTATGTATACGGGGCCGACGACTGGTGTTACTAGGAGATACTGGAGAGAAATGGGAACTCAGGGGCTGGCGGGGGTGGTTGTTAAGGCTGCTAGTGAGCATGCGGCTGCTAAGGGGGCAAGTGGGGAAGATGGATCACGAGAATGATGGTGGAAGGAGGCTGATCATAGGGATGTTGCGGTGATGGTAGGTTTTGCATAGGTCACTTATCCCATTCGAAAGATGCTGCTTTAGGGACGGGTTAATAGATATAACTTGGACAAAGTTTTAAGATGTTGGATTTTCAGCAGGCTCTAAAAGTCATGGAAGAATGCTTAAAAGCCCAAATTCAATATGTTACCAATCATTTCTAGCGCTCTAGGGACAATGATCTCAAAACGACATTATTTTTTGATACTCTTTCGAGGCTCTCAGGCATAGACAATTAGCATCAGAACACTTGGTCTCACTTGTCTCTTTTCTCTTTTCCGAATATCGCGGGCTTCAAGGGGGGAAGACGGATTCTCGCTTGCTAAGCGAGGTGTTTATCTTCTAGGTTCCTATTATCCTACCTAGGTATTCTAGTCCACCTGAATTTGGTATGGATTACCTTTTTGAATCAACTCGAATGTCAAAGGTTTTCTATTGAGATCTTTATGATTTGGATTGTCACTTCTTTCATCATAGTGAGTATGACTTTCATTCAGAAATACACGCCTGTCTAATGTCTTCTAAATATCGAATGCCCAAACGAGCAGTTTATTACTCCTTCCCGTAATGTAGTTGAGTCATATTAAATGACTATAATGTGATGGTCGACTTAGTTACATTCACAACCTTTATTCACCAGAAGAAAATAGCCTTTGTCATCCCCACCAAAATACCTGAAGTGCAAACATGAATCACCAGAACAGGATTCCTTATCATTGTCCTCCAAGAACAACCCTTCTTTCACACCAAACTCACCACCACCAATTCATAAATCCACCACCCCAACCCAAAAATGTCCTACCTAGTTCCCTCCTCCCTCCGCTCAGTCTTCTACGCCCCCTCCTCACCACCCACCCCCCTCTCTCCCTGCTACCACCTCCCCTGCTTCGGCCAACCAACTTGCATCAAATCCCTCCCCTCCGGCGCCTCCCTCCTCGAACCCCCAGAAATGCCCACCCCAGCCACCAGCATCTTCGCACGCATCCGCTCCATGCCCATCGCCTCGGCCAAATACTCAACCTCCAAACCCTTCTCCGTCATCGCCGAAGAACCAGATACCCAAACCTGCACCCATCCCGCGTGTTCCGGTATGAAAGTATGTCTGAAAATTCAGGGGAAAGAAGATATCAAAGCCCTCCTCGCGGCGCCAGAACGTCTCCCACAACATCTGACAGACCAGGGGTTAGATGTGGCCGAAGATGTGTTCCTCTGGGACGCAACGCTCGGATGGGCGATGCGGATGCGGTGTCAGACGTGTAGAAGGGATCGCTGTGATAGGTGTGAGGTGAAAACCTTTGAGGATGTGAGCTTTATGGGGGAGAAGTTGACGGTTAGGAGTGAGGTTGTGGTTGTGTGTTGGCCGTGTAGACATGGGTTTTGTAAGGGGTGGAGGATTAGTTTTGTGGTTAGGTGTAGGGGGTGCGGGCATGGCGTCTGTGGGGAGTGTGAGCTTGGTGAATGGGAGGTGGGGTGTTGTAGGAGGGGGACGCATGGGGTGAGTGTTGGGCGGGAAGGGGATGAGGGGGTGGGGAAAGTTGTGGAGGGTGAAGTGAAGGAGAGTGAAGTGATGGAGGGTAGTCAGAGTGTGGAGGTGGAAAATAGTAATCAGGAGGTAGTGGATGTTGGCAAGGTGATAGAACCTGGGGCTGGATCTGAATGAAAATCTCAAGTCAAAAGAGCTGAGGCGTAGAATTTTCTCAACTTTGATCTCGAGAAATTTCACGCCAGTGGTGTTGAAGAACAGCAGTTGTTTGAGAAATTCCACTAAATGCACGTTCGCCCAGGGCTGTAGTTCGGTAGTGTTGAGGTATGGGGCACTTAGAGCCGTCGCATTTTTCTCGTGCGCTAACACTTTTATATCATTCTTGCTTGTTTTTCCCTTTTTGAGACTTGACTGCAAGGGTTTTTAGACCAGTGCTGACTGCTTGGTCAAGAACATCCAGGATTTCAAATTCAACCTCATATTATCACGAGTACCGAAACTCTTAGATACTCTAATTATCAAGACACACAATTGCTCTATCTGTGAACCCCCTTATTTTCCCTATTTGAACACTGGTAAGAATGTTCTTCTAGAACTCCACGATATATTTAACGAAGCTATTACGAATTAAAGCGAAGATGTCGCATATTTCCATATCCTACTTCACTTCTTGTCTCATGCGGCTACGATGCTAAGTTTAACCAACACTTCGCGAAAACGCAGCTGTTTGTGAGACAATTTGGGGCTGTGACCGGATCGTCAACTCGGAAATTCATGTTCCAGATTTCTGTTTGCATAAATAGACCGCCAATAAACCCAAGAATGCGCATGCTGTGTTTTTTTGTTCTTGAGATATATATGTGAGACCGTGTTGGCAGTTTGATGTTGGCAGTTTTATTGGGTTGGGTAAAGCAACTTTAATAAATGTTGGTATGTTGAGCTCACCCTTTTCTAAACTCAGAGGCAAAGATCTGGGGGCTATGTTTTTGATATCGTTCAGCGTCATTGAAAAATTCTATTTCAATCTCGGCAATGCTGTTGATAGAGCGCCCGTAGCGTCTTGTGTATATATTAAATGATACTCTGCTTCGTTCATTTCACTATTGCAATAAATCTTTTCTCATTAAAGCTGCAAAAGACTACTCACCGAGCCCTTATCACAAAATTCACCATTCAAGCTTCTAGTCTGGTCATATTGCAAGCGGGTTCCATCATAGTTCTTCTGAATCAATGCCTGCTATGGCTTTCTCTAAGCTTGCCGCTTGTCTGCTTTTCTTTGTCACAGCATTTTGCTCACCTCCGCGCGGCACTCCTGGTCGGCAAGTAGATGCTACAACGGGGACTCCGTGTGTCCACTTACAATTCAAATTCGACGTCACCGATAAAGTGGATGATATCCCAATAATTTACAATGTTCCTCTCTTCGCACATTGTAACGATATAGAGAGTTTTACTAGAATTACTTCGCCATTGTCTTTAGCGGCCGATTTTACTCGTAGGGCTTTGACCTCAAATCCAATATCTCATCTGGTTATGCTGACCTTATAACTTCCAGCGCCTCTATTTCAGGCAAGAGGCTATTCTGTAAACTTCCAAAATTTTGTCGACAACCGAGGAATTGTGATCGAAAACTACTTGGAAGACGCAAGAAAGCATCGAGGCCCAAGGCAGTCAGGTCACACTAGACCAAATATTCTGCCAAGTATCTAGCAGAGGGATGTTTGTTGACGAAGACGGGCTCAGCCTGGACGGGATTTTGACAACGTCACATGCAGTGCCCCAAACAGGTTTCCCTGCGACCCAAAGCACTCCAAATAGTGAGTTGCTCAACGTTGATAGAGTTATTTGCCAGTATCAGTATGAATCCTTTGCTGGGGAACTTATGTATGGCCAACCGATCAACCGTTTCTTCGGCTACAGCTCTCGGTAATCTAAATCATTTGGCTACAGATCTGAGCTCTTAAATTGGAGCAAACCGTCATAAGTTTAAGAGCACAGGTAATAGAATGCTCAACAGCTTGTCAGTTGTGTTAAGGAAAATCATTTGTAAAGCTTCCGTAGATTCGGAAAAATAGATTGTGACCTCTGAAATTATTCAATTAGTGGCTACATGCTACAAATAGGCAAACGGATGCGCGTGGAATTCTGTCGGTTCACTTGTACTTACCAGGCACGACACGATATACGTGGTATGCTATTGCAAGATGTTAAGTGAGTGATAACCTATTAAAGGAATAGTAGAGCTGTAGAGCCCATATACTCATAGTGTAGCACCACGTGACTAGCTAATTTTAATTAGGCTAGTCTACACGATATTCATCCAATAGGAATGGATATATTCCTACAAATTTAGATCAAATACAACATGTTTTGTTACTTAACCCTTCCCACTATGCTGCCTTGTGATCGTTTTCAGTAAGAATCAAGAAGAGTGTCGAAGAATCACAATTCGAACACATTCTTGTTATATTTACAGTCTCACAAGAATCTCTTTCCGGGTCTGAAAAGACCTGTAGACCGAGGACCAGCGGAAGAAGAAGCAACCGCAGTTTTCACGGTGTCCACAGCAGGCTTGTTCTCAGACCCGGCAGCAGTCGAAGTTGGAGCTGCAGGACACGACATCGGCTCAGAAGGCTTGCCGCCCGGAATAACCACCCCCGCAACACCCATTGTGATATAATCAGCGAATTGTGCTCCGTAGTTGACGTATACACTCTTGCTCTTATCAAAAAGATCGCTGACAGTAAGTAGTCTTGATCCATCGTTGGTCTTCAGACCAGTATTATTCTGGATTCGAAGTCGTAGTCCTTGGCTTTTCTTGATATCACCACGTTGAAATTCAAACCAGGATTCGGGGACAGGAATCATGTTGTCTGAGTCGCCATCACGGTTGCCGCTGGCGTCCAGCCGAAACTTGCCACTGTCGAACTTGTGCATATAAAGTGCAACTGGATCAGAGATGGAAAGTGAGTTTCCTTGCCTGGCCAAGCCGTTGATTTGGGAGCCAATCTGGTAATTTTTCGTAAGTACGTTACATCTTATTTGAGAATCAAGAGAGTTGAGAATCTTACTGTAGGATCAGAGTTACGGTTTGGATTGCCATACTTAGAACACTTGATCAGTTGATCTGAGTTCGTGACAACTTGTCCTTTGGAGTCTTTTCGAATAACAGTGGCTTGAGCGGCGATGTCAATCTCAGCCCCGAGGGTATTGGCAGGTTGAATCAAATGGATTATTTTACCGGTATTCGTGCCGAAGTTGTAAGGATTTGTAGGATTGTAAAGCCATTTCTGTCTGTTGGTGGGATCGTCAAATGGGGTTAGGAACAAATCCGCTTCTTCGGTTGGACTCAGATCGAGGTCGTTCATCTTTTTAATAGAAGAAATAGCGTCTGCTTGTTGTACATAAGAGTAAAATTGCCAGTACTAAATTGAAAGAGGTCGTAAGAAGTTTGAACTTGAGATAGGGATGAGTAAGATTCGACATACCTCCGGTGCCTCACAAGTAAACACTACAGTGGCGATATTATTGTTTGCATCACGAGATAGCGACCACTCCAGATACTCGTCTTGGAAAATACGACTCGAATCAGCAACCTTCCACCTGAGGTCGTCACTGCCACCGAATTTTACCGCGACCTAAAACAAATTAATTAATGTTATCAGACTTCGGAGAGAACACTCACAAGATTGGGAAACCCGATCCAAGTAATTGCTGCAGGCTGTTGCGTAGTATCGTATGGTACGAGGGTGCCGTTGAAAAATTGAGTCAGGGGATCTCGCTTCTCATATGGTCCTTGAACATTGCCAGCAATCTCATCATTCATCCATTGTGCAATAAATTTTTCAGACCATATTTTCTGATTACTTTCATTCAACTCTTTGAGATCTGCTGGGGAATTGAATTGAGGAAGAGTTGAAGTATTGGCAGACATATTTGGCAAAATAATTCTAATGAACAGTCGTGTTATGTTTTACTGTTCTTGTTCAGGGCAACGAATCTGCGACTATATATATTTTGATGGCCCAAGAGTCGCAATTGTTGTATTACCAAGAATGCGTAGAGCGGCGCTCCGTTTTCAGCTGTTGACTAGGGATATGTTGCACAAATATCGTAAGATGACAATAAACAGACCATGTTGATATTTTACAGGGAAAGTCAGTAGTTAGCATTGCATTTTTTTCTACGTGCATGATCTCTGAAATACAGGGCACAAAACCAAACAAAAAGAATGAAAGTGATGCAACCAACAATGAGTCAAATCGATATACTTGCATTATCACTGGATTTTAATTGACTTTGAAAATTGGATCGCCGTTACGAGACTCTTGCATTCAACAGCAAGTCACGTCGTTCTCGTCTAATGCGTTGTGTGACTAAAGAATGTATGTAAGATAATTTTGGTCGAATCTTGCGTCAGCTCGAGCTGACACACCACCTCCAAACTATCTCAGGCACTAGTACACCAGTTCTTAAGATAAAAAAGCAAATATGAACCATTGTTAATCATCTGATTGCTTTAACATCTAACGGTTGGCTTTTGACTATTTTAACGAGGACGGCTGACATGCGGGGTCAGCGTTTTGATATTTCTCACCTCATCCTTTTGGTCCTACCAACACTTCGATCAAGCCAGTCATCGTCTTCGGTGCTACGCAAAACGAGGCTCCTTCGGTTCAGCTCGTATAGATTTCGCATACATTATGCGGCTTCACTGTTCTCACTCGAACTGACCAATGCTCAAGTAAATTGTAACACGTAGGGACGCAAAATCCTCCGTCTGAGTGGAAAAATTGTTCTCTGTGGCTAGCTGATTAAAGAGGGGAAAGAAATTAGATAGATGAAATTAGTCACACAGCAGAAGTTGTGCGCATCGGGGAGCAAGGTCCTCTTCTAAGTTTCACTGAATACCTAGACGGAACCCGGGCAGATCTTGTTCCTTCCCAATCGCAGTGACAATGGAACATCTCAATTTGTATAGACGAATCTTCAATAGATCTGAAGCCCCAAACGTTGATGTTCTAGTCGAGGAAGATTTTCGCAAGTACAATCTCACTGATTTCTTCGGTGGAATTTGGCTTACAAGTCCGGACAATGTGAAGGAACTCACGTTGAATGATGTTTTACTTGATTTTTGGAGTAAGAAGACTGCAGATACAAAGGGAGATAGTTGCTGACTTTACACAGGTCAAAGCACGAGTTCAACTCCTCGAAACTCATTTGACGTTTTTTGCGTCGCAGACGGAGGCGGAATACCAGCAACCACAGAAAATTCAAAGTGGTTGAATCAACTTATCCGATTTGCAGCTTTTGCGTCTGGAGGAGCAAACGGTCCAGAAAATCCCTTCGAAGATAGAGACGCATCATCTTGGACCCTTTGTATTGTGGGTTCTCAAGAACTCAACTCGACGCTCAGATTTCTTCAGGTCGCTAGCTGGGATACAAAGGTTTTCCGATACTACGGGGTAATCAATTCTTTATCAAAAAAAAAAACAATTGAAGCTAAATCCATTTCCAGAGAGACAGTTTGCAGTTGGAAGGAATTTCAGAGGGCGGACAAAAGCAAGGATGGGTTTACCAAGGAGTGTCCACCGAGGCTTTCAGCGACGAATCTTATCTTGGCCCTTTCAATGGTCATGTCAATGGGGGTTTGATCATGAAGGAAATACATAAGTTAGTTTCACTAGTTTTTCATATTCGGTTTACCGAATTCTCATTCCAGACCTTGGTTACATTGGATGACGGACGCAAACGATCCAACACCGAATTTCACAGACACGACCAAAGAGGCTCTGAGTAAAGTATTCGCTCCATATCTGTCAGATTCAACTCCGCTATCTAAAGTCAATAGTGCAGACAATATGGAACCCTACATTACAGATGGCATTAGTGCCTGGTTTACGTCACGCTGGAAGATGGATTTCCTTGACGCCAAGAGGCAGCCTCTCCCTAAGGTCAAGGGCTTAAAACGATGGATGGCTCATATTCTGCTTACCACTTCCATCAACATTCAAACAGCTCTACCTTTTCAGAATCAATGGCTGATGCCAGCAAACAACGTTCTCAACTTTGAATTGCTGAGTCAAGGAGATCCGACTGATATTTGGGTAAGCCTCCACCTGACATGTCGGGGTACGAGAGATGATATACTCGCTGACATGAAAAAGCCAATGGTGGAGAACGATTCCTTCCCGTTCTCGAAGGCGTTGTATGACAACGCAGTCAAAAACGACCCTCAACTGGCACTCATAACAAATGTTGATACAGATAATGTGCCAGCAGGGTACACCGCATTTTCTCTCGATAGTAGCACGATTGCTTCCAGCGATCCCAAAGCATCTAACTTACCCCCAATTTCATTCATTCAGGTCGCAGCAGGGGAGGGAGATCAAGGCACATTTACGATTCTGCATCCATCGTTAGAAGATGCAAAGGGTGCGCATCTTCTGATGACAGACATTCAGAAAAAGTTCACATTACTTTCGAAAGAGACATACAACGCCATGATTATGGTAGATCCCTGGAACCCATTGTACTCTTGGAAGCGTGGTGTACTCTTGCAATACGTTCCGGATGAAGCCACCTACAATGCCTCCACAAAATCATACGATATGGAGAAGAGTTTTATTGATGCCGTGAATACTAGTCCTCGAATGAAGGATCCAACAAGTCCGGAGTACGAGTTCATTCGGAATCTTTCTAGACCCACAAGTTTTTTCTCCGCTATGATGAGCAGTTATATTTCGAAGGTTCAAAAACGTTTGAAGACACAAGACGGGATATCGGACTATCTCAAATTAGCAGAGTCAAGACGTCGCATCTACAGGCCTCTCCCTCTCGACGAATTTGCTTTTACTTTACCATGGGCTTTGTCATGGAAGTACAGTAAACCTCTAGAGATGACTTCTGAAGGAGCGATTCAAGATATTGATGTTCGAGGGCAAAAGTTCTTCGCCACATGGATTGGAGCATTGCGAACCGCAAACCCTATGCTTATTCCCCGCGCCGATGCCGATGATCAGGACGATTTAGCGGTACTGGAAAATCTTCACGCTGTTGCTCTTGCTACAAAAGATTCTCAGAGTTTGAATTTTCAAGAATCTGGGATGAGATTGTTGCCTAAAGCATGCGGAGCTAGCACACGGTGATTAAATACAGCGTCTCTGGTTTCCAACTGGTCAGTAGTCAGATTAATTGATCATTCCAAATTCATAGGACGACTTTTGATTTTCACCATTCCAGTTCATAATTCAAAGGTGAATAAAAAAAGAAAACCACTTATGATATTCAACTAGTGACTTCGATTTTGAAATTATTTTGTATTTTAATTGGCTATTGAGAGTCCCCTAATATAGCATGCATCGAGGCATGAGATTAATTTTGATTCACCATTGTTGTCGTAACGTGGAATTTCCTCAAGCTTAGAGCGTGAACTTGCTGGTCTATTCGGGTCGCAGCCGACTCTCAATTTCTCGCCAGTCGCTTGTTCCTAACTTAATTAAAGTTATTTTTAAGTAAAAATGAAGCTATCTGAACTTTTATAGAGGTTTGTCTACGTTCGTAAGGGTGACTCTGAAAAACTGGGTTTTGATGCACTGCCAGAAAGCGTCCATATCCAAAAGTGTGATGTTGTAACCGATCCGCTTAAAGAAGTCTAACCCAATTTCAGCTTCACGCTCAATTGCTGTTTGCTAATATTCCAATCAATTGTCCTCTAATTTCGCCATTTCTCCTGCTTTCGTTTAGATCAAACGACAATACTGTATCCACAACTCGGTTTCGAATTAACGATGGCTGGGTTTGTGCTAGTCGTGTGACCATTCATCAGTCCACAAACCCGTTTGCTAGAGTGAACATATCCTCGTGTTAGACACCCACTCAGATCAGTGTAACCTCTTGAAGCGCGAACACCAGCCCCGTCGTGAATTTCCAAAAGACGATAGCCACCTAAATTCTATCCATAAATAAACAGATTGCTCTTCGTTCGATCTTTCTTTCTCTTTCCTTTCATTCAAACACCTCAAACCAAATCAAACTCACTCATCGTCCTACTTCCCAAATACAACCATCATCATGCAATTCTTCGGTCTTCAAGTCGCTTCCGTCCTCTCCCTCTTTTCCACTCTGGCATCATGTGCCACTGAGCCACATATGGTCAGCGTTGGTAAAGATGGGTTGAAAATGACCCCTTCTACGCTGAACGTCGCGGTTGGCGACAAAGTCACCTTCAAGTTCTTCCCCAAGACACACTCTGTTGCTCGAGGTAGCTTCAATGACCCATGCAAACCTCTCAGCGAAACCTCCTTCTTCAGCGGCGGATTCAACACCACCGATGCCAACGGAAACGCAACAACCTTCACCATTACCATCGAAGACACGCTACCAATTTACTACTACTGTGTGTTCCCAACACACTGTGGAAAAGGAATGGTTGGCATCATCAACCCAAAGTAAGTTTTCACATCATGTTATATGTTTGCCATCTACTAACTTTCACATCAGTGCCGATGGCTCCCAGAGTCTATCGGAGTACATTGCCAATGCTGCAAACAAGACCACCGTTCCATCTCCCAAAGTTCAAGGCGGCGTCTTGAGCACACCAGATATGCCTAACATGAGCACAATGTCTGATCATTCTTCTACTTCACCAACCGCCACCAGCAGTCATGGCAGTATGCATAGTGGAAGCATGACTGCAACGAGCACTGGCACCAGCTCGGCTTCTGCTACCAGTAGAGGCAATGTCAACAGTGCTGCTGTACCGGGTGCTACCCCACCATTTTCCTCGCAATGGTTTGTCATTGGATTTGTTGGACTCTCTTCGGTCCTCGTTGATGGCTTGATGCTTTAGATATCGAGCAATGGCGAAATTTGGGTTGCGCTGAAGCAAGGAGTTTATCAGGCGATAATTAAAAGGCCACTACTGAGAAAAGTCTCAGCCTATCCGCGGTCGGGGATCAAGAATACATTAGATATTGGTAGCTACCACTAAATATGAGCGTCAGAAAACACATCAGAATCAAATTCGACGTGATGAGTTTTTCGCGGTAAGGTGATTGAATGAAAGGTCAACCGTGTACTTCATCCTAGAGTAACTTTCCATAAGTTACAGACCTGCTACTTTTCAATTTTTATCAGTCATTATAAGGGCAGCATATTGTCTATCCTGATGATAAATATCAAGTGTACTAGCTCTTATTAACATTCTATCGTGTCCCTAAAGTGTATCTTTAACCATTAGGAAGGGAATGGGCAAAAGTTTACTTGCATGATAGCTTCTTGTTTTCCTTTTCATGAATGCGTTCCAACAAAAGTTTAGGATTGCGCGAAATCTGTAAAAACTCAAATAGCTAAAACGGTACTCTTGCCACGCTATAAACGCAATGTGGGAGAAAGAAATCTAGATTTTGTGGATTTGTACCAAGAAATATAAATTCCAAAATATCTGAACGTCGACTTAGATCTTGCCAAAAGCCTAAGGGACATTTGTTGACTAACAAATAATAATACACAATTAACATCGAGCTTTCCTCACATGAATTGAGAATCTAAGGTTGGTATAGTTGGTAGATCATTATTAATAGTGTTGAGAATAGAAACAAAAACTAAACCCTTCCAAGCCCGTGTCGAAACCTACGATCAACTTCAAGACATCAATGCCCCATACACGCAAGTTAAAATCAATCCCAGAATACCGAAACTCCAACCTTTCTTCGAGACGAGCTTGACAACTAAGCCAGAGAGGAACGTGCATATCGAAGTAGGATGTCGAGGTCTACAGATTGTCAGGTATGCAGCAGATAAATGAGGCGAAAGCAACTTACTTGTTAAATAGCAGGATGAAGTATTCGCAGTCTGTAGAGTGATAGGCGTGAAGTTGGATGCATATAGGTACTTGTAATGCGTCGCAGGCAGAATTGAAGCTAATGAGACAAGAAAGCTAGACGTGATGTTGAGTTTGATGGCGAAGCTGGCGAGAGATGTGGATTGAGGCCGGTGGAAGGCTGCTGCGACTGTTCTTGAGTCTCGGATTCGAGAACTGGCAAAGCGGTTCCGTATGGTTAGGAAGCGGCCGATGCTCCCGTCGGGCTTCTCCTCGAACAGGCGCTCCCGTATCCGCCGCCTCCTTTCTAGCCTTGTTCTTAGGTTTCGGCGCATCGTCGATTGACAGCGTATCTAAAGGCAGCGAATCGGGCAGGATATAGTATCTGATCGTCGATCTCCCATTCCGGAGCGAGGTAGCAAAGATACCATGGCATCGCATCAGGTCGCGATGGCCAAAGCTTCATTTACCGCGGGCCTGCTGACTCGACAGCATTCGTTGCGACCGCCACTACGATCTTCTCTGGGTTTTGGGTCCGCGGGGAGCGCCGTGATTTTGGTTCCGCGTCGTCGCGATCACGACGCTCCCCACGAGGACGATAATATCTGTTCGGGCTCCAAGAGCGTGTGCGCGCCGGCGTCGCACCAGCTTTGAGTTTGATGGATGATAAGACTCGAAGCCAGTGCGACAAGGAATTGCGCAATTGTTACTACTTTGAAAGGAGGTTCAAAAGGCTTGGGATCATACTGGCTTTGAGAACCAGCATGAAGTTGCGGAATGTTGATGAGGAAGTCACATGATTGTCGGTCTGCCAGCACGTTGGAACGTTAAATTAATTCTTGTTTTCACATAAACAATGAAGATGGAACTTACAGGCACGACGCGACAAAACCTTCTTTGCTTTTGGAAACAGGGGTTTCAAAGAGAGTGGGTTGGAAGAGCTTGTAAACCTATAACTTTATCAGCATTATTATGGCAAAATGGTGAGTATCTAGTCGACAACGCGTAGTCAGATCGGTAGGAAGTAATCAAATCAATAACGCTTGCATTGCGTAGAGAGAGAAGTGTCTATCAACAAAGCCAGAGACCGCGATCGTGTCAGATCGAGAAACATATCTCTCATTTGAAGAACAGCTATGTTTGAGACATACCTAGGAAAGATCGGGTTACTTACAGTTTTGAAGTTGCACTCCTGGTTAATGTTGACGAAGAACGTAGCATTGCTCACAAGAGCAGGTATGGGTGATGGAATATTGTATTAGGTGGAGGTGGTTGAACATGAGAAACAGTTGGAAGATGGATGAAGGAAATACAATTTTTCAAATTGTTGAGTGGAATAAATAAGAACTGCTCACGTAAGCCCGCGCTAGTTCCAAAAGGCCCAACAAAGAGAGCACAGGAGTGGACTAGCAAGTGTTTACTAGGGTGGTTGGGGGAGAGGGACGGTTGCTTGTCCAATCAGATTCGTTGAAAACCTCAATGGCAGTCGAAGTACCCAAGGCTATGAAGGGCTTGATCATTGGGGGAGCCCAGAACGATTCCAGAAGACGTGTGACGTGAGCAGGAGATGCGGGGAATGGGATTTGGAGAGGATAGATGTATTGATAGCTCTGATAATAACAATTCCATCTCGTGGCGGTACCCTTTCCAAGAATAGTGCACGTCCACTCTACCTACACATCTGAACCAAAGGCCGGCATAATGGGCAAGGCAGTGGCAGTGATAGTTTCGAAGATGTATACGAGCGCGCAAGCTAGATTCGAACCATCACCATCGCCTACCTCGTCCCCTGCCTCGACAAAATTCCACGTGAGACACCACTGGCTCGAAAGCCGGCGTTTTCCACAACAGAGAAGTCGACGAGATGATGTAGGGCCCCCTCTCGAGATACGGAGCGAACTTCATGTATTAGGACTACGGCATAGAAGGATACCGCGGAACTGCAAACGAGACTACGGCCACTTGATCCGATGAGACATCGAGCACGCCTGGCATGCGTTTGTTTATTGAAGAAACGCGACGCAGATGAATCGCACTCCGCCGACCGAACGCAGTACGAGTACCACATATGTAAGGGAGAATGACATGAGCTACGACGCTGCCACGGCAAATCATGTAATTATCTCAATGTCAGCGGCATCCTCCCAATGGTAAGGTATCCTCTATGATTCCCCACCATATACCGGTTGAAAGATCGCGCGACATTGGAGGATTCTCCCCTCAGACGAGATGAGGAGTGTGCTAATAAAGCTGGCTCGCATTCGCAGATATCCTACACATGAGACCCCTCTGAAGAATCCTCGAGCGAACGAATATTTCGTAGTTTCAGCTCTCCAGAAGCCCAAGAAGATACAAGAAGCCGCCTAAACCACATACTTGCGAATCCGGCACTGATAACATCGCCCTGAGAACCGTTGACGGACGTAAACAATGGACACCATATTGAAGTTGCGGGCATAATCAGCAGGCTACCAGCTTCACGTGGATACTGGGCGGCTTGTAGGTAGACCCATCCACTGCAAGGAAGAAGCTCGATATGAAAATACAGGCAAGCAGACAGCCGAACGATATCCACGATCGGAAGAATCGCATTGGTAGGATAAGAGCAAGAATCGACATGAAGACATTGGTTTGGACGATTCAACAGATCGCTAATGGGAACCAGCAACCAGTCGAGGATGAAGGGAAATTCCCTTGTCAATGAGCAGCAGGGAAATTCAAGGATATAAAAGGTAATCACAAAGGATCCACGATCAGCACTCCTAATTACCGTCAATAGGACGCTTCCCAGTCTGAAGTCATAGGTGGTCAACGCGAGACCACTACAGCGCTCTCAGATGCGATCCACCGAGAATGAGGACCCGCAACAAGTTCTGCGAAGAGAAACGTGAGTTTGGCTCTTGGTAGAAGTGGAGTGTTCGGGTCATGAACTTGTTATGGCGATGGAAAATACTAGCAATTGGAACAGCAAGTTCGAACCCCCTCATTGATTATGCTTTATTTCATTTCGAATTAACACAAAGAGTCCAGAATCTGCGCAGCCATCTGGCACACACATGCTAACAAAGAACTCTTAAACCCGACCTCTGCAACCCAATTTGAGCTACAATATGGCCGCATAGGAGACCGCGGAAAGAACGAAGGACGCAGGAAGAGAGCCTAGTCCAGAAAGCTGTCATCGAGGTATGATTTCACGAACAACGAACAAGTAAAATAACAAGAAAAGAAATCGTGTTTAGTTTAAAGACACATTTGAAGTCAGGAACCTCCTATACCCACGCAAAGATAAAGCATTTATGGCACTGGGAATACGGACCCAGGTAATCTGCTTTCTTGCAGTTCGTGTCAAATAAGTGGCTATTCTAACATGGGTCTTTAGTGACTAGTAGTCTCTTGAGCAAATCATACGCTACCACCTTGTCGTCCTGCCGAAACGCATTTACAGTCGGACTTGACTATTCCACCAGCATAGGCCATAATTCGGGACAGGAAAGTCAGGAGCCTCGGTAACGTCATCTTCACATTAAACAACTGCTTGCTTGTCCACAACTCCCCACCAAACTGAGGTAGAAACCTCACAGTAAGTTTGTACAGAGTGAAGTCGCTTTGACAAACAATCTTTATAGCTATACAGTCTGGATATCGAAACACCTGAGAGCAAACGGAATGACAAACAAGTTAAGCAGCAAATATGTTTCCGCAAACACAAATCATCCAAAAGAAAGATATTAAAAGACCAAACTTGACGCACCTCGGACGAATATGCCCGCGAGACGGATGATGCATAGCAATCAGCCTTCACTTGAGGTTTGTTTCACTTGAGGTTCTGTTCTTAAGCGAGTGCACGTGCCAACCCCCTTTCGATTGGGCGCCAAGGCGACAATCTGCGTACTGGTATGCTTAATTGCGAAAAATGGAGTGTAATAAGGGAAATGCAACGATTTGCTAATGTGCCACGTAGGAAGCTTCACATGAACATCTCACAAACTTGAAAGCTGGTGTTTTTCATCCAGACGGGCACTGGCTACTCATTCAAAACATAGCAAGACGCAGTTCTCATGGGATGAAATAGCCAAATGTCGTTAACATATAACCATAGGAATGGGAAATGTGCTCCCGCCAGACTTTCTGGTGGCTATGCTGCAGCTCAGAATATGCCAGTAGCAGAAAACACAACGGCCAGTGTTCGTAGAACGTGGCAATAAAATTTCCTTTGCCTGACCAGAGGCCAGCTCCAGGTACTCGCTGGCTCCGATGGCAGGTCCATAATACTGGCCGTTATATTTTCTCCATTAACTGTTGCTGCTGGTCATTTGTAACAAAATGGCATAGTGTTCGTCACGGCGTTGTCAACCAGTGTTCCGCACAACGCCCCGGAGCTGCAAGACAGCTTCAATGTCTCTTGTGGACTTGTCACTGAGTCGATAGAGCTCTGTGTGGTATGTCGTAAAATATGCTCCGTTGTCTGCTATCAAGTTTCCTTAATCTCAGATATTGTGTCTTGCTGCAGGTGCTTTTGTGTCTGCATCCCTGGTCGAGTGGCCGCTGTAGCTGTATTGGGTCTTCGTCTAATGGTTCAATCCTGAAAATCGTGTACCAAAGTAAAAATGAGTTCCTAGCAGCAAATTTGGCTACCTCGTGCTAGAGGTTGTGGCATTCTCAATTGTGGGCGTCTGGGAGCAAAAGAGCAACCACATATTTCAGAAATGCGTCGTTGGTTTTACGGATATTGTAACCCCTCTCGACATACTGCAAATGGTGCAAACTTTTGCCATGCGGTCCCAAAACATGCCGCAGTATATTTCCCAGATCAATTGTGCTTCCACAGCCCATCTCTTATGTTGAACCAGACAGCACCCATGTAATCTCTCTATGGGACAGGAATTAAGACCTGGCTGATTCCGGCGACTCCGACGATTGCGCAAATGCTCTTTCGTTTGAAGCGGCAAAGTCTCAATGTCTTGCTATACACGCGTCTCCTCTGATGGGTTGTCGTGGACGGCAAGATAAGTGGGAGGTTGCCGGGCGATTTACGATCGCGCAACCCTCGCAATTCGACGAATCCTGCGTGTCTGGTTGATAAGAATTATGTGCCATTTGAAATCCATCTTATAATCGAGGGCTCGATGGTTATAGGTCTGTTTTATCAGGACGTTCTCGATGATTGAAGCGTAAATCTGGAGGGGTATGGTCGTCACGTTTGTTGCACTTCCATCAGGAATGGAATTAAGACACCGTGATAGTTGCAATGGTCGTCTGCCAATAGCCGTGGAGCTGAATGCCGATCTCAATTTCGTTAATAATTGGGGAAGGTGCCGAAGGTACTGATCTTGCCTTAGTGTTAGTCTTAAGATCTGAGAAGGAGCGAGTGTAGTTATGCTTTACCTTCCCTTGAGAAGGATCGTCCATCATCTCCAAAAGGTCGTGATTCGAGATTGCATTGCCTCTCCAAAGAGTCCATTTTCCCGTTGAGTCCGTTTGATGAACCAGAAATTTCCAATCATGCTTCAGGTGATTGTGTTGTGTAGTTCACGCTTCTGGGTTGATCCAAAGTTAACAGCGCCGCGTTAGCAGTTTGTTAAGTTTGTTAAAGCAGCTTTGTTGGAAGCTTATTTGCACCACCACCCAAGGGGTCATCCATCACCTTTAGCACAGTCCTTGTGAATTCCAGATCTTGTCAATTTATCTAAGTTTTATTGTAAAGTCTATCAAATATGCTTGTTTATTTGGCTGATTTCGGGCTCCATCCCGCTTTCTAATTGGAAAAAACCCATTTTCTTCTGCAGAAGCACAATACCATAAGAGTTTCGCAAATGTCTTCATTCAAACCATTGGGCAAACTGGGAAGAATATACATTTCATATTCAAAGAGCAACCTTGGAACAAAAGGTTTGCTGTTGAACTTCTTAACTGGGTCTATAACATACAATGAGCCACTGACGGCATGGAAATCAATTCTATCGTCCCCTATGTGTACTGTAAACAAATTGATCCGTAATGGAAACTTTTCAATCAAACCCGTTTCAACTATGCCCCTTCATTACAAACAAAGTCAAAGAAAATTGTATCCTGTGGTATGTACCAAATCAACCTTTCAAAGCTTTCAAAACTTCCAATCAATGTATCTTCTCCTCGCCTCAAGGCTTCTGTTGCTTCGAGCAATTTGGCAATCTCTTCATTGCTAATTGTCTCGTAGTGGATATCGTCTATGCCGACGGACGTAATGGGAGACTTGATTGGTTGTTGTTCTTGTTGAACAGAAAAGTAGAGCTCTAGTTCTATTGAAAAAAGCTTCAAACTGTAAATCTTACTCGGTTGTTAATCAATTTCAGCTGAACTTGATGGTAATCCTTCTTCTGGGCTTCGCACATGCAACAAATGCAGAATGTTTCCGGCTTCTTTTGGATTTGCAATATCTTCCCAGGGTTTCCGACCTTTGTGTTTGGGTGAAATTGTACCCGGTGTGTCACAATCTCCTTGCAATTGTCACAGGCGCGATGCCCGCAGCTGCCACATTTGATAATCGCTGTGTCTATAATATCCGCACAGAGTTGGTGTTTGCAAAAAGTGTTACATTGTCGAAAATCTTCGCAGAATGTCTTAGACATGGTCATATCTAGATGTACGACTCTTTGTATTGGCGGACACTCTTTGCAGACTCCGGATCCGCAGAACTGACAAGGTTCGATGCTCGATGTGGTCTTGGTGGCAGCCCCCTTCCCCTTCGACGTAAAAGACTCTTCTAATGATAGAGTTCGACTATTCCTGTGGTTCCCATGAACGCCGAAAGCTTCAAAGTCATGCCCCGCGTCTTCGATCAATACTTTTGTGCTTTGATCTCCGGCAACTTGCCCATTCAAGGCTTTCGTGGCATTGAGACTTGATGTTCTTGCTGGTATCGGCTTTCTTTTGATCGAATGGCTTTTAGTTGGAACGGATTTCTTTGAATACGTTTTGCAGACGATCTGTCTGGCCTCGATGCGGTTGACCTCTACAGCCACTGCTGTTCGCGTTTGGTCCTGTAAATCCGAGTCTATCGAGAAGGAGTGTCGCAAGTCGGTGCTCTTGCTCTTCTTTCCCAGGCGCCGTGTAGCTGATTGATTCGTAGAGGTTCGAGATCTTTGTTTGATATCCATTCTGGTGGTTTCAGTCTCTGCAGAAAGCGAATCTTCCAACACAGTTTCCAATAGTCGGCCAATATCATTTGTCTCTTCCTTGTTGGCCTCCATGCAATTGTCCCTCGGTTTCTCTTCGAATATTCGGTCGCGGAAAGATCTGAAGAGCGATCTACGTCGCGGGAGGGTTGGCTCGAGTGTCTGAGCTGGTCGCAAAAGCCGGGAGATATGCTTCTCTTTTTTCTTCTCATTTTCGGAGAAGGACTCGACACGTTTTGACGGCTGCGATGCCATTTTCTCCATATCATGTGCTGCTCTTGGACTAGGTATGTCCATATTGGCGGTTGTGGCGACTGGAGCAGTGTAATCTACGAGGTTGCCCGCGCAGATATTGCAAAGATATTCGAAGCCTTCGCGGCTGCAATAGCAGCATTGGCTGGCTTCACTTGAGAGAATGAACGGCATCGTATGTTCGCGTCGCGTCGTCAATGAGGTCAAGAATCCCTTACACGTGTAAGGCTGTCGAGAGTCGGAGCCGGTTCAGTGGTCGGAAGTCTTGCTCACACGAAGGTGAATATCTAACAATTTTAAGCGGATTTTGCTTGGATGCAGTTTGCACTTAACCGACAAAACACTGTTTCAAGGCCCCTTTAAGTGAGATGATAATAAATTTCTTATGTTTATTTCAATACCCCTAAACAATTCGTCTCATTATACCTCTCATTTTAAACCAAAATCCGCATTACTTCAACCAAGGGACTTACAAAAGCTAGCTCTGCTGGGACATAAGAGACATCCTTTTGACGGCATACTGCTCCCCCTATCCTAGACATAGCTATAAGATGATTACTATTAGAGAAAGTAGATTGCCCTTCTCTAGAAGACGTAATAAGATAGTAGACATGCTCTCTACAACAATGGTATAGTTGGATGTAGAGAGTTAGACTTTGACTCATTTTTGGAGATAATCGTTTTATATGACACAAATACAAGGCTTTTACCACAACTCAAGTCTTCAGCGACGGCAAGAAGTAAGCGAACATAGTTAAAGTCAATCGGAACATAGGGTAATAGCTTAATAATCTCGTGTTGTGAAAACAAGCTCAAGAAGTTGTTCTTCTCTATATTTCAGCAGGAGTTGTTTGCAAAGACGCAAAGTACGCGGCAATTCTCTTGGTCAACTATATCAAATAGCACCGCTAACACCTAAAACCCATGCACATAGTAAGCAATGATTCCTCATTTGATGAACGAAACGTTAGTAATGAATATTCATGTTCAAGGGAGATAACACGAGAGCTATGAAGCGGCAGTAACAAGAAGAACGACAACCTAACTCGAAATTAGTACCTTGGTAGAAGAGAAATGGAGCTTTTCAAATTATCTAACAACCCATAGAGGCCCTCTTGCGTTGTTTGAAAGCGCCGTAGAATTGTGACACGCCCGGTCGACAGCAGGATCGGAACTCAATATATGATTATTAAACGACGGTATATTCGAAAATGTGCATTGCAATATGATTCGCGAAGATAGGAGGAACAAGCTTTCCCGAACTTCTGTACTTAAGATTGGTAGGGAAAGGGGGTTTAAGATCATTTCAACTGCAAAGGAAGCAAACATTTTACAGAAAGGTACCCCTTGAATAGTTGAGCTATCTTGCTCAGCACTCGGGAATGCAGACTTGGAAGCCCTACTAGCACCTAGTACAACAGAAAATTTTGCATGGAAATTATACAATTGTTAGCATTGCAAAAATACTCCATAGATATCCAATAATGCTTAATTACCTACACACATTATCACGTAGTCATCATTTGAAAAAGTCAGCACACTACTTACTAGAAGACTCCGGCGGAACATTACACAATCCGAAAGCTATTGAGAGTACGATGTGGGGTACTCCAAGATTAGCTAGTTGCGCAATAACTCTGTAAATTCATGTAAGAGAGAGCATTGGAGGGGTTGAATCAACCAGGATAATTTAATCTAGGATTCAGACTATGTAAGGGTGGGGAAATAACATAGAAGTTACATTCGACTAGAATCATTACGTCCTCCCACGATACCTACAAAACTTGGCGCATTCTTCAATAAAAAGCCAAATTTAGGCAGGTATGTCAGATAGAGAAACACATTAGTCACAACTGCAGAAGATTTCTATACTGATTAAAGCGGGCGAACAGTCTTCGATCTAATGGCGTTGTTTGTTCGACATTGAAAGTTTCTGCGACGCGCAGCCTGCGCTTGAGAGAGCATAGACAACAGAATTCAAAGATCAGGCGTTTGAGACTCGGTGTTTAGATTGGATTCTTCCCTAGGTTGTTGGTGCGAAAAATAGCAACATATCGACTACATCGCTTTTATAACCACTTTTGAACCATCACTGAGTGTAATCAGTTTCATTCTACAAACATGAACGTTCACCTAGTTCCAAGTAATAAAACATGGAAATACTCGAGACATCGAACAGTGACAAAGTTGCCGATATAAATATCGTATCTACAGGCAGACTTTACCCGATTTTACTGCCCAAGCGAGACGTTGGACTTCGCTTAAAACTGGACAACGATACTTGTTAACTGGAGTGTATTTATGCACACTTAAGTTTGCCGACACCCAACAAACCTTTGAGCTTCTCTGCGAATATGCTTTTGTAAATAGACCCTCAAGTTACTTCAAACAAACAGCAATACCGTAGTCTACCAAAGCCGAGTAGACTAAAAGTGCACGATTGACTCTGCTTGGGTAATCTTCTATCCATGAATTCTGATACCGCATGAACATGGGGAAATTAGCAATGGAAATTTCAAGTATGAACTTTCGGCATACCGAGAAGTGTTACACAGTATAAAAATAGCATTTATTCTGTGTTAATGTTTCCCAGAATTTATCGTCATCCCTCCCCGCCGAAAATAAACGTGCTGATGACCTAAGACGCCTTCCTCCAGATCGATATTTCGTTGACCAGTCCTGGTGAACCACAATATTTCGAACTCCCTTCTCAAAACTCTGCAAGTGTATGCATCTGCCAGACGCTGCCTAAGAGTTCAACCCTTCTAGGCTGTCCAATAACCTGTCTTTTATTTTTGGATCGTCACCAACTCTTTGCAACATGCCCAACAACCTTTTTCCAGACTACCAAAATCTTTCGCGAACTACAGTAGGTTAATGCCGTTAGCATTGTTTCTCTTAATCTTCTCGATCTTGATTACCCAGTCTTTGGGACATTCAAACGGCCCCTCGAAACACGATTTTGTACACATTCCCTGCCCAGCTTCCTTGACTGAGAGTACGGCGGAAGAAACGCCTAGGGTCAAAAGAGTGATAATAACGAAGAGTTGCATAGTTGCTTGGCAATTATTATGGTTTGTGTCTAAGAAGAAAGAATTCGATCTTCCATAGAAAAATGAAAATGTTCCAACGTCCATGTGTTATGTGAAAGCCGAGTTCGTATTCTCAGGTCATTTTTAGCCGGTTGATGTCGGCTGCTGCTATTACCGCCTTGGAAGCTTTGCGGCTGTAAGATTATAATTAATTCCGCATCAAAGCCAGGATCAATTCATTCAATCGTGTTTTAAGATTGGTGCAAATATAGAGCTGCGTGTTCACTGAATCCAAGGTGTTTTATTTCTGTTCTTTGCTTTATAGCATTCCTCCTCCTGAGGCAGTGATTGTCTTGACATGAAAATAATTATACTTATAAATTAAACTACAATTTCAATCAATGATTGGTAAGAACCTCAACACATGAATTTCTCCAGACTATAAAATGTATACTGTACGCCGCTGCACCCCACACCGACAAGTCACTGCCAGTATCCCGGCTGCAGACAAAAGGCCAGTTTCACATTTGACTGGAACTGCTGTCATTGTATCTGCACTGCATTTTGTCGCGTATGTCGTGAACTGCAGATTGTGATAGTTTCTCTGACTCACAGCCACGGAGTTGAATCTTAAAACTCTGTTTGGTCTTGATATCGGTCAGTCGACAATACATTACAATGTGGAATGTAAATTGCACCGTCTGATATCAAAAATTCTCGACAATGAACTAGATTTGACAGGAGCCCAGTTTCTGGGATAGAACCAGTGCACTGGTAAGAATGCACAATAATGAATTAATGAGGTAAAATTGTGGAATTAATCTTGTTCTACTGCGGAAATACCATGGAAAATTTAAATCTCAACACATTCCTGTTCAATAGGCACTCTAGAGTCGCATCGCACTCGATAAGTGCTGTTCAATTCGAGAGCACCTGCCCCTTTCCCCAAATACCTCATCTGAAGCTTAGCAAAGTCTTCCAAATGCTTTTCCCAGGAACATTGAAGTCGCGATGGACATTTATCTCGAAAAAGAGCAAGACACCAGGTGCAACCCTACACCGGCCAAGTGGTACACGGCCAAAAGTAGACAAATTCTCAGTATCCAGACCAGTAACTCTCCAATCTACTCCTCAACCTTCCACAAATCCAGGCTTTCAAGATCATAATTCTCGAAAAATGGCTGAAAACTCATAACCTGCGGAGCGACTGCACAGTCTGGATTTCCTTGCACGGGCATCGTCGCCTTAAAAGACACAAGCTTAAGTCGTTCGCCACCACAAGCGTTACAGACAGCTGTTGCCACATACGTTTGGTTGATCTCAAGCGATCGTCCCGCAATTTGTAACATATCGACACCTTCTATCTGACGAATAGTGAACAAGGCAGTTCCTCCAGGCGAACCTGTAACATCTATGAGACGATTTTCGCAACTCTTTTCCAGGCCCTGAGTTCCCAGAGATTCTGTCCCATTGGCAGGCCATGGGACAGCATTAGCAACGTAGACTAAAGCTTGACCCTCTTGGCCTACAGGAAGCGTGTCGACAACCTCCATTGAACTTGTGTCGATTATGTCCACGGTATCACTGTGTTCATTCACCGTGTACATCCGGGTGTTGTCTGGGCTACCCCAAATACCATGTGGCTGAACCCCTGACGACGGTATAGATCCAACGAAGACCGGAACCAAAGCCGGAGTATCTTGTCGCCAAACTCGAGTCTCGTTCGTCGCAGCAACAGTGACAAATGTATGGGTTATCCCATCGAGAACAGCAAAATTTGGATGGTTGCTTTCTGTGCCAGTGTCCAGAAATGTGACAATAGCTCGTTTTTCCAAGTCGATGACACTTGTTTGTCCAATCATCTTGTGAACAGCCCAGAGGCGAAGACCATCTGCGGATATCATCATATCTGAGGAAAACTTATCTGCCAAGCCTGAGATTTCATGGATGACTTTCTGACTCGAGACATCGATGATTTTGATGACAGGGCTTTGAATATGGTTTACATAAGCATATTGTCCGTCGGGACTGAATAGTACTTTGCTGGGTCCAGAGTCAGTCTCGATGCGACCGACTATCTTTCCCTCCAGTGCGTCAACAAGAACGACATTCTTGGTCCCTCGGCAGGCCACCCATACGGTTCTCCCATCGTGAGCAAAGAATGACTCATGAGATGCTCTGTCGACTGTTGTTTGAGAAATGATGCTATTATCAAGAGTCCGGATGATGGTGACTGTGTTGGTGGTTGTAGAAATATGGCTGAAGTATTGCCCATCAGGGGAAAACCCAAGACCGTGGCTATTGACGACTGAAAGATATTGTGGATTGAGTATGTCGCTCATTCGAGGTTTTCCCAACGCAATAGTACCCAGAACTTCATGGGTGAACGGCTTGATGACGGTGATGGTGTTAGAGGTCTGATCCGCTGTGTAAATCCGATCCGAAACGTCGATAGGCTGCGCTCCTGGTAGAGCTGGTGCTTGAAAGATTTGACTAGCACACATGTAGGAAACGTGACATAGTTCTATTACGACCTGTAGCAACAAGCCAAACATACGGTCCATGTTCGCAGCTTCGCGAGTAGTCTTTTATCCAAATTAAATCCAAAAGCGGAGACTAAAATCGAGTGGTAATGCGGTGTTTTGTGGCAAGTTGTCATGTACAAAATGATTCCCAAAATTTATGTGAGATTCAAACACCATTTGAATGACTGTCGCGTAGTTGTAACTCATTAACGACCCGTTGTAGCGATTTGACTTGACTCGGAAGAGCAAAACTGAAGCATTTGTGACTAAAAGGGTCAAGGCACACTGACGCAATCCCGGGCATCCTTGCAGATATCGTTCTTCGTCTCGTTGTGGCCATAATCACACAACATGATATCGCATGTAAGAGTGAATCGTGATTGTGATGATGATTAGGAGGGGAGATTTATGATGGTGTGTCGTTCAAAGAGAGGGCAAGTTGCACAACGTAATCTTTGCAACGAGTCCACCCAGTTGATTTCGAGCGTTTCTGAACCGAACATATTTAGATCAGGACACTCCGCGTGATATGTTCTTTGTTCACCCACATTCTTTGATTTGTGTTGTTCATCTCTTAAATGATTTTAAATTTCATATTGGTCTGAATGAGTTGGTACGCTTTTGATTTTTGATTGAGGTCCGCTCTATTTCCCTAGAATTATAGCCAAGTCTGATCATGATCATGAGAATCACAAAGTTATCAGTTTCCAAACAGATGTTTGGGCAGATACAGCGGCATAGAATCTTCCCACATCGAGTCAGTCAGCATTCGCTTATTCTGTCCATCCTCATCCATGATCATAATTTGCCCGTATGGCTGAAATGTGTCATCATACAGAGCAGCCTCGATTCTAAATCCGTACATTCCACTTGAATACATGATCTTCCCGTCTGCAGTCCACACGGCATGAGCATCGTTTGCTCCACTCGAAGTAAGAACTTTAAGATCAGTACCATCCGGACGAATGGTGCAAATGTCGAAATTGGTAACATTCATTTTGCGGGTGAAGACTATCTTATCACCCGAAGGAGAGAAGAACGGAAGATTGTCGTTGCTGTCGGTCAGAACTCGAGTGTTTTGGTTTGCAAGATCTAGGATTCGAAGACCGAATTGGGCACCCCATACACGATAGACCAAATATCGACCATCCGCTGAATAACTAGGAAACCCGGAATTCAAAGTACCATTTGTCAGTTGTTCGGCGATGGATCCATCGGCTGATGCTCTGAAGATCCATCCGGGACCTGTTCGACTTTGAAACCACGATCCGAGACCGAATGCAATCCATTGTCCATCTGGCGACCAAGATGGTTGGAATGCTCCTGAAAGCCCTTTCATGACGAAGGCCGGATCTGCTTGTCCCGTGCTATAACTATCAAAAACCAATTTCAGATCAGTACCATCCGGGTGCATCTTGACGATCGAAGAATTTCCGAGTTGTTTCTGTGTAATGGCCAGTTCACCCTGACGAGACAATTGCGGAAAAACGTCTGTAAATCTATACTCCCAGTCCTTATCCCAAGAGTAAAGCGGCGCTTCCATTGACCTTATGTCCCAACCAGTCTTCTCATAGACAACCGACTTCCCGTCTGCAGACCACGCTGGCGAACGCAAATTGCCAAGTACCGATGTTCGGTTTGAGGTATAAGCGAGACCTTGCTTCGCGACTGGCGATTTGACCAAGTACCCGATTTCGTGTTGCGAAATGTATTGTGGCGATAACTTCAAGCCTGGACCGGAAGTTTCAACAATTCTATCCAACCCAGTAGCGAAATCGACGGAGATAATCTGGGAATCGGTGGTCGCCAGGCTTTCGGGTCGATGTGCCCCCCACTTAAACCGAGTTAGCTTCTGGATATCCTTGCGGATTATGGAGAGCTTACAGTTGCTTCGCGAGTCAACTCATAGAACACAACTCGCTTACCATCAGGAGACCATTTCGGCGACCCAAGAGCATAACCAGGCTTAGTCGCCACTTGTCGAAAACCCGTTCCATCAGGACGAATGACATACACTGACAACTCTTGAGTATGCTCCCATCCAGTGCCATTTCCATGGCCGAGCCAATCGGTGTTGCGATCAGAAGAAAATAAAATCCACTTTCCATCTGGCGACCAAGCTGGTTGGAAGTAGCTGTTGGGACTCCAATTCACACCCCTGACAGCATCTGTGTTTGTGAGATTTGTATGAATGCCAGTAGACAAGTCCATAACCCAAATGTTTGCCACATAGCCGTTAGCTGTAGTGACGTATGCGGCGTGACTACCATTGGGAGACAGAACCATTGCATCCTCGAAGGAGGGCGTTGCGTTCATCTTCTGTAAGCCTGAACCATCTGTTCGGACACGATAGAGGTCAGAGTTGCCATCGCCACCGCGTTCGCTAGTGAAAGTGATCCATTTGCCGTCTGGAGAAAAAGAAGCATGGTAGTCGAATGTGTTGTTTGTATTCAAGACTTGGCGCTCGTTGGAACCATCGATATTCGAGATGTACAAAGTGGATGTCGATGGACCAATGCGATTCATAAGAAATACACCTTTCTTGTCTGCTGATGGGCGAGAAAATTGACCTGCCGAAAAAGAACGTGGTTTGTGCTCTAATTGTGAACCACTTGCTTGCGAATATGGACAACTGGCTATAGCTAGACCGATGGTAGCACCAAAGCTGAAAACACTAATGAAACGCATTTTGCAAGATTTGTTGTATGAGCAGGGTCGTTTTGGCAGGTCTGTTCCTGTCGAACAGCAAAGCTTCTATTCCAAAGAGCACATCTTTCAAGTGTAAGTAAAGATATCGCTCTTTAATATAATTAGCAGAGATATTCTCCACTAGGCACCCTTAATCGTGTACAAAAGAGTTCTCACTTGACTTCATGCAAGATGTCTTATCGTACGTCAATTTCCTCAATGACTAGCCTCGATCAACGACCTAGACTGTCACTCACTACCATGTTCGTCGGCATCAACTCCATTTTCAGGGGTTTAGCCGAAGCTCTTTATACCTAGCAATCTCATAGGATCACGCATATTACACTTGATCCTTGTTTCTACATTGCCAAGTACCTTAAACATGGAAGGAGGTATCGCACTGATCGTGATATAGCGAAATTCGGTTATTTCATCGGCAATCCGGCAAGCGAGGGGGGGTTTCGGGGTGGTTTTTGGCCGAACAAAGGAAGTCGGCAAGGGATGTATAACCGGACAAAAATAAGAAAATTTCATTCTAGACAAGATTATTTACTGAAATGATGATTATAACGGGATGTAACTGTGTTGGAAACTGATCCAAAGCAGAGCGGGGAATCGTTTCAGGTTTTGGGTTGAGTTTGGTGGTTTGCATGTGAACCATTGAATATTCAAGTCTGAGATGATACATATCATATTCTCCCTTTAGATTCTGAGGATAATTTATCACCCCAGCTTTTACATTCAAAATTGCTACCAAGAATGTCGAATCATGTGAGCATTCTATTTTGCTCAATAATAATAACAAGGCATCTACACTTTCCTCACTCGGACACCTTAATCCTGTTTTTTAGGATGTTGAGAGACGTCTTGAAGCAGGGTACTGGTGCAAGATTTAAAGACTTTGCTGCTCAAAATCTCTTCTACCGTGTTCTTAGTCGGATGAATAATAACAATTACCCAAGTGACCCCTCGTCTCCCGTCTCCTTATGGTGAGCCCCAACGCATCTATCGAGCCAGAGCTTGAAGTACTCAGACCTGACAACTCAGCATCTTCTTGCCTGAGAGGAAGCTCGACAATTACTCCTTTACCCCCTTCTCTGATCGGGATTCCAGTCAAGCTTCGAAGAAGTTTGTATTCATCGAGATTCCAGTAACAAGTATTCAAATTGAAGATTTGAATTACGACTTCCTCTAATCCATTCATCTCTGTCAAAACTTGACAGATTCGTTTCCAACTTCTCATTTGTGTCTTCTTCACTCGCCGATCATGCCACCTTTGGGGCCATGGACCAACGACGTGAGGCTTTGTAAAAGGCCGCACAGGCCAAGCGGGATAGACACGCGAGACATATTGAAGACTATCTAAGGGTACCGTAGTGAGGAACTGAAGACTGTGATAGAGATGCGAGAATTTGAACTGGCGAATGGAGTATAATTGTGGAATGAATTCCGAATACCTGATGTTTATGTAAGTGTGCAAGAAGAGACAAGGAGTATGAAACTTACATGAGTTGACAAGTGACGAGTAAATTCAGACAATCTTCTTTTAGCTTCGTTTGATTGTTATAAGAAAGAACACAATTCCGGCAAGATATCGGGACTGCATGTCCATTTTCCTTTTTTGACGTTTTAGTCCTGGACCTATGCTCTTCTACGTCATCTTCCTCCAAAATGCAGGGATAAGATATCAATGGACATTGAAGGCTGGGACCGTCCCATAAGAGACAATCGATCGAGTCGCTGACGGCGTGCAAGATGTGAATATTGCTGTTCAAGTTCCAAGAAAGGACCAGCAACTCATATATTTCGAGCCGTAATTCTAAGGGGAAGCGAAAGAAAAGACAACTGCTTTGTCGATCCAGACTCATCGACTTTTGAAAAGGTTTTAGTATTGACGTTTTGATCCCGAGTTTCCTACTGCACTGTACTGGGTGATGCCGCTTATCAAACTGAGGGGGCATTGTAGAACATAACAAATTGCTACGAATTGTGCGGAGGAGGTTGGTATATCGTCGAGATCAAGTTTGTTCTGAGATACGTCTTATTTGTGCTTACGAGGCCGTTGTTTTTCTTCTCCGACCCCCTTCACCCGATGAAATGCCGGAACATCAAAATTACTACTATACTACACCCAAAATAAATGACAATTAATTCAAGATTAAAAAGTAGTTACATTGCCGTCTCTATCTAAACACTCTTTCATTCTATCTTCCATTGTGAGGATATACTTATTGATCTCCGTAATAGTAATCTTATCCCACTCCTCGAATATAAATTGCCGAAGCTGGGCTTGGGTAGTAGGTTTCCTCTTCTTAACCCTTTGCTTTAGGATTCTCTAAACATTCTTAATCGGTAAGAGATCTCCACTATTCCCTGGCTGTCCTGGTCTCATCTGTGTAATCCGGTGATTATTCTTGAAGTTGTTTGGCGCATTAAGAGTAGATTTCGTGCCGTGAGCCCCCTTATTATCTTCCTCAAAAACCCAATCAAAAACCCCTTCGGCGCGCTGTTTATCAAAGAATGGCTTAACGATAGGCTCAAGAAAGTACTTAATATAATCGTCGCCATCGATATGGCGAGGTATAACTACAAGCTCCGATTTAAAGTTCCATCCAACCATTGCCGCGACACTTGTTGAGACCTTTTGAACCCCCTTTCTTTTCTAGGTTTTATCGAGACGAGTTCGGTGAAGTTGTTTCGTCTTAGGATCTCGTCCTCTTCGGCGCCAGACCTTTCTCTTCTTTGTTTGATTAACGGCAAAGTGGGAGGCGTCCGAAAAGAGTACTTTCTTCTAATAAGGGAGACGCCGTTTCTTGACCTCGTGTTGTTGATGGCAATACTCCTTCCTTTCGTCCTTATTCTTTTGAGTTAAGAATTTATCTTGTGCCGCCCAAAAGTGCCCAACTCCTACTCTTCTAAAGGCATTTAACAAAGTCTTCGGCCAACAATTAAGGTCGTACTCGTCGATTATCTCTTCCGAAGTCATTGAGCTCTTGCCCCAGCTCCCGTCCATATCTCTCTCTATCTCGAGTACCTTCTCCGTCGAGATCTTATAGTATTTGCCCCTTTGCGGCCGTGCCGTACGAAGTATTGTCTTATCTTCTTCTCCGCGAGCTATTATATTAATCACTGTAGATCGTGGTATATTCTCTTCCCGACTAATCTTGTGTTTCGACCACTCCTTCATTTTGAATAAATCGATCACATGTTTTCGCATCGGAGTATCGACTTCTGTACGGTCGGTCTTGGGCTCTTTTGGCTGCCCCTTTTTTAAGGTTTTTGAGGGGTCGAAGCAGGTGTTTGAGTAGCTGGTGCATCCATTTTGAGGTTGTGGTGGTTGAGTAATTAATTATTCAAAAGAGGGTGTTGATGTGATTGTTTTGAAAAAAGGGGGAAATTATGGTCTGTACACCTAGGGGGGTCGGAGAAGAAAAACAACGGCCTCGTTAGCTGAAGGTAATTGATGCTTGTTGTTACGGATCGAAGTCATGTCTAAGTTCGAGTTGTGGTGGTGGCGGTTTCTGAGACCCGCTTACGATACGATTGAATGGTTGGATATTACGACAGAGCCAATTAGATATGCAGAGGTCCATTAACAACTTCAAAACCCCTATTTTGTGTAGTTGTCAATATTTAATTTTTGATTTCCTAAACTTCTGTAGCACACAAGGCCATGGAAATCGAGTCGAAATTACAAGGGCTATTTAAGATGAAGAGATATGTGGTCTCGAAACCGGAACCATAACCTGAGAAGTGAGAGCTTCTTGCCTGGTATAGCAGCAGATGCAGCATGTTGACAATACCTTAGCGATCAGGCCGCCTTCCCCGCTTACCTTCGACCTATCAAACGCTTTTGACCCATTATTGCGGGGCACACGTGACCATGCTAATTAGTATATGCACTCAGAGCTTCACTCTGAGAGGGGTTCAGTCTTACAATACAATCAATTTGCACCCATAACTTGTCAATTATCGTCGTTCTATGCCAGAACTCTCCCAATTGCACGTTACGGTTGCACTACACCCATCAAACAGTCCGCGGAGTTTCCACCTCAACAGCAGATCAAAATGGGATCTTCGATCTTAGGGCCCAAAGCTGATAGTGGTTTGGCTTCTATCACCAAAATATATGAACTTTTGACTATGGGATCTTCGATCTTAGGGCCCAAAGCTGATGGTGGTTTGGCTTCTATCACCAAAATATATGAACTTTTGACTTCCCCCGCCTCGGCTATTGCAGCAATACTGATCTCGTTTACTTTGGTCGCCCTTCTCATCTGTGCAGTTTGCTTGACTGCGGGCGGGGTCCAAACTCTTCACCACCTTGAGAAATTAAGGCTCGAGACTTACGATAAGCTCCAAAAAGTTGCCGAGACCAATGAAACGATCATATCGCAACACTATCAAAATTTTTTTGCCCAGCACGTCTATGATTTCGCCGTTGCCAAAATCCGGGCCGATCGCGAGAAGCGATCAGTATCGGAATCATGGGGGTTTTTTGCCGACCACTTCCTCATCTATCATCCAAGGACAGACTGGTACGCATCTTTTGAAACTCTCCTCGAGCAGGCTCCGCCTGTACCCAACATAGTGCGCAAAACTCACGACCTTAAATCCCTCCGGATGTATATTGAACAGACAAGGAAAAAGATCAGCAAGGAGGCGACTATACATATCCTCATGCCTTCCGCTCATGAATATCGTATACCTGACAGTTTCACGCTTGATCACGCGCTCTATCCCATCGTTTTTGAAGGGGAATTAGGATGCTCCTCTCAACCGTATGTTTGGGTTAACATGCCAGACGTAAAGGATACATGCTTCCACCATGTCGGTCGATTGCCTCCACAGAGAAAGAGCAGAGAAAGAGCAGCGAAAGCCGTCGGAATAAAGAGAACTTAGCTATTCTATATGGTATCGTGGGCTTCGTCTTTATCTTGTCGTGGTTTAAGTTGATTGTTGGTTGGGGCTTGGAAGGAGTATTTTGGAAGCTGTTTATTACGATGTTGGCCGGAGGATTGTTGCGTGGACATTTTCAGAAATGAAGCTGGACAAGAGATTCTCGAAGGGGGATTGAACTCTCGTATCAATGATACGAGCCTATTTTACTGCTTTCAGGTTGTAACTCAGTAAAGAGCAAATGTTTATAGCCCTACTGTATTTGTCAGTATTACCAAGCTGCACGTGATATTTGTCCCTGGCAGGCCTTTCACCCCAACTTATTGTGACAGCGGGAACTACAAGTACCGACGGGAGCTAGTCACGGGAATAACCCACTTGGAAGTATGCTTATAAAGACCCACTTTCTGTCTAAGAGGTGAAATGCGTGAGGAGATATTTTTAATATTTCAGGTGAACTTGTACGGACTTTCCGACGCGTACACGCCATGACGGCTTTGATTATGTCTCAGCAATCACCGCCAAATAACGAAGGAACAGCTGAATCCGTCCCAGCGAATTAAGCGACGAGCGGGAAACTCCCGCGACATCGTTGATTCCACATCAGCTCACTCCTCATCAACCCCAATTCCAGCCTTTCAATAAATACCCGCCGAATGACCAAACCTATCAATCAAATGCATCTCAACATCTCAAAACCATCATGTCTCCCCTTCCCAACCTAAAAGCCCTCCTGAACCTCCCCTCCAAAGACGGCACCCTTCCCCGCCGTCCCCTCACCCCACCCCTCCGCAAAACCCTCACCCAAACCCCCTGTCTCCTATTCGCGCTCCCCCCCGAAATCCGCCTCCAAATCTACCACGAAGTAATCTCCTCCTGGAACTGGGGCACCAAAATCCACATCCACCGCTCCACGCATTTCCGGCGCGAGAAAACCGGACCGGGGTATTTGACTGCTATACCATGTGTGGCCGTGGAGCGAACGCAGGAGGAGTGGGAGGCTGAACAACCGGCGCCGTCGGTTCGGACGCGGACGCGGTTGGGGTTGGAGACGTATGGGGTGTTTCCCGATGCGTGTTTGGAGTGCGCGAATGGGTATTGGAAGTTTTTGAATCGGAGGGTGGATATGAGGTGGGAGAAACGGATGGAGGTGTGTGAGGATAAATTGGCTATGTTTGTTGTTTGCCGGAGGATGTAAGTTTGAATCTCTAATCTCAAAGCAGTTTATGTTGCTGACGGATTTAGGTACGCGGAGACTATTGATTTGCTTTACACGACTTTTGCATTTCAAGTTGATCATCCGGCTGCGGTTTATGAGTTTTTCACTACAGTGCCGATGGTGAGATTGAATATGATCAGAAAACTGCAGATTATCTGGTCTTGGCGACTACCAAAGTATATGATGAATCCCCCTAAGCAAACGGCGCTCGGCTGGACTGTTCGCAAGCTTCAGGGTAGGGAAAAACAGTGGCTACGCTGTTGCAAGATCATAAAGAACATGCAAGGCTTACAGGATTTACGAATTCGGTTATTCAAGGATATGGGGAATGACCTCAATGAATGGCGGTTGTTGAAGCCGCTAAGTGGGATTAAAGTGCGGGATAACAACTGTATTTTGGAGTTGCCTGCAGTTGAAGATTGGAAGGAAGGAGATGGGCTTGTTGGTGCGAAAGTTGGCGAGAAGAGCTTACCATTTCCCATTGAGAGAAGAGAGGTACTTGGTGATAATAATTGGAGGTCTGTCCGCGGGATCGTGGGAGTGGGATCTTTTGATCAAGCGAAGCTATATGTGCAGATTCCGGCACATCTTGTTGCTATTATTCTGGTTCCTCCTGTGGTGGCGGTGTACGTGGTCAAGAAAACTATCATCAAATTTGACCAGAAATTGGAGCAGGATAGGAAAAGAAAAGCAAGGATGGCTCTGTCGGGGAAGAACTAATATGATGGACGGACAGGGAAGTAAATCTGTTGAGATTTATGACACCAGCTGTTTGCAGTGTGGTCTAGCGCGGAGAGAAATAGCAGTGATCATTTACATCTGAGCTACATGTTGAAACATATTATACGATTATTGTTGAACTGTAAAGGAACAAGGAAATAGCCGGACATTTTTCCATCCCACATTCGTAAATCAAAATCCCTTCTTGCTGGCTCGTAAATTAGGGCGAAGCGAGGTATTAATCTGCCCACCACGAACAGAAGATCGTACATTTAACAAGGAGAGTGAAAACCCAATAACTCTTCGTACCATGAGATATCGAGATAAGGACATTTATTTACGCGTTCTTATTAAACATTCTTTGCACATATGAGCCAGCCGTAGAAACACTCCCCGAGCGAAGAGGGGCATTGAAATTTTTCGTCGGTCGAGTAATAATACGATTCATTCCACTGAACATATCCTGCATTGACGATTTCGCGCCCTGAGCATGAGCCGAAATATTGGGCCTAGAAGGTAAGGCGAGCGGACGGGCATGATGACCTTGGTGTCGGTGATTTGAAGTTCGCATATGTCCGCGAGAACCCTTGACGCGATAAGGCCGTTCGCGATACGTTGCTTCATGAGCGGCAGTGATACTGCGCTTAACACTCTTGAGATTCCGACCAAAATGTGGCAGACTGTAGAGATCTGTCACGAGTTGATTGACTCCGTGCTCATCCAACAAACGGCAATTGGGGTCCGATTTCATGCTCTCGGTCAATACTTTGATGATTTCGACATGCTTGGCACGATCTTTCTTTAAGGTGTCGAGCTTCCGTGTGTTGCCTCCAGCTTGAACTTTGCCATTTTCTTCCTTGATGAGAACATCTAGGTAGTCGAGGGTCGCATCATTATATGGCGTGATAGAGTACTTTTTGAGGAAGAGCCCAAACTGAGCTGCTGCTTTTTGAATCTGTGCATGCTCGCCTTCATACTCGTTGATCAACTTTTCTGCCTTGTATGTCGCAGCTTGTCTGATAGTCAAATCGTCGGCATGATCATTCAATTGTTTCTCAATCTCAAGATCCTTGACAATGCCAGTTTGCTCGTGAAGCTCGTACAACACGTGCATGTGTTGTTGCCAATTATGGCCGCAACCATTGCAGTAACCATTAGAGAAAGCCGCACAATCAACTAGCCCTGGATCTGCCTTTGTATCGCACTTGACGTTTTCGAGATAACAAGGTGCGTGACAGTGGGTTTTGTAGATTGTGAGGTTCTTTGATTCCTGATTACCGTCGTCTCTACATTCGGTGCAAGCGGCCTCAGTGCAGACGGTTCTCGGTTGATCAAGTATATGCGTGACGAATTGGACTTTCTGGATTTGGAGGCGCTTCCGAAGAGCATCCCCTTTGAGACGTTCATCTCCAAGGGCTTTCTTGTGATCTTGAACCAGAGATATGTTCGTGTTAATTAGCTGAGAGATTTCTGCCATCGGCACGGTCATCTGAGAGATCAGCTCTCTTGTGCTATTCAAGCTGATTGTGCTCTTGACTAGGTGAGGAGGGTGAGATTCAAAATGCTCGAGTAAGCGCGTTGCTTCTGCTCGAGAATGTTCCCAAGAGCGCTTGAAATCCTCTTCATTTTCCATGAACACACCATTTTTGTAAGCAGCCAAGTACCGAAAGCTCTCAGAGTCGAAACAGTAAGTGGTGCTCATAGTAAGCTCCAAGCCAACGTTAGGATGTCTCCCCAGTAAAGTTTCGAGCGATCCAAACGTATCACCAGGAGTATAATTGGAGATTCGAGTGTTGGTGAAGCCAAAAGCCATGTTTCTTGCTGAATCGCGATGTAGGTGAGTCAGTAGCTCAGTAACACAGAAGCTAAACATGGTGGTCAAACGAGCGTTGTTGGACTTAAGCAGTATCAATATACCATGAAGCTCCTCGTAGCTGCTCAAAGTGTTGAGAATATCAGCCATATTCTTTTGATCGTATTCCAGACCCCGTGTGTCGCCAATACCTGGTGTATCAATTAGACGAATTGTTCGCGTGCCGATAGTCACTGGATAAACGGTAGTCTGCTGAGTGGCCGAAGCACCCTTGGCGCCATCTTGCTCGTCATCTCTAGATCCAACCTTCACTTTTATTTGTTCAATTTTACTATTAGGGTCATTCCTATCCATTTTCTGGGTCGAGAAAGAACAAGGAATGACCCAATTCAGACCATCAGCCTTCATGGCGTCTGGCAGCGTCTCGTAAGACAAATAATTGACGAATGCGTTGATAAATGTCGATTTCCCTACTCCGGTCTCTCCCAATATCAGTATGTTGAGATTGTCGTCCGAAGTGAGAGATTTGAGCATAACTTGAAGTACATCCTTCTCATACCTAACATACTGTTCGCCGTGCTTTGCACCACTGCAACGAAAGTCATAGCTAGTGAAAAGACTCCTACCACAATCGCAATACATATAGGCATCAGAAAACCCAAATTCGACTGGAGCATGGCACTGAAAGCAGATCCAGTCAAGAACTTCATTGGCATTGCAGTTATTGCCAGGACACGCGATCTTGACAAAACGACGCTGAAGCGGCTTCTGGACAACTTTGGTATCGAGCGATTTTTGAGAATACCGGGCGAAGGACTTTTCGGCCATAAAGAGTCTATGCTCCAACATATCTCCCGTGACCTCTTTACCGTCTCGATACTGAGATGTGCGGCACGCTTCTAGACTCTTGCCCTTAGCATCGTAGTCAACGATAGCAACATATGATCTGTGACTGTGATCTTGAAGTATTTCGAGCAAAAGCTGCTTGTTGCCATCCAATATTTTTGGATCTTTCATCGATGTCTCGTTGAACGAAAAAATATAAACATCATCCTTGTGATAGCGGGAAATTTCGATTTTCTCATCGAGGTGATTGTAGCCAATGTATGTAGCACCTGCCAGAACCATTTCAGTAATAAAATCCACCTTTTGTCGATGCGTTTCGACCAGGTCTTTCACACTTTGAGGCTTACAGTCTTCCATATCGGATGACTTGAGTAAGTCCCACAAGCGTGCGGGTTCATCGAGTCCGCTTCTAACGTTCTGGAGGACCCTAGCGTAATCCGACCTTAGCTTGGTTTGCGCAGCAAGAAAACTAGCAATGCGGTCAGAAACCAGCCGTACATGAGCTTCTGGAAGGTAGAGCTTGTTTCGAGCGACGTATGATTCGTAGTCGTTCATCCTGCGCTGAGACTCCGCCAGTTGATCAAAGAGAGTAACAAATTGCTGAAGACAGTCAACACTGGGTGGCGGATAATTAGATCCTGAATTAACGGTGATTGGAAGAAACAAGGGCAACATTGCAATTGGAACCAGAGTGTAGATTATGGGGTGGCCCTTCCCATTGTTTTGTTGCTTGATATGGTCAGGTATTAGACCGAGGAACCTGGATGCTTCTTCAAAGTCCTGGATAGCGATACCGTTGTCTGATAACATGTCTGCGTACGCGCTGATAGTGAGCGGAAGCCGTGATCCTGGGTATGAACGAGGGGTTCCATTCGCGTGTATGAATGAAGCTTCAAGTTGCTGTTTAAAGGCATCAACATCAGCTCGGAATTGTGCTTGTAGCTGCCCATCATTTCGGCCGTCGGGTGATTGACACTGGGCAGTTATAAAGCTTTGAGCGCCATACTCGATCTCCGTGACCACGTGAGTAGCTTCATTGTTTGAGACAGATGTAATGGCTAAGTTTGTCCTTAGGCTTGGACTCATTAGGTTAAGCTTCTCGTGAACAGTTGAGACCTTGAAGTTGATGGCAGCTTGCAGGGTGTTGTTGCTCATGCGCTGTTCGGTCAAATAATGACCAGAGCCTCCGACAACGACGATTCCGGACAAAATGCTAGCAGCTAACTCAGAAGTGATCCCTAAGTCGTCAAACTTCTCCTTGTAGGTATCCATATTACTGAGGTGAACAGTGGTCTTAGTGGCACCTCCCATAAGTACAGCATCGTCTGGTAATGAGCTGTTGAATAACGTTCTAGGAAGAAACTCATCTCTCCGAGCATCATACAATGCACCGATTGTCGCATTTTGGCCAAGTGCCGTCCGCTGGGTCATGGGACTAGACATTTGGAGCGAAATATCAGACAACCAACCGCAAGTCTTGATGTCTGGCACCTCGCAATATTCTCGAAACTCAAACGAGGAAGTTAAAGGGTCGATTGTCGTCTCTGGTCTCGAAAGTCTTCGAAGATTCGGGAGCTGGACACCGTGTGACAAAGGGTTGTTCAGCCGTGGGTGGTGATCACCGTACAAAGTGCCTCGCTATATGTCGATAGCGGTGGCTAATGATATGTAGACATTGATATGTGGACATTCAGTTTTCTCGCCCGGGCTACACGCAAGGCTTATAGGGAGACCTGGAATGAAATCTCTCCTTGAGCATCGGGGTGAGGCTCAAAAAGCAACTCAACTTGAATCTAGCCTACCTACCGCATCGAGGCCTAATGAAACAGAAAAGCCACAGATAGCGCTGCCCTCCACTAGATTAGCTCTGGTGAAAGTCCAATAAAGCCCTCTGCCGAAATCTTCTGAATGCGGTGTGCCTTGCCATGGGGGACTTTGAAATAATAAGTGTGACATTGCCAGCACTCTTGCATAAGTTCCAGAAAAGCATATCAAATGCCCCCAATGGAAGAAAGATTACAGTAACACAAGAGGTTGAGAGCCTTATTTATCCCGGCCATCATATGGAACCCGCTGAACGGGCTGCCATGACAAGGGAAACAGCGCATTGTGGCGTGGCGAAAATGGTTTTGGTCCTGCAATAGGAATATGGGGCCACCCAACTCGTAGAATATTGGACTTCAAAGCATAGGTGTGCAGAATGCGGACTGAACACCGGCGACAAGACATGAGAAATGCGAAAATGAGGCTTTCCTTGACTTATAATTAGAATGAAGGATCCTTCTTTGTGGTCGAAGTTGAGTTTGCGGCTAGTTAAATTAGGTGGTCCAAGCGCCCGGAATTGACCCATCGCAAATATTGGCTTGTTGGCTCCACGCTCTTACAGCGAGCCGCTAAGCATCGATGAGTGGCCGCCATAGCGATGGTAAAGGAAACCGTGCCGTCCTCAATGGACGAGGCTGAATTATGGAAATCTTCCTTTCTTTCATATCTGAGGGGCTACGAGCTCGAGAATCTAGAAGCTTGGTCTCAATTTCAACGATCTCGTCGGATTCACGAGCTCAGTGAGCAAATGAGAACTGCAAGAGCTGTTTCCAATGCCAATATTGGCCCATAACCGAGGGCTATGGGCTTCTCGAAACTCCAAGTTGGATATTGAGAGTCGTGGGAAGGATGATGGTCTTTCTTGGGTAGAGCTTCCTCTGAAAGCAGTATCACCACGGTATTCGCCGCCACAGTACGTTTTCCCCTTCCTAATAAACATGTAAAAGATTTAGGTATCTGTGGAAAGTAACCCGTCTCTGACGGAAAGAGCTGACTGTTGAGTCTTCAGAGTTTTAAATCCGTCACAACCTGTACGGATTACGGTGGGTTCTGACCAGACCCAAAAGGACTTCCTTGTTCCAAAGGATGCGCTGTGCATCGCTTCGAAATACTTTGCACGACTATCCACCATTGGATCTGATTTATATTTACCTGAGGATGATCCAAGTATCTTTGCCATGTTTGCAAAATGGATTATTGACCAAGAAAAGCCAGCGACGTACGATCCAACCCAAACTATCGCTTCGGAGCCATGGACTTCGAAAGCTGCTTGCGCATGGGTGTTGGGACTGAAACTACAGGCAGCCGAATTTCAAAGATTCGCGCTCTCGAAGTTTATTCAAACATGCGCTTTGGCGATTGAAGGGCCGTGGGCGTATGTCGAGAGACACGCTCCAGTCGGTTCTCCGCTACGACTATTCTCGGATCATTGGGTTGCTTGGAACTGCTCATTTGCTGGTCGTGGAAACAACGAATATTCCGCTCTGGAAGCCTCAAAGAAAGCACATCTAGTGACTAAGGATACTAGGGATCCTCGGACATTTGACATCCAGCATTGGTATATGAGTTGTTCGACACAGCTGGATCCGAATTGCGAACATGATCCTCTCACTCAACTACTAAACGATGAAAAAGCGAGGAACAAAGCAGCAAGTTCTGTAAAACTCCCTGAAACGGGGCGTTTGCTCGAGAATAGCAGACAAGCAGCTCGACTTCCGCAAAGGGCTGCACCGGCACGATATGTGCCTTTGAATGCCACGCCCACTGCTCCCCCCGCGCAATATGGATACCGGACAAATAATCAGCACTTTTCAGCAAGGTCAGAGGCCACATTCTGTGGTATCCTTTGGCAAGCAATCCTTTGTGTATGGTTATTGTGGTCCATTCGACTGCTCTAAATAAGCTAACGAGTTACGCAGATAATCTATGTAATCCTTATTGCCTTGACTCTTTGGCGAATTACCTTTATTATCTTCTTCGGTTACGGCATAGATATGCAGATTCAGGTTCTGTACTTCACTCTTGCGACAGCATCTGTCGGTGCATTGAGTATTTTCTATGCGCCCCTAATGCCTTTGTACCTTCTTTGCGCGATCCCAGATGGTATAGCGTTAGCGTATTTCACTTCGCGTGCCGAATCTGTAAGTCTATTTGATGTACTTACGGAATCTGTCTAACAAAGTTTCTAGTTATCAATCGAAGCACTTAGATTAATCATTTTCGTTTTCCTCGGCATACCATCCGGATGGTGCTATCTAGTCATGGCTCCTAAATTGTATAAATTGATTAGAAATAATTAGAAAGTTAGTGCTTCCATCTAGATTAATGCAGAATACACCCAGACTATGCACTTCATCTCTTAATTTACTCGGACCCAATTCAGCATGCCAATTGGAACATCGAGTGGCACACATTGGTAAAGTCGTCCCAAATTCGCATTATTTCCTACTGCTAATCTTGTCCTCTCCGACTTCCACCCAGCTGTACAATTACTTGATCTTTTGCAACCAAATCAATCTCCAGTCGTCTTATAAGTGCCAAATTATTCGAAGCTTCTTTCGACAAGCGCTCGCTATTCTTCCTGAAAAATTCACAAGTTGGTTGATGTTCCTTCAGCTCTGCCGTGTGTCGTTGAGTCAATTGCTGAAGTTCAGCATGATTCTGCGCTTGAATGTTCGCATTAGTTTGGTCTATTAGTTGAGCTAGTTTTGCCTCGTGTACTACTCGGAGCTTCTCAAACTGTGCTTTCAATCGAATGAGTTCCGCCACGTGCGCCTCTTGAACCCGTTGCAACCGGGCTTTCAGTTGATCCAATACCATCGCGTGCGCTGCTTGGAGCTGCTGTGACTGAGGTTCCAACCGATTGCGCTCATCCGTCATCGTATCCAGCTGTTGCTGCAGGCTGGTCTCTCTTTCCTGTGCGAGATTTAAGGAGTTTTGTATTTCTGCAATTGTCGCATCTTTAGCATTCAACTCTCGGCTCAGAAGGTCTTCGATAGATTTCTTCAGCTTTGATTGTGCTTCAACTAGTCTCTGGTTGTCCGCCGCGCGCTCGCTAGCCAGGACTTGTGCTACAGATTCCCTCGCAACTGTGGTCACAGCATATGGCATCACTTTTGTTAGTACTTCCGTACTTAATTGTTGCACCATCCACCACAGTCTCTTTGTCATCTGGTCTCTTGCGGCTGGTGCCATTGTTGCAATGTCCTGCACAAGCATTTGATGCGCCGCGTGAGCTTGATCCTTACGTAGGTCCTGGAGCTCTGTCTTCAGTTTTTGGTTTACCTCCACGTATACGGCCTCCTTGGTATGCCAATCATGTCTGACTTGTTGCAACTCTGAGTTCAGATCTTTCTCTTTACGTCGTATCTTGCCAAGCTCGTTTTCGAGCACCGTCACATGTTGCCTTTCGCTTTCCGCATCTTGTTGCGCCTTCATCATATCCTTCAAAGCCTTGTCAACGACATCTTTACTGTTTTCTCGTTCAGTTTCGAGTCTTGAGATTGTGTTTTTGATATCGTCGTTGAGTTTCAATGAAGCCTGTACCATGGTTTGGTAGTCCGAAGCATTTGAGTCCTTCGCAACCTTCATTTGCTGCACTTCCTCCGTTCTTTTTTCCATCTTCAAATTCATATCGGTAATCTGTTCTCTTGCATGAGACAATTTCAACTTATTCTCAGCAATTCCTTTTCTTACGTGAGATAGGGTCATCGACTCCTCACTTGTGCTGGGTCCGGAAAATTGATCAGAGGCTCCAGATGCTGAATTTCTGTCACCATATCCCGCCATATTTCAACGTATCTACAAGTATCATTAGCCAGACTCAGGCCATCGATGGAAACAACATACATTTCGACAATATTGCGATATGTTTGCCAAATTCATATCTATCCGTCAAAAGCAAAAGCTCCAAGCTTAAACATTCCACCATTCTCGCACTCCAATGCCCAGCACCTGCGAAGGCTGCATCTTTCGCAGATCTCTCATCAAAACTCACCTGTCCGAATCTGTACTGTAACATGAAGCAGCTGCAATTGAATCGCAGCCTTGTGCTGAAGCCTATAATTAGGTTGCAAGGCTAATTCCGCTTCACGGCAGATTCCTTGTGGCGCCAGCCACCGTGCCTCGATTTGGACACCAGCAAATGATTACAAGGAAGGAAGTATTGCCAGAAACTCTGCCGGTTGGAAACTTGGCCAATGGGCCATTTGATCTTGGTCAGCAGAGTCCCGTGCCGTTGTGGTACAGAGCGCAATATTCCGCTGTCGTTTTCTGGGCGGAACCCTATGGCGAATGTGGGAGCCTCATCTCAAAGTGGAGAGTGATTGGGCTACTGCCAGCCTTGTACGAGGACGGCCTGCTTCGTAACTGCTCTTCGATGTCTGCTGGATAGAGGTTGTCCTTAAACGGATTGAGCTTCTGTAACCGCTACTTTTGAATTGCGCACGAAATCTCACAAGACGTCCAAAGATAAAGCTATCCACGGGACAGCGGGAATCATCCTTCAGATAACGACTCGTTGAATGCTTCAGGTAATATATTATTTCTTCTAAATCACGAGAAATGCGACAGCTAATTCATTTTAGAAAAGCAAAAGATATCCTCAGAAGATGGAATCGTATCATCGAAATTAGTTGCCTACACGGGTTACTCTAGACGGCATTAGACTCCAATTAAGAGAGGGCCAACAAAACTCTCGTTCAACAACGAACCAAAATCCCCGCAATACTAGAATTTAATTATTCCGGAATTGGAAATGACCGTGATCAAGGCTGACTGCCACTACCTTTGAAAACCAATTGTTCGCTGCAATGGTATTGTTGACCAGGCCCTTTGTGCGACTGGTGGTAAGGAACAAGCGGCTACCCGAGTACCAGCAGAAGCAAAATCGAATCAGGCCCCACAGAATATCCTACTTCCAAGGCAATTGGTAGATCTCTGCCAGTAAATCAGTTCCATCGCTTACTCCATGACAGATAAGAGTTAGTGTTGCATGTGCAACCCTGTCGGTCTTGCATGAGAGCCTGTAGCCATCACTTTACTTTTTCCTTGGAAAAAGCGTCCGCTCACCCCGCGCGAATGATCCTGCAGCGTGCATAAGAGATGGCGCCATTTCTTCAATCAGCTTGAGGCTCTTTCTCTGCGATTAGGACTTAGGCTTGGTCCCTCGCCGTCTAGACCAGGTTACCTCGCGCCTTACACCCGCTCATTCAGTACAAAAGGTACATCAAATTGCGCTTTAAAATAACACGCAACCTACCGACGGAAACGACAACAGTTTCGACGATGGTTTCAAAAGTCAATTGGGCAGAGATGGCCGATTCGGACTCGGAGCAGCCAGTCCCCAGCATCCCGAGTGAAGTTACACCCAAGTTATCGGACCAAATTATAGAGAGTTATGCCACGAGCAGGTATGATCCGGAAGAGAAACAGTTTTTACCGGCTGGATACATCGGAACACTGGTAACATTAGAGGCCATTGTCCAAGAGCTGGATGAGAAGGATATATTAGAACCTGAAGATTTGAACTTAGACCTGCCGGGAAACCGCATGAAAAAGAAAATTGTTGACTTCGTCTATCAACAAGCAAAGAAACTGTTCGCGATTTCTGTTGTTAGTGGTTTGCATGGGCACGACTTGGCGTTGGCCATGAATCGATTCAGGACTCTTAAGGTCTGCGACGCTTCTTTACCTTTAACGGAGTCAGTGCTCGGTGACTCTTCTTGTTGGTCGAAAACGAGAAAATACAGCTTCCTCCAAGAACAATGGAAATTCATAGCTCCTGTCTTCTCACAAGAAAACTTCAAAGTTGATCTCTTACCTAGCCACATCCTGCCCTTTACTGCAAAAAGTAGTTGGGCGAAAGAAGGGGCGTTTGGTCAGGTGTTCATGATTAAAATTCATCCAGCTCACCAGACAAATGCAATACATAATGTAAGACCTGTCTCGAACTCTGATGTACATAGTGCTTAAAGCGCTCTGGTTCTAACCTCCTTATCAGCCTGACGGTACACTAGCCAATCTCGCTATCAAGGAGTTTGTCATTCCTGTGAATAACGAAGAACTTTGGAAAGACGCAGATGAAGTATGGAATTCTGAAGTTAATACGCTGAATGAGATCAGCGACCTCAAACATCCTCATCTCATTCAGCGAATTGCTGCAATAATTAGAGGTAATCAGCGATTTCTGATGTTCCTGTGGGCCGATGGAGGAAATCTGCGAGACTACTGGGAACACAACCCGAAGCCGAATCTGACAGCAGATTTGGTCAAAGACATCATCGAGCAGATTCGTGGCATGGCAGAGGCTCTCGAGAAATTGCATGGGTACAGAGACCAGTATCATTATCGCCATGGCGACATCAAGCCTGAAAATATTCTCAACTTTCCCGACCCGAAAAAGTCACGGATGGGAACGTTCAAGATTTCCGACCTTGGTTCAGCAAAACATCATTCAGTAGCCACCCGTCTTCGAGAACGGACTGGAGGTAAGGCCTACGCGACTCAGGCCTATCAGCCTCCTGAATCTGTTACCAACCAGCTGTCATCAAGTTCTCGGCTGTATGATATTTGGTCGATGGGGTGTGTGACTCTGGAATTTATGGTCTGGGTTCTTTATGGATATGAAGAACTCAAAAAGTTTACTACAAGCATCAAAGGAAAGCTGGATGAGCCCTGCGCCTTTTTCGAGGTGGAGAAGATCGAGTATCAAAACACCCCTCCTGGGCTAGTGGCCAGCATACATCCTGCTGTCCAAGCTTGTTTGGACCGTCTCTCCGCAGACCCAGAGTGCGCAAAGGACACGGCCTTGGGAGATCTACTCGAAATTATCAAAAATGACCTCCTCGTTATTAAACTCCCGGAGCGAACCCCATCATTCATGGATCTAAACAATGTTTCTGTCGAAGGTACCAATGATAATCACAATTATTCAGAAGCGAGGACAGTTCATCCGACAAGAATAAAGCATCGCACCAGTGCCAAGGGATTTGTCGACGCGCTGGATGACATTCTGAAAGGTGCAAATGCAGAGAACGAGAGCTATTGGTTTACAGGTAGTAGTCGGACAAGACTTCCTCAGGCCAGAGTTATACCGAAAATTGTTACTGAAGAAAGTCTTCCTTCGGGTTTATCCCCAAGCTGGAGACCACAACGTGGTCAAAAGGGTCCGACACCTGTATCGAACCCCAATCAAAATGTATGTTTAAGTTCGGTAAAAAAATTTCCTCATATTTGGCGTGGATACTACAAGAATAATAACTCATTTGCTTCGTTCTTTCTCAAAGCTCGTATCTACAAAATGGCGTAAAAAATGCTAACATTGCAATCAGATGCAAGATGTAGGAGCAACCTCTGTAAGGAACGAGAAAAGTTTACAGCTAACACATTTCTTGCAGTATGTAAGCTGTGCTGCTTGAAGTTAACTTTGCAATAGAATACTAATCACAATCAACATCGATATAGTCTGTAAGTTTACCCCTTTTTTACAAATCAAAACGAAGCTGATGGTTAGCTAACACACTTCTAGCGCGTTCATGTCAGTATATCATATCTCAAGGGTTTTAGTAATCCCTGAACTGCAGCTCAAGATTACTAACATCTCACAGGAGGTATGACTTCTTGAAACTTAGGATCTCTTATTGTCCTTTCGAACAGATTCTCCTAACTTTGCTCATAGTTGTCCAATGACTGGACTTATCCAGTCGACAACGGCTTCGCACGTAACTTGCTTCAAAAAATGGATCTTTCAGTCGTACCACCTAATGCTTATTCCCCCTCGCGTCTCTGCGGTAAGTGCGCGAGTATTGATTTATGTGCACCAACGCTTCATATCCAGGACACATGGTCAGAATTCGAAGACAATGTTGCTACCTGTGACTTTTGTAAGTTGAGGTGGAATGTCGCGAAACATATTAATCGGGAAGACTATAAATCCGTCTCGTTCGAAAAGGTTGACTCAACGTTGAGAATGAATGACAGCAATGCGCCTGCTCTATCTATCTGTCGGAGTCCAGGTAAGCTTTCAGCTAGACACTCAAATAGACCGGCCACTGACAACAAGTAACAAAAGAGTTGAGTACTACGGTGCCGATCCAAATTGGATTTCCACAATTGTCTGGCGCTCGGAGCGAGTCCCATTTTCAGATTCTCCGCCACTGGCTTAAAAGCTGCGACCAAGGCCATCAAAAACTGAAATGCCAACCATCCAAGGTTGAATTCGTACCTACAAGACTGATCGATGTAGGCCAAAGCGATTGCGACACCGTTCGACTTTACGAAACCCAGTCAACCGATTCTCTCAAATACATCGCTCTATCTCACCCCTGGGGCACCAAACCGCCATTCTTCCAAACTTTTCGCAAAAATGTGACATCTTTCAAAGCAGGTTTCAAAATAACAGACCTCACAGCGACCTTGAGAGATGCCGTGCAAGTCACCAGAGAATTAGGTGTCCAGTATCTGTGGATAGACTCGATCTGTATTATTCAGAGAGACGAAACCGATAATGGAGATTTCGAGCAGGAGTCTAAACATATGGAAAAGGTATTTAGTTCGGCTTACTGTGTTTTGGCTGCGAGTAGTGCGCATGGACAATCTGATGGGTTTTTGAACGAGCGAGAAGGTAGCCGCAGAGAGTTTGTGACATTTCAGAAGCAAGATCAGCCTCCAATCTTTGTTTGTCAGCATTTGGATGATTTTAATCAACATGTCCTCGAGGGACCACTAAACAAACGAGGTTGGGTGATGCAAGAGAGAGTTTTGGCTCGTCGCACTATTTACTTTACTGACAAGCAGACGTACTGGGAATGCGGAGAAGGAGTAAGATGCGAGACACTCACAAAAATGGAGAAGTACAACTCTCTCTCAACTTATTATGTTCCTGCAACTAACGATTTTCAAAGTAAACTAGCTTCCTTTCTCGGCGACCCAAACTTTCCCGAAAAGATTGCTAGCAAATTCACGTCCAGAGGAGAGAAAATCGTCTTCTACGAAGATCTCTACAAGCAGTACTCTCGCTTAGGTTTTACAAGGTGGGAGGACCGTCCGATCGCCATCGCAGGTCTAGAGAAACGGCTAATATCAGATCTGCAAACACACGGTGGCTTCGGCGTCTTCGATGATGGACAAAGTTTGCTTCGGCGGAGCTTGCTGTGGCAGCGCGGCAAGGACGAGCAGACGTTGACGAAAATCATATTTCCACCTGAGAGGAACACCATTATTCCATCGTGGTCGTGGATGGCGTATCAAGGCGGTATAGACTTTCTAGATGTACCATTTGGAGGCGTGGATTGGACTAAGGATGTCATTCACTCTCCTTGGATTCCGGATCCGACTGAAGCTCACACGACAGATCAAGTGGGGAGCATTGAACTAAATTCTGTTGCCAGAGGGTTTGACCTCCAGGGAGCTAAGGCTAATGAGTTTATGATTATCTATGATATTCCGAGGACAGAGGGTGCGTCGATGAAATGTATTGTCATGGGGAGAAGGAGGGAAAATGTGAAGTCGGCGGATGCTAGACATTATGTTCTGTTGGTTGCGCCGAAGGCTGGGTTTTATGAAAGAGTAGGCGTTGGGTTCATGCTGGGAAAGTTCATCGAGCTGAGTGATCAAGGGTCCTCAAAAATGGTCAAGGTTCGCTAGAGGCATTGAAATTCAGTCGTTCCATTCTCAAACTTTTTTTTTAACCCATTTGTGGTTGAAGTTAAAATGGTTAAATGTATCTCATTTGATGGAGGGTATTATTCTAACAGTTTCCAAAGACATTCCAACATGGTTCCAACATTATGAACAGCCTGTTCCGCCTAACTCCTCTTAACATGAATGGCCAACTTGTAAACTGCAATGATCCGAGATGAAAAAGTCTTACAAGTCACTAGGTATGTTTTAGCAGTCGTGAAAGCTTCTATTTCTCCCTCGCCTCCTTGGACTCTCTGGCACAGAAAGGTGACTTGGATATGATCTCTCTTGGACTGGCCCATCGTAGGTGGGAAATCTCTTGTTACTAAGCACTTCTGGTGCCGTGTCTGTAACGTCAATTTCAACCACGTCATCGCAGTTTTGAGAAAAGTTGTGGCGAGGTGCTGGTTTGCAAGCGTAATCCAACCCGGCGTTTGGTTTCTCAATTTCTTTCAGCCAAGATGTCAACTTGACATGTATCTCATCACTTGTGAACCGCCCTTTCTCTTCAGGGTTCTTAGGCTTGACCGTAAGCATGTTGAACTTTATCATAGTGATGAACTCGTGTAGAAATTCGGTACAGTTTTCGTGCGCGTGAAGATCATCCATAAACTATTCGAAGCATCAGTGAATGGCCGGTTACTCTGAGAAAGAGAATTTCTTACATTTATTACAGCGGGTTTTACCCTAGCTGCCAATGCTATTGAACGCTCGCCGTGAACCTTAACTATCTCGAAGAAAGTATCTGTATTCATGTCACACCACATAGGATCGAATGACATTCGTTTTTTCTCAAACTTCTTCACCAACTCCCAGCCTCCCAATAGCCATGTGATAAACTCTAAGTACAAACAGCCAAGCGTCCAGATGTCGTATGATTGACCGATTTTGCCACCCGTGAGATCGCACTCCGGAGGTCTATAAGACATTGAAGTTGCAACTTTGCTTTTTGGCTTATAAGACTTGCTGTGATGTGTGCTGTATTCCGAAAGGCCAAAATCGGATATCTTCAGCGTACCCCCATCAGAATCAGAAAACCAGAGAATATTTTCTGGTTTCAGGTCGCCATGACGTCCGAATCGAGATTCATGAGTTTCAGGGTGATGATGAGACCCAGTCTGACATTTCGAATTGCTCGTCCGGTAGTGATGGATTTTGAGTAGACCGTGGGCAATTCCCTTGCACTGTTTTGCAAACCACTTGACAGTTTTCATATTCAACGAGGGTTCAGGTCGCAGAGTTGACCAAAAATAATTGAGGTCGCCATCCGCCCATGGAAATATAAGATAATATATACCAAACTGCTCGTATGTGGCGAGTAATGATATCAGGTGAGGATATCGAGTGTCATCGCTATACATTTTGAGCATTTCCACTTCTTTTTTAAAATCTTCTTTGCTGTTCGAATTTAAACGCTTTATCGCAAACCACTGATTCTATATACTAAAGTTAGTCAACTAGAACAGTGTGTGTTTGGGCTCATGAGGAAATACCCTAGGCAAGCTGAAACTGTGATGTTCTGGATGAATTTCAACCTTGAAGACATGACTGTAACCACCTTCGAATTCAGTTCGGTATTCATTTCCGTCACCACGTTGACCGTCCACTGTGAATGGTAGCATAGCAGATGGTTGTAAAGGCCAATGACGGACGTCTTTGCATGATCCTTTGAAGAAGAAGGGAGACACAGTTGTCCATTGCCACTCTTCAAATGCTTTCACGCTGGACATGGTCCAGTTCCTAAAACACTCCAACTTCCTAGATGGATTTTTTGCTAGCCGGAGCTCGAACCTCGAACCATTCGCCCCCTTGGGAAGTTTTCTTAAAGGAAGGCCTAGATCATTGATGCCCTCTTCTGGATCTAGAAATTTCAGAATGCTTGATGTTTTTTCAATCAAGACCAGGATTGCAAAGATCTTTTTGAACGATTTTATCTTCGGTGGACGAATGTCATCCTCGTCTCGTAGCTGAGGACTCTCTTCACAGATGGTGCGGGCGTATGCTCTGATCTGTTTTGGGTTGTGGTTGTCCTCAAGACACCTGGTCAGCTCTTCATACACGCAGTCTTCGGTGACGAGCTTGGATAAATATGCCCTTGGAAAGAAGCCTTTTTTTTCCTCATGAGGTCTGACAAGCGCTTCAAAAAATGTGTCCTGCAGAGCCAGCTTCTCACGCTTTTCATCAATATCATCCAAGACAGGCCACACTTTAGAAGCTCTCACGCCCGTGGCATTCTGGGTTGCATAGAAATATGCGTCGCCCGAGTCACTGACATCGCTCTTTGAAGGTTTGAGGGTCGTGTGAGGAATCTCGGATTTTCTCACTGATGGTGTGTTCCAGGGAACGACTACAGGTAATTTACTTCTCTTTCCAGAAGAATTTGACTCAATGTCGGAGCTCCAGCAATCTGGTAACTCGGAAGTGGACTAGATCACTTATTAGACTCGATACCTTATGTGAAACATGTAAAAGCATAAAATACGAAATAACTCACAGCTGAGTCCTTGTCTCCGTCATCAATGTCTAAGCCGCAATCAGAGCAAACTACAGTCGGGTATGATGGGTTCAAGCTCGATGAGCTTTCGTATCCCCTCGACGAGTCAAAATTGGATGAATCTTCTGTCCTTGAGGGTGTGGAAACATTATGTCCAGGCTGCTTGAAGTGTGAATTCCCATCAAAAGTGTCGCTACTACCAAGAATTAAGTTTGGGGAGTCATTGGTGACAACGGGAGTATCGTATGCCACACCCTCGCTGGCAGCATCAGCTGGACTGTTGTGTTCCAGGAGGCGGCGGACCTGAATGTCAAGACTCAACGGATATAGTGACTCGGTAGGTTTATCGCTATTATTCTGGCCTGGAATTGCAGACTCATCAACTCCTGCAGGGCAATTGCGGTTAGAATTCGAATCCTTGGGCCGTAACTGTGCCTGAACCAAAGGAAAGCGCTGGGTATCATCTACAAATGGAGGCATTGTAAGGTCCTTTCGGAGCTTCTCCGTTGGTCTCTTGTCTTGCGCAAGGAGTCATAAGAGTTGGCATAAAAGAAACAGCAAGAAGAAACGCAAAGCCCTTGATCGGGGCCTCACTATAAGGTCGTGCCATTATTGTTCATAAGAGGTCCAATTGAGGGCGGTGCAATACATCTGGAGTGCCAGGCATTGAGCCTCTTATTGAAAGCCTCATGGTGTAGCCATTGAAACCTCCACTGTTGGTCAGTTCGAGTCTCTGTCGGTGTCGGTGGGCTGAAATAATTAACCGCCACTGTCACATGGATGCGGCCCTGATTTATTTCGATAGGCTGACACACGAGGACACACGATCCTCTGCTGCATGACACTGGCTCAGCCCCAGAACCTGAGCTCAGGCTAAGCCACCTGCACTTTTCCGGGGGATAATTAAAACGTAAGGTGTGTCATTTGTGTGGTACATTTCGGTGTACGAAAATGGATGTTGTTCAAGGCTGCAGAGGAATGTTCTGATAAATACCCACCAGAAATAATCCCCGATATTGGAAATTTGTTGAAAATCACCGACAGAACAATTTATCTAGAGCATCTTCTAGTATAACAAACATTCTACACCTTATCATGAGCATTTTTTCCGAGCACACAATGTCTACACTTGCTCCTGCGACAAGACTAAACACTACACCTGCAATTCTTCCTGCGCCAGCAGAATTCGCGGACAAGAACGAGGAAATATCCATAGAAATCCCAGGGAGAAGTGTGCATCCAGGGAAATTGACCGCCATGTTGAGATCAAACTTCGGTTTTGGAGCGTACGATATAATGGTAAGAACACCTCAATTTACAATGTCCAATTGAAAACTAAGATAAAACATTAGATGTCGCGCAATACATATACAGTCAGAACACCAAGACGTCTTTCGGCAGACGAAATAGCAAGATGTAGATGAGAAGCCTTCGCAGGAGAGGACTTAATGGGGGAGGGATGGAAGGAGAAGAGGTTGATGGAAGGTGGAAATAACGACTTTATGAAGCGTGCATTACGTGGTGTTAAGATGAAGACATATCAACCTTTAATTCGAGGCCATGACATTGGAGACGCGTTGCGCTCTTCTCGTTTATGGGCCATTCTCTTCGAGCGAGTCAACAATTTAGTTTCGTGCCAAGTAAAGTTGTTGTCCGTATTTCTTCCACTATTAAATACTAGAAGTTCTTAGATGAATAACGCTCACAGTCTCATTGAGATTTCTTAAAACGAGGCATAAGCTGTCTCGCTGCTGTACATGAGTAAAGCCTGACGATTGACACTACTAGGTAATTCCGGATGGGGAAATACGAAACTGAACCCAAAATCATAAAGTGTTTTCTTTGATCACATCTTCGGTATGTTCTATTTCACCATATGAGGTTGTAAAAGGAGCATGGCGTGCTTTAGCGAAACTAAGAAGAAATAGTATGATGGGTGGGTTATAAGTCTTTGTTGTGAGTAACGTAGTTATTTTGTTACTCGACGTCGCGAAATTGTTCTGAAATAGGAGGACAAATAATGTTACAAATAATGTTGTAAATACTAGACACTAACTTTGGCACTGCCTATGGTCTCGATTGTTCTCAACAGAAAAAATGGAGACCACGAAGACTACCAGAATAGAATTAAATCAATTACTTGAACACAATCCTATATCCTCAAAAACTACCCCTGGACAAACACTCAAAGACTTCTTCCCGTAGAACATACAAATCTGGAATGACGAGAAACTAGAAGAGACATCCATTGTAAAGAAATGAGTTTCTAAACCGTCGAAACCTAACCTAAGCTCCTAGTAGAACTGTTTAAAAATTTTCTCCACTTCTAAATACACAATTTTGTAGGTAGAGAAAAGGATGTAAACATATTTTCCAATATTTAGTCCACGGTTGCTTTTATCAGGTCAAAATCTCCCGTTCGAAGTAGAGGGTTGAACATATTTTGGCGTGGCTGCTACAGAAAGTTTTCCACGGGCGCTGGTGTACTCTTTACTAACTTCTGCTAAAGTATCTATCTTTAGAACCAGGCCTTTTTGTTGCACGTCGATAATCGTGCATTAGTTTCCGCGTTTCCGCCTTCTTCCCGCTGCTTGTCCGTTTTCGGTAGCAAAGGGTTTTTGTTGTATATCGATGGATCGTGCATTAGTTCCTCGTTTCCGAATACCAGGTCGCAGAGATGGTGTACGTCACACAGGCGCGTTAAGTCCCGACGGATGAAAGAGGCAGTGGGAAGGAACGAGTGAGGCGGAGTTGAAAGTGAAGAGCTAGGTTAGAGAACCCCAGCGTGTAAGAAAATGGTTGAGTAATCGGTACGAGTTGAAAATGTTGCAGTATTGAGCTTGAGCAGCGTGCGATTGGTTTGGTGAGGCTAAAAGAGCCTAGGTAAATAAATTGCTATGATGTTTTACAGCCAGTGCATAGCGAGAAGCAGAAAGCAAGTACGTGTAATCCCATACCTACCGTAGACAGCAAAAGAAATCACGCACGCTTCAACACATACGCCATTAGTTAGCACAAAACAGACCATATTGCAATCTCCTCGCCTTCAACCACTCATAGTCCACCATATCAGCTTGAACCCAACCCTCCACCTTCTTACCCTCCTTCTCTCCCCACTCAGCCTTCCACTTCTTAATCTCCTCCTCAAGCACAACGCCTTTCATAATCTTTCCCCCAATAATCCCGTTAGAATTATTAACCGTAGCTCTCATCCTCTTCTCCGCACCCCCAAGTTGCTCTTCCTGTTCCGGGGATATGGGATCCCATTCCCACTGCAACTTGTCAGGGTCTAGATTGACTAATTTCGCGTAGTTACGCACAAGTCCACGATTCGTGATGATATCGTCTGCGTCCAGAATGATGGGCCATTGTACGCCATTGGCGTCAGGTGATTGACAGAGAGGTGATTTAGTGCGGAACCAAGAGTATAATTGGCGCGCTCGACTCATGGTTGTGCTCATTTTGACCATTTGCACGGCGGTTTTGGCGGCCATTTCTTCGGGACTGCTGAGATCGACTTCGGCGCGGTAGTGGCTGGGTATCATGAGGATAGGGTTGCGGATGAGGATGGTGGGTTTCCATGATCCGAGCCATTCATCTGAGAAGAGGGTTTCGTTGAATTTGGATTGTGTACCGGGAGTGAGGCAGATGGGTGGTGAGGTGGTGGGATGAGATGGAAACGCGAGTTTGGAATCGGCAGCGGGGGAGATGATCCACGGAATGTGTTCTTTGATGAACACCGATTTTCCAACTTGGAAGGAGTCTGAGATGTGAGTATCCAGGGTTTCAAAACATGCTTGGTAGCAATCCAGAAGTTCTTTCCGCTCTGTTTCTGTCCAGGCATCGATATGCGCGCTGCGGGTTCTGAGAGGGTTGAGTTGTCTTTCTCCGACTTCTAGGAAATAATATCCTCCGCGACTGTTGGTTAGGATGTTGGATTGTTCTTTGAGGTTGAGTATTCGAACGAGTAGATTAGATGCAGTTCGAGGGTAAGTGAGAAGATAAAACTTCTCAGGTTGGTTGGCTGTCATTTTGGGGTTGGTAAGCCCCACGAGGAGTTGATGGTTTCGTGTGCGCAAGAATGTTACAGATGGAAAGGAGTCGCCCTTACGGTTTGCAGTACTCGACTCGTATAATACGAGTTTATTTATGTTAACATATGTCTGTCGTTGAGAAACATATGTATGGTTTCGCTTGGCTGAGGTGAACTGCCTATATGGAAGTTGCAGGTTGGTCGTCGGTCTGTGAAGTACATCCGAATGGTCGGTGAAGTACAAACGAAAGGCGTGACCTCGTGGTAGGTAGTAATGTCATATTTGTCACCACATATCTGGTCGCATTCTATCATATCTCAGAAGTGATAATTACACCATTCTTATGCTTGAATTGTAGTGAATTTCTCTCATACTCGAATATCAGTTCTTCAGCCGGTCTCGAGTCAGTAAGCAGGACAACTTAGGAACGGAAGATTGCTTATCTGACACTAACACAGGCCACCTCATTAGACGCTCTCTCAAGATTTTGCTCGACGAGATAGAATGTACGTCTTGTGGTCTTATGTCTTTCGAAGCTCGCAAGTTACTACCCAGAAGAAGACACAATCTACATCACTTCTGGGCAGTGAAGGCTTACCTCTAGTTATCCACACCATTAGAGCCTCGATAATGTGATCTAAATTAACCAACAAGATCAGAGTTGCATTTAAGGCAAACTTGTGAGAATCTACTTGTAATGAAACAACGATGAAGATTCAACGCGTCCAGCTCGCTAGACCAAACCAAGTTGTATGAAGTCTAAGAAGAGACTTACAAACAATTGGCTCAACACGAAAACAAAAGAATTCCACTTGAGCCAATAACTTCATGGCAAATCCCAATTGACCAAATTAGACCAAGGTCGCATTGATCGGCTGTATCCAGGGCCGCTCCGTACCATTCTTCCACCCCATAAGCCGGTCCTAATGCCATGCAGGTATACTTCATATGGCCCTCGAGCCATAGATATCGTTCGTAGATACCTTGCCATGTACTCCCACACCGGTCCATGGATCCGCTGCAGAATACTTCCCGTGGCAAAGCCAACAGACCTGCCTAGATGAGCTACTTAGCCGTAAGAAGATACCTTTCCCAAAGACACCGCCTCGAAGACTCGGAGAATATAATTGCCAGCTCAACAGCATCTGCAGCTCACCATCCTATCACCCACGTTGTCCATATTGACGTGCCGAAGGAGACTTGGAATGATCCTTCGTCCTCTGCTCTGGATGTGTTAACCTCACGTGACTGCGTACCAATTTCCCTACTGCCGATCTGGCGGGCGTGCAACCCCTGTCCTGCTCCTCCCACGCGCTGATTGCTCACATCCATGCGTGGCATTCGCTGGCTTTGCAGATTTATTGCTGCAGCGGAACCAGATACATCGAGGTGAGCAGGCAACTGAGCGGTCAGAAATCCATTCCCTACCCCATTCATACGTCTTCTGCCGTTCAACAAACATATTCATCTGCTTGTCTGCATCCAGCACACGTTTCCCAACCAGATTCCAGGAAATCCGAGTATTTGGACTTTCCTCGCAGCCTCCTCGAGGACGTGCTTTTCCCAGTCTGCAACCCCTCCATATATTCCCCGACCCTGGGAAAGGCTCCCCGTTGTCGAACCTCACGATAATTCCGCGTACAACGACGAGCATTCCGACGAGCTGCCGCGATACTCAGGGAATACAGTAGGGGGCACAATGCGTTGAGCAAGTGTGGATACGACTGAGGGCTTACTCGAGGAACAAAAGGATTGGTAGAGCATTGTTGGTTCTTGGAATTGGGACAAACTCGCCTCATTACACACATACTTTGGGCAGAATGGATAGCAAACATACGAATACGGAGGCGGCGGCGACGGGATCAAACGGTTTTACTCCTTTAGTGACGGTTGTTGGGTTCCACCATGCCAGGTGAGTGACTCTCTGAGCTGGGCCCTGAATGCCAGATGTTGGATTGGGGAAGAGGCTGACGCGAGCATTTATAGAGGCCCAGAGGTTGAGAACTGGTTCGGTGCACCAGAGGGATCAGACCCAGCAGTTGACCATGACTGGCCTTTGCTGCCATTCATGGCGTTGAGTGATGGTGCGCACGCGTAAATATACCCACCCCCTGAGCCTTGAAGCAGAACACATCTGACTTCAATTCAAAGTGCCTCGGAGGATTTCTCATACTTCACTCTTCTACGTCCGGCCCGCGACAATGTTCCTGCAACTTCTCTCTTCGGTATATCTTGTACGAGGCAACTCGATGCATCTTCTTTAATCAATCGGCCGGCCGATGTTACCCGTTCGACTGTGCAAAAAGCCGTGGTTGTGATTGCCGACTCGCCCCAGTTTTTCGGCATGCTTAGGGAGAGATTGAGCGTGGTTACAACAGCGTGGTTTGCTCAACGGGAGTTTACCGACACCGAAATCCTCAAGCGGTTCCAGGAGAGTCTTCAGGATGAGAAAGAGAGGGGCGTTGGGTTGGCCGAGGAAGACCGGGAGGAGTACCTAGGAATGAGTTTGCGGGAGCTGGTTAGGGAGTTCAGATGGCAGACATTAGTGCTGTTCAAGTGCTGTCTGTTGCAGCCAAAGGTAGCTCTTAGTTTGAAGCGAGCAGCGACAAGTGCTAACATTCATATAGATGCTCTTCTTCGGATCGAGATGCGAGAGACTGTGCATGATGCAATTTTCATTGATATCCTTAATACCAGGTTTAATACGAAATCTCCAGGATTGTGCAGATCCGGAATTGGACAGTTACGAGAGACATCTAGTTAAGCCAACCAGTTTGAAGACGAGCGACAGGGGCTCATTATTGTCCTACATGGGGCTACCACTTCAAATTTTCGGAAAGGTAAGCAATGGAAAATCGCAGGGTCTAATTCTCGTGCTAACAAAGTTCAGGGAAGTCTATTCGGGCCATATACACCCTTGCAGCAGCTCGACATACTTGCAGACTATGGCACAAAATCGTACATTGTTGGATCCACGAATTCTCTACTTCTACAACAAAAAGACCGTTACAGCGATATTCTTATCAATCTTGATGAGAGCACTATAAATATCACCTCGAGCTCGCTCAGAGCGGCGCTCACTCTTTCGGCAGCCGATCGACGATGGATGGATTTCCTCACACAGTCTGTGAACGACACGTGGGACGATGCTAATCCTGGGCGGCCGAAAACCATGGGATATGTCGGGTCGGAGGAATTCATCCGTCTTCAGTTCGAAGAATATCTGTTATCCTTGATATCCTCTGTAAAGTGCCACAATTATCTCGTTCACAATGCTCATAATCCCAGAGCAATGCTTCCAGAAGTCGAAGGAGACCCAGCAATGGATTTCGGTCATGATTGGATCGAAGCCTGGACAAGAAGTGAGAATTATCGGATTTGGGAAAGGAATACTGATTCGCATCTTTTCGACATTGTGCCGCCCAAACACCCCTGTGCTGGTGGCCTCACAATCGACGACGTCCAACGCCGGATTGCTGAACAAGTCAAGGAATTTCATTTAGATGAGAGATTCAATGTTGGAAAGGAAGTTTTAGGAAGAAATATTGCCGCCGGAAAAGAGAAAGCTAGCACTGTCTTCAATAAGATTTACGCTGATATGGAGGCGTACAAGGAGAGTCAAAAGCAAAAGCATGAAGCGGCCAGGCGAGAAGCCGAGAGAAATGGAACGCCGCTCCCAAGCCCTGGATTTGCTGGACCAGATCTCAATGGCGCGAAGAAAACTGCACAAAGTGTTGGAAGTAAAGCTGGTGCGTACTTGGGAAGTTGGGGTACATGGATGGGCGAGAAGAAAGCCGGCTGGGGTAGCTCGCGGTCTACACTACCGAAAATTACCCAGAAAGAGAATTATCCTACACCACCAAGTTCTACAAAGAACGAAAAGTCTATAGATTCATCAAGGCCTTCGACTAAGGATGATAATCGCCCTCGGACTCAGGAAAGTTATCAAGAAAGCTTATTTGATGCAGAGGCTGTTGAAGCTAATGGCGGTGCCCCTGGTGTCAAGGAGATCCTATCACCGACTAGCAGTCACCAGCCTCCGCATCCTGCGAAGTTTCATGAAGAATTGGACGATGAAAGCACTAATAAAAATGTGCATGCCAATGGATCAACAAAAGTAGCATCGCCTCCCACCAAGATCGTGCTACCAGCGGCAATTGTAGCTCCTGAATCGAGGCAATGGGCTGAAGCTTCAATCTCCCCCAAGAAAGTTGATCACGATGCTCGATCTGGCGCTGTTGCGAGGGCAGTAGAAGACGCTACAGCTACACCGATATCACCTTAGATATGATGAGGCAGTAAGCAAGTTCGATGAATGATGATAGTGTGAATAGAGTTGTATTGGAAATGGAAGCAAGATAGATATCACTCGATAAGGGAAGGATGGATAGCATAGCATGAATTTTGCATTTTGGATGGTGACTTTCTCCGGGGTGGCGCTTGGGTGTTGGAGTACTCGTTGTGTGTTTGATAGCGGAGTTTATGAATAATGAGTTTGGAATGATTGGATTCTGATGAATTGAATGATATGACTTGAGTCTGACGATGATACTTCGGTTCTCCATGCCTGAAATTGAGCTTTTATTCAATTTCTCTTCTCACAGATGGGAGACCCTACTCGTTCTTGGAGGGGCTCAACATGCATAATCAGAAACCTGTAAACCCCAACAAACTTCTCCGTCATTTCGTTCACACCAATTCACAGACCTCCTCCCCTCATCCATTCCACTCCCTAATCCACCTATTTCCCTCTCGCCTCCTCAGCCATAATCCCCTCCCTCTCACTCATAACCTTCTTCACCGCCTCCCTCTCCAACAACCTATGATGCCACTCCCAAAACCGCGGATACGATTTCTCCACCATCGCCACATCCACACCTTCAAGACGCAGAATATGGTAGTTCCACGGTATAAACGATAGATCCGCGATCGTACTTTAGTCTGTATCAGTCCTGAGGATATCGAGGGGTGGGGTCAAGGTTCGGAAGGGGAAAAGAGAGGGCAGGGGAGATACCATTTCTCAGCAACCAAATACGATTTTCCTTCTAAAGCTGTGTCAAGGACGGAGAATACACGGTATATCTCATTTATATACCGCAGTTTCGCTGAGTCGATTTTTTCGGAGTGGTACCGCGTGAACCAGATTGCTTGGCCGAAATAGGGACCTTGTCCTGACATTTCTATTTCTCGTTGTTAGCCTAATACTCATTCCCCATTCTTAACTTCTTCTCATCTTTTTCATTTTCCAACATCCATCACACTCTCCCATATTTCTAGTTTTTCCTTCTTCTTTCCGACAGGGGATTCACAAAACTCACGAAAAAACAACCAACTCTTCCCCACCCACCTCTCCCCTCCCTCCTTCACCCAATACTCCCCCTCCTTATCATACGTCTCAACCAGGTACTCCATGATGGCGCCGCTTTCCCACATGGTAACATTCGTGTTCGGGTCGACGATCGCTGGCACCCGGCCGTTGGGACATATGGCCAGGTACTCGGGTTTTTTGATGTCGGAGAAGGGGACGAAGGTTTGTGTGTAGGGGATTTGTAGGGTGCTGAGGAGGATGGCGAGTTTCCAGGGGTTGGGACCGCCGGCTGGGAGGGTCAGTTTGGGGTGAGAGGGGGAGGGAGGGGAAGGGGAAGGGGGTACCGTGGGTGTAGAGGTGGATTGGTTTAAGTGACATTTTGGGGATGAGGATTGGGAATGGGGTTTAAAATTGAGTGAAGTTTGAGATTTATTCAAGAGGGCGGGTTATCTGAGTTATAAGATGTCTACCCTACTCATGATCAAGCTATATCTTTACTTATAGATCCCCAGATAAGACGTGAAAAGCCCCCGGCAGATACACGTATGCAGCGGCAGATTGAAGGTATCTATAGGTCTGGCAAACGCATGAGATCCGCTTCAGTATATCACAATCATAACCTAAACACAAATTGTGATTTACAATAAGGTACTGGGTGTAATCATCCTGAGTCTCTGGGTTGTTCAATGTAGAGATGACTCAATCGCATAGTTCTTCCTCGCAAGTCAATAGAATCTGGAAATACTTTAAGTGAAGAAAATCAGGTAAATGACTGTGGATACGACGTCCTTTCAGGTCTATAGAAACCTACCATATGTGAAGATCTACTAAATTGATCTTTTACTTTATCCGGCACGTAAAACAGAAATCAGTCGATGACACAAGAATTTGTCATGCTTAGATATCACTGCCCGAATATACGGAGCTAGTGATATATCTGCAGTCTCCATTATGCCTGCAAGATCAATCACAAGATAGAATTGATCAAAGGTGGGGCCTAGTGGGGTTCAAGATTGATAATCAAGATTCAAAAATGAACAATGAGGCTGGAAGATACGTGTTGAGCGAGTTTTGTTGGTAGAGAAGTATACAATCGAAGGCACACGAGCATGGAGCTATACGGAATGCGGAGTGGTTTCGATAATACAGACGTCCCGGCGGTGAGAGGTGTTCAAGGGCAGCTGCGGATGACAATGTGAATCCTTTGAAATTTTGGTGTTTGATAGATCATTAGTCTCTCAGTATAGGGCTCGACTGGCAGTTTTGGATGTTGATTCTTGTAGCCGTTCGGTCAGGTGCTCACCCAACCCAAATGCAGCCCCTATATGTTGCTTTGTCCCGTCACAGAAGAATGGACAAGTCGATTTGATCCAGGTATACTCGAGGCGGTGAGCACTCCTCCTCTCTCGCCAAACCGAGCCCATGAACTGGCTTCTTAGTTCGCAGTTGAGCTAATACATCACAGAGCCTATAGTCTGAAATGTGAAGGCGTAGTTAATACCCTGGGCAACATTGCTAATTGCCTCTAGAGATCGATCGACCTTCTAGAGCTTGTGTTAGTATCTCCTTCCATACACATCACTTCCGCCATCAGAGCCCACATTGTGCTCAACAAGAGTGCAATGGCATTCGGCAAGTGCCACATTGGAGGAAACACCTTTCGGGCTGCTTGGTACGGGATGTAAGGCTTGAATCACCCGATAAACTTCTCGTATGGGCCAGAATAAATATAAATGAGCTGTGGAGGAATTGGTTTGATATTTTGTTTCGAACTCCAGATACCTCTGCCATCGCCTCAAACTATGTTGCCAATTTTTTCCGTTTCGATGGTTGAAGCGATAGCCTCCGTCGTAGATACCACAGGAGTCGTTGGGACACTACGTGTAGGAGCTTTGGCCGCTGGCTTCGAAGTTCCCAAGGATGTTTGTGGTAGCGACAGAGGCGTCCCCTTGAACGTAAGTACCACTTCTTTTGACTCCCGTTCACCCAAAGGATACCTCGTTTCCACTACCACACCCTCCAATCCCTCCTCAGCAGCCTTTCGATTCCAAAGCATCTGCAACATCTTTCCCTCAGGATCACAAAATATATAACCCATCGGCCACCTACTCCTTCCCATTGCTTCTCGCACGCCCTTGGTCGCAGGTCCCGAAGACACTAAAAATGCCAACACACCATCCTCTCTCCACCCTGAGGGTGCTCCGACAAACGCACCCTCAAGCTCCCTAACGACGGCAGGTTTGACTTTGTTGGAGACTGCTTTGCATTGTAGCAAGACCTTCAGCGGATAATTGACTGTGGGAAGTGTCCATGTGCCTAGCAAATCGATCCCGTAGTCTGATTTCCCTCCCATTCGTGTTAGGGACATGCCCATCTGTTGTAGAGTGTTTTGTACGGTGTACTCGTAGTGCGTTCCAACATAGACATTGCTAGTAGGACTCAATTCAACTCGAGTTGCATATTGTAAGAAACTCGGAAGGTCTCGGTGATGTGGACTTTGAGGTTCAGGAAATATGAGCGATTCGGGCGAGGTGTCTGTCGCATATCGTCGAAGTGAATGCGTAGGCTGCTTGAGATGGGGTAGCCATCTGAACTGACGAGTCCAGAGCATTGATGTGGTGATTCCGCCGACCTAAATTATCTCTGCTCCATGATAGAGAATCCTATATACACACTCTCTGCATGGTCTTTGGAAACGTTGAAACCGTCATGTCGTGAAAATCATCGCAAGGGGAACAATATTTTGATGGTCGAAGCTTTGCCAAGGCTTCATGCACCCTGCTTTCTCGCGCATCGCTAAAACCACCCCTCCGTTCAAGTTCCTCGGAATATCAGCCTCGTCCAAATTTAACCACATTGAATATGGCAGACCGACTGACACAACTGCAAGATGCAGTTGACCAGGTAATAGAACCATATATGTGACTGCGAACCTGACTGATTATTCTGCAGCTCGCGACACAATTTCTTGCATCCGTCCATTTCGTTAACAAACACCACGAGCTCAAGACGTTAAGCCCGAAAGACAGTATACGAGACACGAAGAAAGACGATGACGGGGCTCCTCAAGAAGGTACGATAAACGTATGAGGAGCAAACGACGTGATTCTGATGCAATAACAGTGGACCCTTTACCGGCAGATCAATTCAAGGCGGGACAGACAGAGCTTGCGCAGGATCTCATTGTGAAAGAGCAACAAATTGAGTACTTAATATCAATGCTGCCTGGACTTGAAAATAGCGAAAATGATCAGGAGAAGAGGATGAAGGAGTTGGAAGAGGAGTTGAAGGTTGCGGAAGAAGAGCGACAACAGGCTTTGAAGGAGAAGGAGGAGGTCTTGACGAAGCTAGAGGGTATTATTCGCAGCATCAAACGTCCTTGATCTACGGCTTGAACGAGAGGAATTTGGCATAACATGGCGTTCGGAATACCCCAGGGAGTTATTGGGTTGGTCCATCTATGGATGTATACTAGGATATCTAGGGTGTCTACCGTCTATTCAACGACAGCTCAGTCTACGCACACTTCTTCCTTCATTCAATACCTTATCTTGCTTGGTTATGATGTGCTCTTGAAGAACTGTGGGAAAAGCTTTCGAAGTTCTGTCAAGTGGCGTATCTGGTATTCGCAGGGCTGTTCCGCAGGCAGTGGTTCGCCTTCCTCTACAAGATGCGCGGTATTCCACCCAAGCTTCTCTGCCGCTTTGCAATTCAGAGCAGAATCATCTGCATACGTGAGCTTGAAACTTCAAATTTGGAATGAATCAACTTACCAACAAAATAGCAGTCTTTCATTTCCTGTATTCCAGCTTGTTTCATAGCTTTCTGGAACATTTCCGTATAGGGCTTGCAAACGATTGGAAGGTTGCCATAATCGCAGAATGTCATACCCTCGAAGAGATCATCGACCCCAAGTAGCTTTACAACCCGCTTTCCATGAGTGACATAGGCGTTAGTAAATAGCCATAGCTTGACTTTCGAGGTGTCGATATCCAGTAACAACTCGCGCAGTTCTGGATCGCGGGGAATGATGTCCTCTAAAGGAAGAGCATCATCGACTTGGCGATTGTACTCGAGCGCATCGATTTGGTGGTGACGGATTAACCCTTCAATCGCAAGGCCGTAGTCTTTATAGTACTTCTGATGAAGGTCGTAGGCTGCTTGCTGGTCTAACTCTAAGTGCTTCATGAAATAGTCATCGATTAGTCTCGTCATATGATCATGGACTTTTCGGCCTAGATGGTATGAGTAAAATCCCATATGGAAGACAAAAGTTCATGGGACTGACTTTTGGGATAGAGCTACATATAAATGTTAGTAGCTATTCACGATGCTCGGATATATAAATTCAACTTACACAGTTGTCAATGTCAAAGAAGAAAACTGGCCGTGAGTCCCCCATGATCGAAGCGTGGGGTCTAGGTACGGGTGACGTAGAGAGATATTGTATAGGGGACTTGATTGCTAGTGATTGAAGGTTGCTAAGAATAATTGAAGAAGTAAGATATTTACGGGTTGGAAAGAAACGAAACATGCAATAAGTATCAATGACTTTTACAAGCAAATTGTCTTTGAGGTATGACTGACTGACTGTGCCGAGGAAACTGTGACTTGGTGACAGAATGGGGGTGGCGTTATCATTCACTGCATCCTTCCTAGTAAAGTAGCGATTCGCTTTACGAAATCGGGACAAACCACCTCGCGGAACTAGGACACGAGTTCGAGCGTCTTTTTTCTAGATGTCTTTAGACTTCTTCCCATCAGCACAACTCCACGTCACCGTGGACAACCAGCATCAGCCGTAATATTTGCTCGTACTTTTGGCTTGTACATTTGCGCATTTCTTTAACCATATATTTATTACTGATTAGACATTTCCCTTAAGCAATGGCCCAAGGGGCAGTTGCGACAATGGCTGTCAACGGAGATTCTCTAACTGCAGCTGAATTGCGTGAGATTAAGGAGTACGAAAGAATAATACAGTTTAAGGATGCTGTCCTCGCAGGCATACATCCTCGAATAAAAATTCCTCCCCACCTCGCTGCGAAGTCGTCCAACTCGACGCGCCATCTCTCGTCACCCACCAATTCCACTCCGAACTCGAACCACATCGCGAAACCATCGCCATACACAGCGACTCAACCCCAAGACCAGCTCTCCTACTTTCCATTTTCCACCAACAACCGGCCTACTTCATCTGCCAATGGCCACGCGCCCAAGTCTGGCAAATCCGAGATTGATCCCATATTTCTACAAAAGTCTGATGATCTTATAAAGGCTGAGATGAATCTACAAAGGCAGAGGCTCGAGAGGTCACTGAGGGACCAGATCGAAGACCAGCGTCAGAAAGCGAAAGCTTTGCTTCAAACGTCTGAGTCACTTCCTAGTTTTGATATTTCTGAAGTCTTGTTGAAAGCGCAAGCTCTTGTCAATCCCTCTTCTGCAGCCCACACCGAGCCAGCAATGGCGACTGGTGATACCCCAGCAGATAATTCTGATTCTTTTGACGAGAATTCTTTCTATTCTAGCCAGCATGACAGTTCTCAGTGGTCAAATTCTTCACAGGGTCAAAAAGAGCCAGTAGAGATTCAGTCACAAGGTCTAGCACCTGTTGAGAGAGGATCTGGTGAGCCTCAATCTGCAAATGATGGCGTTGGAGGTGCACAGAAAGATATGAATTCGCTATCCACAAATAATCAACCAGCAGCCAATACTCAACTTTCACAGTCACAGTTTCAGTACAGTTCTTCCAATTTGCCAGGTTTAGGTATGGAATCGGTAGGAGCTGCCATGAGCAGCACACTGACGAAAAACGCTGGGAAGAGCGCAGAGGTAGGCCCGGAGAGAAGAAACACGTCTGACGAGCCTGGTCCCTCTGCTCGAAAAGGTGACCAAGCCATTGTACATAGTACGACTGATCAGCTTCTTCGACAGGCTTTTGACAATGGTCCAGCTCCACCTGTTATGCGTGTCCACAACCTCTCTCCATTAGCCCCTCAGCCTGCTCGAGTATCTCCGTTGGCTACCGCAAGAGACCCTCCAATTTTGCGCGGCAACTTGCATGCTAATGAGGGCCAACCTGCTCAAATCACTGCTCTAAGAAATCAGATTGGGGGAATGTCAAGTACAGACAGCTCTCCAAAGGCTAAGCAGCCCGAAAGAGAAAAGAAGAGAGGCAAGAAAAAGAAGAGAAAGGCCAATAACAGTGGCGACTCACCTGATTCTATTTACATCAAACCAGAACCCAGATCAACTTCTCCGTATGCAGTTGCACCTCTGCCGAGACCACAGAAGAGACAACGACAAGTAGGCCAATACGCCGCTGAGCTCAATTATGATGATCAGCCTCGATATCAGCCGGATGGTGCCGAACCTGATCGTTCAACTCAACGAGATCGCTATGCAGAACCTCGCGGCCCTCCACCACCAGAGCGAATGGACGTACGATATGAGACCGAAACTCGCAGGCCAGAGCCTGTGATCCGCCGACTTGCAAGAGAGGATGATAGTTATAGACGAGTCAGCAGTGACTCTTTCGCTCGACGACCTCTTTCGCCTGCTTCGCCGGCCTATGGTGATTTCCCCAGACCTAGAGCTGTATCAATCATAGATGATGAGCGTTCTACGGAGAGAGCCAGATACTATGTTAAGGAGCCAAGGATCTATCGACCGGATGCAGATCGTGAGCGGTCCAGGTCGCCTATAATGCGTGAACCAAGATCACCAGTAATGGCGCCTCCTCGACAACCAGTCAGGATTGTTGTGGATGAGTATGGTAGAGAATACATCGATCCCGACCCAGCCCCAGTATCAGTCCGACATTCAGTAGCCCCTCCAGCAAGGTACCGCGAAGAAGTTATCACTCCAACAAGGTACCGAGAAGAAGTCATCTACGAACGGCCGTCAATCCGGTCCACCCCCAGACGAGCTGTCGAGTATGAAGAGGATGGCGTTATTTATCGAAGACCGGCATCACCATTGTCAGCTGTCCCTCGGCGAATCGTCACCCAACCAGAATTTGCTATGCCTCCCCCTGTTGACTACAGAGCTTATCGAGAAAGAGAATACTCTGCTCGACCACCAACAATGGCACCACCAGGAGAAGACTATACACCTACCAGGGTTCCTGAGAGACGGGTGGTTAGCCAGTACGATGCGCCGGCTCGCGAATATGCAACCCGAACGCCTGTCGCACGTGAGAGAGAAGCATACCCACGAGCAGTCAGCGTACATCCAGACGCCGTACGATATGAAATCCGGGGAGATGCGCCTCGTGAACTCACTAGAGCTCCGAGTGTTCGACCAGGCGCAGAAGCCATTAGATATCAGCCACGAGAAGAAGTTCCTCGCGAGTACATCAGAGCGCCAACTGCTCGACCCGAGTCAATCAGATATGAGACGCGTGAAGACGCATTGAGGGACTATGATACCAGAGCAATGAGTGTACGACCAGATGTTGGATATGAAGCTCCTCGGGGATACGTGAGTAGGATGTCGAGTGTACGTCCTGAGGCGCCTCCGCGAGAGTACATTGGCAGCGTGCGTGCTGAAGCGCGGAGGGAGATGGTTCCAATCCCACAACGAGAATACAGTGTAAGACCTATGGAAGCGCCGCCTATCAGAAGAGAATACTTGCCACCTCCTGCTGGCGAGGAGCGATATTACGGGGATGCACCACCCAGGGCAAGGCCAGTCGAAGTCGGGTATGGGGAAGCTCCACGAGCACGAGAGGCTTCTGTTGTTGTGTATGGCGATGAGCCCAGGCGGGAAGTGTATAGATAGGAAGGTCACTGAATTTGCGTAATCATGTACTGGCGTTTGTTTTGGGGGTTCTTGCATGGTCTAACATCATGTTGGCATTTTAGGAGCATAGGACTTTGGAGTCGAGAGGCATCTGTATCCGAATTTAATATACTTACCTACCTATCTAGCATGAAGCATAATATATTTCCCTGAGCTTCGCCTATCCATCAGCCACACTCCCATGCTTCTTGAACGAATCATCCGGAGTCTCCCGTGACAATTCTAGAAATCTCCACCAAGTGCCCGCCATTCGATCCCGATCAAGCGAGGCCTGGACTATGCACTTTGATACACCGCTCCCATAAGCGCGGATGGCAATAGGCCTCATGTGGGCTAGAGCGTGCTGTTGGGGTGAGAGTAGGCTGGATATGGGTTAGAGCGTGCGGCGGAGATGATCCCCGGGGTTCCGTGATCGGTTTTTCGATCTGGTGGGCATGGAGATTTGGGAATTGGGTTTGTGGATGGTGGGAGGGATGGGATGTGTGTTTGAAATAATGTGATGAGAGTTGTTTTGTTATTTATTTGGATCTAACAGTTTGACAGTTATTAGAACAGGAATGGAACCAGAGGAAAAATGAAAAAGATCTTACGGCTATTGGTATTTCTCAGGAGATACATTCGTTGAGCTGTGGTTTTATTTCGGTCTGGAGATTGATTTCGGCGTTAAGAGGATTCTTGTCCCAAGGAATCCACCAAGACGGGAAACTGGACCCAAAAAGCTCAGGAAACAATGTATAAGAATACGAAACTTCTATCCGCCATACCTGCCGATTTATCATGATTGTGTAAATTGCATGTGGTCTCTAGAATGGAGGATTCAGAATGCACCATGGATACAAGTATAGGTGCATGCATCGTAGGAGACAATGACGTAGGTGGGAAAGAATACCTGGTTGTGCCGCCGCTTGGAAGGTTGGGCTGCAGCGACAGCAAACGGAGGTGGTGATGGGAATTGGAAGGACGAGGGATTTGTGGTGAGGCTTTTGATAGGGAATGATTGTGTGGGAGACATAAAAAAGAGGAGGTAGTGGCCAGGAAAGGGGTGTATTTGTGGTACAAAGGAAGTTGTGGTACCCCTCGATACATGACCCCTCTATTTCACCGCAATAGCAGCACGACATTTACGGTGGTTTTCGACGGTATCAAGAATAATGCAAATAATGCCCTGCTTTACGCCTTTCTTCGTGATACCGACAAGCCCAGATTCTTTCTAGTTGTCTTAGCCGAAGCGTTCTAGAAAAGATACTTAACAACTCCCGCTCCCTCTGGTCTGGTAGAGGTAATGATCATCATCGGTGCCTTGCTGAGTCCAATTGCCAGACTTCATCCGTCCCTCTACCCACCGCCCAAGATACTTCACAACTCATCCAATCTACCCCTCGGAGATCCTCACGGTCCAGTCTGCCTGCCTGATTGATCCAGCTTGAAAAAAGAGACATCCTGTTGTCTCCAACCTCGATACCGGATCTCTCGTCCGGCCACTTTGCCATCCTGATAAAGTCGCCACCCGAACGACGAGTGAATAAATTTTTATATCGGTCGACATAAATAAACACAATAATCGCACGTCTCGACTCGTGGCGGTGCGGCACCCCTCGATCGCTTCAGTGCTTCACAAGGAAGAGCAGCACCAACAGCTTCGTCTCCCCTTTCGCCTTCCGCCAAGCGCGTGGAACTTGTGGATTTGGAGCCTGTGTGCGCATCTCTATTCGTCGTGAGCCTGCTCAGTCGTGCACAGTAAGGTTAGAGGCTGACTAGCCCGAGTCGCATCCGACCTACTCGTATCGTCTAACAGCACAGCACCAGCAGCCGCCGACTCTCGACCTGCTCGGCTTTCCCTCCACTGCAAAACCCATTCCCCATTCACCATCGGGTGCCACGACACGACCACCATCCAACCCTTCCTAAAACCACCACCACCTACGATCGCGAACCTGAGCAGCGATATCTATACCTTCGTTACTACACGCTGCCCCTCGCCGCAACCATGGCGGAATTCGTCAGAGCCCAGATCTTTGGGACCACCTTTGAGATCACCTCCAGGTACGCGGGGTAGCCCATCTGCAGAGACTCACGAGCGAGATAGGGCGACGGCTACGCGCAGGGTGCACCACGATGCTAACTCTTGTTTCTCTCGCGCAGATACTCGGATCTTCAGCCGGTTGGAATGGGTGCTTTCGGACTCGTATGGTGCGCGATCCTTTCTCTGCACGAAAAATTTGTTTGGGGGGCTAGAAAGGCTGACTTGAAGTGCGCGATTCGTTTTATAGCTCTGCCAAAGATAACCTCACCGGACAGAATGTCGCGGTCAAGAAGATCATGAAGCCGTTCTCGACTCCGGTCTTGTCGAAAAGAACGTACCGCGAGTTGAAGCTGTTGAAGCATCTGAAACATGAGAATGTATGCAGACGAATCCGGATGGTGGGGGTTTCGGTCGGATGCTGATTTCGTGTTAGGTCATCTCACTCAGCGATATCTTTATTTCTCCACTTGAGGATATGTATGGAAGCCACTTCTACACGCTTGGAGTGTTTTACTGATCATCTCGCAGCTACTTCGTTACTGAACTCCTTGGAACCGATCTCCATCGTCTCTTGACTTCCAGACCTCTTGAGAAGCAGTTCATTCAATATTTCTTATACCAGATTCTCGTAGGTTATGTCTGGTGCAAACTACGATCTATTTCTGTACTGACCTCTTCAGCGTGGCCTGAAATATGTCCACTCTGCAGGTGTCGTCCATCGCGATCTTAAGCCTAGCAACATCCTCGTCAACGAGAATTGCGATCTCAAGATCTGCGATTTCGGTCTCGCCCGTTTACAAGATCCCCAGATGACCGGATATGTTTCTACAAGATACTACCGAGCACCGGAGATTATGCTTACATGGCAAAAGTACGATGTCGAGGTTGATATCTGGAGCGCGGGATGTATCTTTGCGGAAATGTTGGAGGGCAAACCATTGTTTCCTGGAAAGGATCACGTTAACCAGTTCTCCATCATCACTGAGCTTTTGGGTACCCCACCAGATGATGTTATCCACACCATTGCGAGTGAGAACGTAAGATTTGAGGGAGTTGTAATCACTTTGGGAGGCTAATCATGTTTTAGACCTTAAGATTCGTCCAATCTCTACCAAAGCGAGAAAGACAACCATTGAAGGATAAATTCCGCAATGCTGATCCTCAAGGTAAATCCTCGAGCCTGGGAATCAGACATTCCATGCTAACATTACCAGCAATCGAATTGTTGGAGGACATGCTTGTATTCGATCCACGAAAGCGAGTCAAGGCAGCCGATGCCCTCGCTCACGAATATCTCTCCCCATACCACGATCCGACCGACGAACCCGTAGCAGAGGAGAAGTTTGACTGGTCATTCAATGACGCAGACTTACCGGTGGACACATGGAAAATAATGATGTACGAGCAACTTTATGAATGGCAAGCGGAGCAAGCAGCCGCAGAGTCCTCTTGAAAGCCGTAGTGTACTTCTTGATCATTTTCTTTTTGTGTCCTCTCCCTTTGTTGCACAAAAATCCAATTCTTCTCGACGGGATATACACTATGGCTTTTGAGATTTCCCCTTTTATTTTCTTTTCTTGCTTTCTTGACCTGAAAGTTTGGGACTCTGCGGAGGCGAAATAAGAGATTTAAGGGAGTCTCAAGAGACGCACACACAGACATTAAATTTGTGTTTTTCTTTCTCTGGAGAGGAAGCACGAATTTTCATGTCACCAATATTTTTCCTTACCTTTCCTTTGTCACGGTGTATCAGGTTTCAGGATATCAAAAAAAAAGACAAAAAATTCAAATGAATAACGAACGCATTCTGACTTTTGGCCCTCGTTCTTTTCGTGTTAGGTACTCGGAGATTCTTGATTATCACAATGTGGAAAACGAGGCGCAACGAGCGGCGGCGGCGGCGGCGAATGGTGGTGATGGATTAGGAGATGGGGTTGTCGGAGGAGGGGGCATGGGAGAGGGTGGCGATACGCCGATGGAGGAACAGAGTGTATTTTAATTTGGGGATTGGGTTGAATAGAAAGGGGTTCGGAATGGAATTGAATTGAATGGAATTGAATGGAATTGAATGGGGATTGTGGTGCTTGGTTTGTGGTTTGTGGATGGTGAATGATTTTTGAGGGGAGTATGTGCGTGTGTGATGTGAAGGGAGTATGTGGGTGTGGATGTGAATGTGGACGTGGGTGTGAATATGTGATGTGATGTTATGTGATGGGTTAGTATCTGGTGTGAAATTGAAATGCTGTGTGAGAAAGTAGGGTGGTACCAAAGAAAGAGGAGGAGGATGTTCGAGAGTAAGAGGGTAATGGGCAGTGAATTCCTGTAATTTGAATACTTCGTGACTAGTGAGTTTGTCTATCCACTGTGTTGAGTAACTAAGTAATGCTGCTGCGTAGTTGAGAATTAGATAGGGGTGGGGGGTGGATATTGAATCCATTATGTTTCGCGCATTTGTGATGAAACTTTTTTTTTTTGTCCCTCTCTTTAGAAGTCATATATATTTGAGAAACTTATTGTATCAACCATACGATGTTGATGATAAGGAGAAGCCCTTATGGAGGCTTGGTTGGGTTGGTGAGGGAGGTGAGGTGAGGTAAGGTCAATTCTATTGTGAGCTTTTTATATACAGATCACGCTTAATCCTCCACATCACGCACACACACCCACACTTTCTGGAATTTTTGTATATATGTAGAGAGATTTTTCTTCTTGGTAAAGAGGCACTAGGGGGGAAAGGGTAGCGGATGTGATGAGGGTTTCGCATTTTTATATGCTCCATATGGAGTTTGTGTGCGGGTTGATATAAATTAATAATCATTCCTTACATATACATCACCCTTATTAATCTCCCTACCACCTCTTCCATTGCCATCACAGCTTCTGTCATCTTTCCTATCTATATAGCGTTTATCTTTACAAGAGAAGAAAAACCCGCCCCAAAAAGGGTGCTGGATGTAATTAGGTTTTCTGTTATTATACAAGGAGATAGTTTGTGTGTTCGGTTTTATAGAGAATGCGATTGGATGTTTGATGGTGTTTTATGGCGGTGTGGAAACTTGTAGTGCAGGTGCCTTGTGGAAGGGATTTCATGGGGGTTTGGGGTTTGGGGTTTTGATTGGGGAGGTGGCGTGGAGGTTTCGTGATGCTGGATGCTATAACCTTCTTTTTTAATCTCGATAGTTAAAATGTTTATTTTAAACAGCACCAGGTCTTAGATCTATAATGATATTAAATAATTTTATGCGGCACTGGTATATGTAAAGTAAGCCTTGGAAGATGGATTTCATCAGCGTTTATGGATTTCCGGTGGGGTGGTTTTTGTGTGAGAGGGGATGTTAGGAGGGAATTTCTGTGCGCTTGGAAGGAAGGTGTGCTTGCGAGTTTTGCAGTTCACGGGACGCTATATTCTTTTTGGCATGTGTTAGGTTCTTATAGTTTCTTTTTAGGAATAGTGGTAGTGATGTTTCTGTTCTTATAGACGGGGTTCGGTGGTTGCGAAGCTCCACGTAGACTACATAAACAAAACAGAAGACCGATTTACAATACATCCAACATCACCACCACCACCACGAAACCAACAAATTTCTAAAGACCGAGAGAATTATCTTTAGCTCTACCGAGTCTAAACTTCTTTACAGGGTGTTAGACAGAGGCGAAAGACTTGATATCTTAGTGTAGTGAGCATAGGCCTAGTTCACCCGAATCCACTGTCTTTTCCGTAGATGTGGAGGGAGGATGGTTTGGTTGTTGGAGTAGGGAATTGGGGGATTCGGGGATGTGGGTTATATGTATTGTATCTACAGATCTAAAATATTTACAAGAATATAATGCTTCGAAACCAAAGCTAGGTGAAGGAAAATAGCTCATCAGTACTCGTACTCGCAGTCTTCATCTTCATCCTCTTCTTCGGGTGCAGGTGTTGCGGTTGGTTCGGGGGTGGTGATTGAGGTCGACTCAGGGACAACAGAGGTAATAGAAGAGATAGAGCTGCTTCGGGTGAGTGTCGCAAGTGTTGTTGGGGTGTTGGAGAAGCTTGGGAGGGTGAATGTTATTGGGATTGTGGGGAGGGTTTCTGGGGCGGTGGAGGGTTCGGCTGAGGTGGGAGTTGCTTCGATGGCTGAGGAAGTTTGGGCTGGAGTTGGGATTGCTTCGATGGCTGAGGAGACTGGAGTTGAGATTGCAGGCGCTGAAGTCGACGCCGCGACTGGAATAACCGTAGCGGTAGAAACAACAACCACCGGCGCAGATGAAGAAGCAACCGGCGCAGGCGCAGCAGCAACACCACCCGGTCCAGAAACACTCGTAGTAAGCTCTCCACTCTCAATATACACACCACTGAAAAACACATCCTCATTCTCGTCCGCAAACCCATCCCTCGGCAACTCAAGAACACCCACATGCCAATCCTTCCCATCCGAACTCGCCGTCACCGCAACCGCCTCATGCGCGAGTACCAAGTCCTCGGCACCAGTGGAATGATAGAAGGCCACAGAGCCAGCATCGAAGTTGATTTCATACGCAACGTTATGCCACACGCCAGCCTCCCAAGTCGTATTCCACTGCGTCGACCCGCCTGCGTTCCAGCGGAGCAGAGGATCACTAGTCCCAGCCGCACCACTCTGCCAGCCAGATTTCATCTCCGTGAAATGGGATTCGAAAAAGGCAATTTGATGTTCTTTAGACTCGCTTGGGGCGTTAGTCTCGCTGCGTTGCATGCTAAAATGGTAGTAGACCGTTCCTTTATTGATAGCGGCGCTGGTTTGAGGAATGAGTTCTGTACGACGCATAGGCTGGCCGTTCCAGTGGGCGGTGCTGTCGAGGGTTATTTTGACGCCTTGGGCGCTACCTGTGTCGGCGGGGTTTTTGAAGGTTGAATCGAGGTTGACGTAGGATGATACTTCTGAGTCGCCGTGCTGGGAATTGTTAGTTGGGTGGGATAGAGAGGGAGGAGAGACAAACGATGTAGTATTGGTATGAGCCGATGGGGTTGCTGAAAGACCATGCGGAGAGGTCGGCGCCGGAGGTCATGTCGTTGAAGCGGCCATCCCAGAGGATTGTACCTCCTAGAGCGAGGTTCGCGAAGGAAGCTAGGAATAGTGATTTGTACATTTTGACGGGTTTGAGAGTTTGAATGGATTTCTGATATTGTGTATGCTGGTTAAAAGAATGGAAAAGCGCTTGCGCTTGGGTTTGAAATGAATGTATAGGAATAGAAAGGAATGTGTTGAACGAGAGTGAGTGACAGAGACGACAAAGAAGAAAAGATCTCATATGATAGCAAAGCGCGAACTACACGTTTTATACTTCCATTTTGCATAGACATCGTGAAGTGGAACCTCATCCCTGAAGTTGAAATTCGGGAGCGTGAAATACTCCGAATATGCTTATATCTCCTCACGCTTTGAGACCACCAGCGGGGACATCCAATCTTCTTATACTGAAGCTTATTTGTTGGAAACATCGTGTCTTCAAATAAAGTAAAGATAAATTAGAAGTGACAAGGGGACCGCCGTTGTTTTGAAACAACATAAGGTTAAGCGAGATTTTGTGCCTGAGGCTTGACATAGAATATCTGGCACAGACGTCACATTTTCGGACGGAGAGATGTGTTTTATGTTTTGAATTGACGAACTGCGACTTTCCAAAAGTTCAGAAAAGCTCAATTGTATGTTCTGAAGAGTTCCTCAGATGCAGTGATGATTCTGAGGCCTCTCATCTCAAATCACTTTCCATCACAGATTCGGAATATCATGACTTCAAAGAAACCGGTCCACTTCGGACCGTTCGAAGTTACAGATCAAGTCACTCTTCCCCTCCATGGTATCTTAAAATCCACTAACTATCCATCCAGATCTTCTACCGAACCCCTCTCTCCTACTGTCTCGTAAACATCAAACCCATCCTCCCAGGTCACGTGCTCGTCATCCCCTTCCGCGCAGCTAAACGCATGACCGATCTCACGCACGACGAAGTCACAGACCTCTTCACGACAGTCCAAAAAGTGCAGAAGATGCTCGCTAAACACTATTTCGAAAACGGTAAAGTCGAGGACGGGAGTTTCAACATCAGTATCCAGGATGGGAAGTGGGCGGGTCAGACGGTGGAACATGTGCATTGTCATGTTATTCCTAGGTTGAAGGGCGATGAGGAGGGAGATGGGATTTATGAGCGCTTGCAGAGTGAGGAGGGGAATGTGGGGGGTGGGTTGTGGGATAAAAGACCGGTGCAGGAGGGTAGGTTTCCGAGGATTGAGGATGAGGAGAGGAGGGCTAGGAGTGTGGAGGTGATGAATGAGGAGGCGGGGGTTTTTGGGAGGGAGATGGGGTTGTTGGATGGGGAGGAGTAGATGAAGTTGTTTTTGAGGTTGAGTTGTTGAGTGGATAGTGGGGTTTATTTAATGGCTGAATCGATCGCTGCGTGAGGGTAACTGCTGGTGATGCAAAAAGACTCGCTCTCAGTGCGCTGTACTGTCTAATAAGTGAGTTTGACTGTTTCAGGAGTTCGTTGTATAGTATATGCTTCTGATGCTGCTAGCTGGGGATACCACAACTCGAGACATCAACAGAAATCTTTTATATTAACTTTCATCGAGTTTAATTGAGCTTTAATTGCCTCAATCAAATACCGAAAGTACCAGAAGTTTCAAAGACTTATACCCTGTAGCACGAAGACATGTAGCAGAAAGACAAATTTTCTAATCCTATATCTTTACAAAGTCTGAATGTCACAAGGTTAAGTCAACTGTAAAGTTCAAAGTTAATGGCTAGTAAATGCCGGAGTTAAACAAAACCAAGGCTATACAAGACCTGTTCGAAGAAGCAGCCAGAAATACTGTCTTTTTTTGAGGCTCCAACCCCTGGACGTCATACTCATGTACCTCATGAAGAGTAGTCAAGTGTTTCCCAGCACCTCTTTTATGGGAGGCTATATTGGCGAAGTACACTTACTCGTTCAAGTATTTTATCCCGAGAGCATCTGCAATTCCCTTCGCTAGAAAGTGGACTCAAAAGCTTGACGGATAAAGATATCAATTTCTTTCGACCTAGTTTCTAATTTTCTACATTGAAGTTTTGATTTGAAAGCTTAATTTTGATGCTGGTAAGTGGAAATAGAACTCGTTATCGTCGAATGAGAACTATTGACTTGTGATTAGCAAATAGCTTGATTCCAATTGATACTAACAAGATAAAGATCAGACAGTAAAGACAGTATAATGTACTAAGTAGATTACACATCTCAAGAGTGATACATGAAAAATACAACAGGGAGGACGATTATTACTTGTGGATTTTGCTGACTTTGACCACTTGCCGCGTTTAACAACCAAAATCTGATTACGTTTTATCCACTTAACTAAACAATTTTCCTGAACATCGAGATAAAAAAATATTCGAGGTAAAATAAAATATTTTTATCTCAATTGTAACACATGTGGCGATACCGGGTAAATCTGTCAGACCCCAACTCGGTGTCAGTGAGGTCATAGGGTGACATTCAGGGGCCGAAGCGAGGGACAAGGAGAATCCTTCCAGGGAAGGGTTCTAGGGAATAGAGTTTGTACTAAGGTGTGTTTGTTATTTGAACAACGAATATGAAAATTAATGTTTGTAAGGGAAGTACTTGGTTTTAGAAGAAGAGTTATTAAATTTCGAGACATTCTGAAGCTGATATTTTTAAGATAACAGAGCGAAGTGGTTCACCAGGTTGCAAGCGATCAATAGAACTGCCTCTTTGGGATTTGCGATGCATGTATCGATTGATGCTCATTGGAATACTCCGTAAGTAGGTTATTTTGGTACTCTAAAAAGGTTGGTAAGTGTGTCTTGAGTAGAGGTGAAGGTATTTTTGGAATGATTGTCGGTTTATCAATCTCTTGAATAGTGAGTTTGTCCGCTAGCTCTGCTAGGAAGTTTACAGCATGCATCATACCTAAGAATACATTTACGTTCAGTTGCTTGTCCAATAAATGATATCTTGACTTGTTAGGTGGCCCTAAACGCTTTGTATAAGGCGCATTATCTGCGACAGCGCTTGCTCACTCACTTACAATGAGAAAGCCAACAAAACAACAAACAGCAACCAACGTATTTCCCCAACAAACTTGAAAGATAGATAAGCTCACAAGCTTCAATTCAAAGGCAAATACTCTCCCCACAAAAGTAAAATACCAAGCTCTTTCAGCGGGGCCAACGGTGATTATCAACTGGAAAAGTCGTGTTCTCCTTGCTCAGCCCCGTTGCTCGACCAACACGAAGCCTTGATTGCGTCGGCGTGCAGCCACTCGCTCGAATTCAAGTCTGGAACTCTGAACATCTCTAAATCCTCACAACCAAGCAAAAACGCCATCGATTAATATTCACAAGAAGCTGCAGACACTCTATCTTGCACCACATGCGAACCGGCCAACCTCTCATCCGTCCGCGATCCTGCACCCGTATTGCGCAGAGTCCTGCCCTCCTGCCTCCCCTTTTCATCCGTTAACCTCCACGACACGAATAACGAATTCTTATTCACGAATCGAATTGCTGTTTGAATTACTGGGAGTTGATATCATTCGAGCGCGAATATTCTCCAACCGTTTCGCTTTGCGTACCGCCGATCCAAACATCTTGACGTGCGCTGCAGCGTCTCCAGCACCAACTGTTTCGAATTGCAGAGACCGGGTCTGCCACCGTTCTGTAACAGGGAAGCCTTTCAGGCCGATCGTTGTTGGTACAGGAATATCTGGGGCGATATCAATACTCTCTCCTGGTCAAAAAACAATCCGAAAATTCGATATACGCAATCAGCTTCTTTCTCGTCGTGCGATTCGATCAAGACGATACCAACAGGATTCCATATAACCTTACAAGTTGACCAACGTACAACCTCACGATACGACCACAACAATCCCACAATCGAACTCAAGTGCGTCCTGCGCTGTTGATCGGCTGCAACGAATTACGAATTTCTTCTCTTCGGCGCAGAGTCGCCTCACGTCGCAGTCATGGATGCACGAGCGCTCGCAGCCGCACACGAATTAATAGCCAGGCATGAAGAGCTGGTAGCCAGGAATGGGATAAGTGTTGGAGGAGAGGGTAACAGGTCGCCCGTGTTCAGAACAGTTGGAATCATACTCGCAATCGCATCTGGAGTTTTTATCGGAATATCCTTTGTGTTGAAGAAGGTAGGACTTCTCAAGGCCAACGACAAATACCAGGAAGTTGCAGGTGAGGGATATGGATATCTTAAAAATGCGTATTGGTGGACGGGAATGACATTGATGATCATTGGAGAAATCTGCAATTTTGTGGCTTATGCCTTTGTCGATGCCATTCTGGTCACTCCGATGGGCGCTTTATCTGTGGTCATTACAGCAGTTCTTTCGGCGATCTTTCTCAAGGAACGACTGAGTATGGTCGGAAAAGTTGGCTGCTTTCTTGCGATTGTAGGATCCGTCATTATTGTGCTCAACGCGCCCAAGTCATCCTCGGCGGCTACGATCCAGGACATGCAGCACTTTGTCATCTCCCCAGGATTTCTGAGTTATGCAGGTGTAGTTATTGCCGGTTGTACGTTTACCATATTTTGGGTCGCTCCAAGATATGGCAAGAAGTCTATGTTGGTATACATATCCGTTTGCAGTCTTATAGGAGGTCTCAGTGTCGTGGCTACCCAAGGTCTTGGTGCTGCGATTGTTTCACAAATCGGAGGAACGAAGCAATACGATCAATGGTTCTTATACGTTCTGTTTGTTTTTGTCGTTTGCACTCTTTTGGTGGAAATTGTATACCTCAATGTTAGTCGAACCATCCCTTGTAACCTAGAACTTGCTAATAATCTTGCAGAAAGCTCTAAACCTTTTCAACGCTGCATTGGTTACTCCAACATATTACGTCTTTTTCACCAGTTCTACCATTATTACTTCTGCTATACTGTTTAGAGGTTTCAAGGGAACAGTCACTTCCATCGTTACTATGGTTCTTGGGTTCTTAACTATTTGTGCTGGAGTGGTACTTCTTCAGCTTTCTAAATCTGCCAAAGACGTCCCGGATACTGCTGTATTTGCTGGGAACTTGGATCAAGTTCGAACCATTGCAGAGCAAGAGCAGCCGGAAACAGAACCCAAAGCTGATGCTATACGTGGTGCTGCCGCTATTGTTAGAAGATTTTCTACTGCTAGAACTAAGATGGAGTTGCAAGAAGCAAAACGATTACACGAAGAGAAAACTGCTCATGACCTGGATCCGATTGGCGAGGACGGTCAAGCTCAATGGGAATTTGATGGCCTTCGAAGGAGGAGGACAACGTTTGGTACGATGCCAGGTAGTTTGAGATCACGTGGAACATCAACGCCGTTCCCAGCATTTACTGAGCCTCCGATGCCAAACACACCGGCGCCTACATCAACGCCTGTTAATCCACAATACACACCAAAACACCCACCTTTAGGGATGTCAAGATTTCCAGATTCTGATGATGAGGAAGAAGACAGGCCTATCACCAGAGGCTCGTCAGTGTTTGGGCGTGCCATGTCAGTCATGGTACCAGGTAGAGGTCGTTCGGTGCTAGGGAGTAATGTTTCTAACGCGCAGAGTCCGATGCACCCTGTACCATTGACCACAATTTCCATACCATCATATAAAGGAGATGACCCATCAAGTGCATCTCACGCCTACTACGGCCACGATACAGCATACAAAGGTGCTGGAGGAGAAAGACATGTTACGATAGTTGACGATCCAGTGCGCACAGGTAGCCGAGGAAGCAGTTTACATCCAGCGCCAACACCGCCGCCACACTCAGCGAGGAGGCAGTTCTCATTCCAGCATATGTTTAGAAGAGGCCAAACAGATTCCCAGCCTCATGGAGACGAACCAGCTCCACCAAGTCGCTCACCAATGATCCGAAAAGGAATGGGCCAGAGAAAAACCAGCGTAGGATCCCACACAAAAGGAGCCACGGAAGAAGAAAGACTCGGGTTAGTGAAAGGCGATACGCGCACGGATCCTCCCCTCCCACCGTACGTCGAGGGCGGCGAAACGTCCGAAGAAGACTGGTCCAATGAATCTAAACAATCTGATAGTCTAGCTCCACACGATCCAAGAGATCTGAACCCAACGTACCGACGTGAGGGCCGCGAGCCCGAGAAACAGATCGAGGCGGGCCCCAGGGAGAGCTCGGAGGATTATTATCGAAAGCAGAAGAGGAGGTGGGAAGGGAAGGATGGGGATTTGGAGAGGGGGGAGAGTGAGAGTCCGCCGAGGAGGAAGAGGGGGGATGATAAGGGTGCGTTTATTTGATGAACGTGGTGGATGGGTACGTACCTAGGTGTGAACACGTATATGCGATTCATGAGCGAATGATTTTAGTGCTTTTGGGTATTGTGATGATGGGCATTGCATTGCGGGCGTGTGCTTTTTGGGTTTTCACTGTTGTTGATTGAATGAATGATGGATGGCGGACTTGTATTATAGGCACATATGGATTGGGCCCGCCGTATATACGTGGGTCTGTGGTTTGGGTATGGAAGATATGGTAATGGAATGGAATGATGAGAGGGGGGAGGCGGGGAGAGGTGGTGGATATATATTAGGTAGAGAATTGATGGTTGAATAACATCTATGTCTTTGATCCCTGTGTGGTTTTCAATGCTGTTTACCTAACTTTGTGGGTTATATTCCCATGGGCTTGTATAGTTAGTGCTGACTTTTATGTTTATGGTTGATTATTCCTCGCTTGTTTTTCGGTATCCGTTTTGTTTTCGTCTATCCAGCACCTGACATGTTTTGTCCCAGAGAGGGAGACAGAGCTTGAAGTCGTAAGTTTTTCGTAGGGCTGAATCTATACCACCAGGCAGCGCAGGGCTGAAGTCTAGGCCAGATGATTTGGGATTGACTCACTTCCACCCCGTCTTCCGGGTCAGCTTATGTCAGTCATCTCAGCTCTCTACTGCTTTAGTCACCGTTCGTCGTCGCGACTCTCGGGAGCAATAAAATACTTTTTGTATCTCGTTTCCTTGAAATGTTCTTGCGAGTCCTTCGTATTGATTCCGTTGATATAATATCGTCACAACATCGCTTGTACTTCAAAATCTTCTCCCTCTCACACCTATAACCCTCGTCCTACTCCCCTAAAATTCTACACTCCTGGACCTTCAACCTGCCTCATCCATATTGTTCTTTAAAAGAAATGCTCAAACATCTCATCCAAAAACTCCTCCCCCCCACCATCTTCGCCGGCGCGTTTTTATGTGCGAGTGTGGGGTTGAATCTGGATGTTATTGGTGATAAACCGGGGTCGAGGGTCGTGGAGGGGGTGGTGGAGTGGTTTGTTGGGAAATCATAGTCCATGAACATAGAAGACACAGTCATACTTTTGAGTAGAAGGGATGGTGGGAGTGTGAGTAAACCTAGACGATACGGAATTTGCAACTGAGATGCGGTAGTAGAAAAAGCGAATTGATTCTTACGCGAGGATTGGGAGATTTTAAATGGGGTGTAAGATTTTATGAGGGTTGGGATTGTGAAGGATGTGTTGGGATAGAGGGGATATACAAGGGAATCTCTGAGAATGTCGAGAGTTGAGAAAGAGAAAGAGGATATGGGGTGACACTCATGATTGACCAGAAGAAGGGAGGTTTTAGGAAAGATGAGAGGGATGAATTAGATGATATCGGGTACCACTCATGTTTTTTCAAGATGGAGATAATCACTTGTATGTGTGTATAGCTGCTAGGACATTCAAATGTAATACTGGGTGGTTTCTACTTAATGTTACTACCACATCATTCGCCTGTGGGAAATTTGACTTGATCGTATTTTATCTACTTGTATTGTTGACATTCGCTGATGCTTAACAACTGAAAATCTTGAGAAAGCGTAATTGATCATGTTCGTTATAATCCATTTAAATGCGACGTGAGTCATAATCATTCTATCCCGTCTATGCAAACCTTGAAACCCATCCAACGCCCGTTTATGCACCCAATACCCAAATATGCCACCTATCCAATATCCCATAAACCACCTAACGACTCAAATCTAAACTTCAATCCTCCTCCCCTCCTTCTCCTCCATCCCCCTCTCCAACCCACTCTCCACCTCCGCCCTCCTATTCAAAAAACTCAAATAAGTCTGCCACCCAATCGCAATAACCCCCGCAAAAACACTTCTATACTGCGCATCTATAAATGTAAAACTGAACGCGGTCACCGCGGGCCACAATTTACAACTATTCAGCATGCTAGTCGGGACCGTTCTTTTTATGCGTTCCCAAACCTCTGGGAGGGCGTCGCCCGAGAGGAGGGATTGCATGCCGAAGAAATACGTGTTGAAGAGGGGCGTGAAGCAGATTTGGTTGACGGTGACTTTGGTGAGGAGGGAGAGGAGACGGGAGGGGTAGTTGAAGTGGGTGTTGAGGAACATGAACCTAAAATACTATATTAGCTTTCAACCCCAAAACCCTGTACTAGAAAAGAGAGGTTATATACCATTTATAACTCGGAATCGAACTCCCCGCACTAATAACAAACGCCCGCAACGTCCTCTTCCCATCATATTCATCCCCATTCATCTTCTGCGCCGACAGATCCCCAAGAAAATAAATCACCAGCGAACTTATAAACTGCGTCCTATACGGCCACTTCCTCTGACTCCTTCCATACGCTTGGAAACCTCGGGATAGCGGGCCCAGACGCTGCCATATGGGGATCGTGGGCACAGTGTTGGGGACTGGGATGGAGGTGCTGTCGTCGGGTTTGCTGGTGTTCGAGACGTAGCGTTTGGAGGGGAGCGAAGGGGGTTTGCGGAGGCGGAGGAGGATGGCTGGTTTGAGGACAGCCATGGTGAGGGATTGTTAGGGGGGATGCATTGTTGGAGTGGAGGGAAACGAGGTGTTTATGTTGGATGAGCGTTGAATGAAAGGTTTATTTTTCGGGGCTTACGTGGGGATCCGGTGACGGGTAAGGCTGCTTTAGCGTGTGGTGGATGAGACCAGAGGTCTTGCGACATCGAAGAGTGGGGTTGAGGCTGGGTTGTGATTGGTTAGGTTGGCTTTATATCAGCTGAGGTGATTAAAGAGTTATTGTGATTCCAAACATAAATGCAGGCATCCATATGAAGAGCTTTAATTTTGAAGAAACACTTGCAGAATACCGATAATATTCGTAACTTTACCTTGAAGTTAATTAATAGTAGCAAAAAAAAAAAACTATCTAGCTATAGTTAAACTCAAGCTATAAGTTAAAATAACTAAATATACACATATGTGTATTTGAATTGTTAAAAGGACGCATAAATGAAAAAATCTGAAAAATATAAATTAAGCTCTAGACAGAGACATAGTAGTAAATTTAAAGTCTAGAAATGTATTTTGTAGTTCTAGCAGTATCAAAAGAAGACTTTTGAATTCTCTTCTTATATCCTTCAAATTACTATCACTATGGATCACCCCTGAATGTACCAACTCTTAAACTCCCTTGAAATGCCCATAACACCGATGCCTATATACACCCACCCAATGCACACCCCGCCCAAATCATTCCTCAGCCCTCCTCCTTTGCCCATCACCCCCATATGTAAACGGATTCCGACACAATGGACAAGTACTCTGATTACTAGTCTGAAACCATTTATACAAACACCCGGCATGGAACAGATTCTTGCAAGTGCCACATCGTTTATCCGGCATGCGTTTATCAGTTGCGATGATAGAGTAGCAGATTGCACATTCAGTTTTGCCGGCCATGGCAGCACCGACATTGTCGCGGAAGAGGATTAGGCCGTCGACGATAGTCTGGTAAAATGTTAGCTAGAAATGTTGGGAATGAATAAGAAAGTGGGTAGTGTATAGACGTACATTAAGACGCATAACACCCTGCGCAATAACCTGCCACGCTCTCCAAGTCTTCTCGTTAACCGCCACGCGATTCACGCCCCTGACCTCGACACCCTGCAATGGATACTCGGTTGGTAGGCTAACCACAATTTGCATCATCGTCTCATCAATCTCCACGCCTGCCAGTATATCGGCTGAGTTCTTAGAGGTCTTGACAATCAATTCTTTCTTGTCATCAGTGGTATCTTGTTCGGATGCCCATTTGGTTACGTCGTCTTTGACCTCTTGAATCAATATTGGTGAAAATACTTTGTCCGTCAATTTGGATGCTGCAAGTTTGATTTGCTTGGATTTGCAATCGAGCCACCAGTTGCGGGTCAGGTTGGGGGTGTATTTCAAACAGAGGTAGTAAAGATTTACCAGAAGCCAAGACATGTCGCGCTTGGGAGATTCGGAATCGAATGCGGTCCAAATTTCATAACGGCTGATCATTGATGGTTCAAACTTGCTCAGGTCACCGGAAATGCCATTGTATGTACTCAGCAAATCGAAGAGAAGGGTGAGAAGTGGGTCGATGTAGTTTTCTGACTTTAGAAGCTCGCTGTAATCGGTCCGAACTTTGAGGGAAGCATTGGCGTACGATTCGTATACTAGATGCCACGACAATAAGTAACCTCTGATTGTTAGGGGAAATTCGTCAAGTTGTTCGTCAGAGAAGTTCTCGATTGATGGCGGATCAAGTAAGAGTGAGAGGAGCTCGTCGGGAAGTCGTGCAACTAGATTTATGTCAATGGCTAAAGCATAAATAAACACAGGATTGGTTTACCTTTTCCTTCTAGCAGCACATTTACGGATATCTGCTGTTGAATCTGTGGTAAAGCCCTTTGTAGAAGATCGTACGCGGCGGACTGCAAATTTTTGTTTTCAGAAGCAAGCAACGGGTAAAGTTCGTCGGCATCTTCAACTTTCTCAGCTGAAACATAGCGCAATTGCCTCAAGAGAAGAGTGTCCACAAATTCCGAGGGTTGATGTTCCTTTTCCCTTCCCAACTTGAGCAAACGAACAAGTGCGTTAGATATGGGCTGGGCCTGTTTAGCCAAGGCCTCCTCTAGATCATCATTGGCATCTTCCATTTTCCGCAAGATCGAATAAAGCTTGAGTGACATTCCAATCATTGGAAGATCTTCATCGGACAGGTTTCCAATTTCGCTAGATTCCCATATCGAAGTGCAGAGGGAAAGAGCAGATTCCCAATATGTGCCGTAAACGTCTTTGATTGCGGGTAACAGAATTTGCAATGCTCTACAGGCTTCCGCTGCAACATATCTATTCGTGGTAGCGAGATCGGGAGACCAAGATGAGATCTGCTTGACCGCAAATATCAAGCGATTTGACGCGACGGGAATTTCATCCTCTTGATAAACCGCTAATGCAGCATTCAACTTGACAAGAGCAATAAAAGTTTTCTCTGCGGTAGCAGAAGCTCCAGCAATGTCGCTAACAAGACGGTTGCAATAGGTATTGATGAGCTTGCTACTTGACCCGTCCGTCTCCATTCCGGTGAGTAGTGCAACCGCACCAAACGTATTCGTTGACGAAGAATTGAAAATATTCAAACTTGATAGCCAGGCCTCGCCACTGACAACATCCCAGCCATGAATACTCACCAAATTCGATACCAAATGGCTCAAAGCTTTCGTAGCGTAGTATTGTCCTGGTCCGTTATTCGCGTGTTGTAAAAACACATTGATGAGACCGCGAATGACCCTGACCGAGTGATTGTCGTTGGTTTCGTTAGAGCTGCTTTCCCATCCCTTGGCATTATCTAGAAGCGGCGTCAAGTAAGATTTAGACGCGAACAAACGCAGCTCATCTATCTCATCTTCGACAATACCAAAAGCCCAGTCGGGGGTTTCGCCAGCGGCCAATAGGTCAAGCTCGTCGCTAACGACCTCAACAGTTAATAGCAAAGCATGAAGTAAGCTAAGTAGTTCCTCAGTGGGCACACGAGCCATCAGTTTAATATCCTCGATGAAGTGAGATGTGTACAATGCCATTCGAACGGAAATCGCAAACGATGTATCGACCACCGAGGTTCTGGGACTCTTGACCGATGATTGCAAATTGCCTAAAAGCACCGCGCCATTAAAAGGTCTCATGACACCCAAGGCGGGATTCGGAGCTCTAGCTAATACAGGTGTCAAACAAGCAGACCACTTCTCCGCATTTGGGAAAAGAGAAGTAGCAGGGAAGCTACTTTTATGTTTGGTTTTGAAGGCTTCTGCTTGTTGGATAAGCGTCTCAATACTATCATATGAATTAGCAAATAAAAGGAGGCCCGGATGCACATTTGACGGACTTACCGTAAGATACGCTGGTTTGTTGGCTCCAGCTCCAAATTCCATCGCAGTAATTCAAGAGTGGCGCCATGGTTGTTTTCCTCTACCTGCTCAGATGTTGTTTCAATCGCGTGCTTCAGAACCTGTGCCCTAGACGCAAGAGACTTGTCGGACAATTCGGTAACCTCAAGAAGTATAGCGGTAAGTTCCATTTGATTCTCTTTACTTTGACTTAAAAGGGCCGGCCGATGGCGGATAATGAACTCTAGTGCTGTGAATGCTCGCTCTGAGGTAGTTGTCTCGGACCTGGAAAGGTTGGTATCTTGTCTTTTTGGACTCAAGTGGCGCACTATCTGCTGCACAAGACGCTCGGAGGAAGCAGATGCGTATGAATCGCTCACAACTGCAGTCTCGAATAAGGAATTAGCTCCGCTATCACCCTCCAAACCTCTCATGTTAGCCGCAAGAAGAAATTCTTGCAGTTCTTTGGTTGACTGCGCCAGACTCGAAACAGACTCATCAGCGAGAATGGCCTGAAGTGGTGTCCAAATCCGAGTTGTGTTGGAGGAGGAACAGAGTTGCTTGACAGCAGACAGCCAAATATTCTCAAAAGATCCCTTCCAACTTTGGAATGACCGAAGGATAAACAGCGTCGATATGAGATAACGCGAAGACGAAGATTGAATATATGCTGACTGTGGAAGATTGGTTTCGAGCAAGCCTGTCACAGAATCTAAGACATCTGAGGAGTCGCTAACAGCACTCGGTGTCAGTCTCAAAGCAATCTCCACGATTGCGGCAGCAGAGTACGACTTGCCCTCCGTAGCAACCACTGTCTTGACTGCTGAGGTAATTATGCCTGCGCATGAAGATAAAATAGGTTTTTCTGAAGCTTCTGCCATCTTTGCTTGAAAAACTTCAGCGAGTAATGAAAACCATCGATGGGCCTCGGCGATCACTTTTTTCTGGCCCATTTTGTATTCCTCTGTTTCTTCGGGCTGAACATGAGCGGTGCTCAGAGTTCTGGCAATGAAGGCATTGGCATGCTTTTGCATGTATAGTGTAGGGCCATCTTGGGGTTTGATAGTTCCGTTCGTCGCCCATATACTGTATGCTTCTGCCAATGCACCAGTAGTTATAGGAATACGTTCCTGTTCCCCTTGGAAATACTTGTCAAATGTTGGGCACATGGCATCTCGGAAGAGCGATGCTTGAAATGTAGGATCGGGATTTGTTCTTAGCAACAGTTCTAAGGTTTTAAAGTAGCTTTTCCAAGCTGGGTCTGCATGTTGCCTTGGCTGGTCTCTGCTTTGGACAGCGTTCCTGAATTCTGTCAAAAATTCGAGGCAGGTTTCTTTGTCTGTAGGAAGGACTCCTTCAGGCAAGGATTTCAAAGTGACTTGCAGAGTCGGCCAGAAATCCGCAGGACCACCTTGGGAGCCCTTTTTGACAAAATCGCGAATCTTGGGAAAGGGGGTGCCCCGGCCAAAAGAGGTTGTCCAGACTTGAGGAAATTGTGCTGTCAATTTCTGTAAAGCATTTAAAAGTTGAAGCGAGGATGTTGATTGGGGGGACGAAAGGCCTTTTGATATGAATCCGCGGCTGATCGGCTCAAGAGAATTTTCAATGGCCTCTGGCTGCTTCTCTAAGCAAGTCACGAGCAAATGATACAGTTGTTTTCTGACAAAAGCATCGTCTGACGAAGCAAACGCCCACAGCTTCTTGTGGCGTAGAAAACTCTCGTATTTATCTTGATACTTCAAAATATCATCTTTTTGCAATTTAATGAGAAGGTTCGTGACAAGAGATATACCGGAGCAAATTACACGAAGGTACAATATTTGTGCGTCCTCGGGAGTGGTATTCCGCTCATCACTAAGGGTCTCTGGAGTTTCATCAATGGCCTCATTGGCGTAATCGAGAATTCGTTCTTGACAACGGGTCCAAAAAGCTGTTACCTTGCTGTCTTTATCGAGAAACGTTGAGAGTCCATTTTGAGCTGCGCGGGCGACAAACCCGTCTCTGTCGTAACACCCGGAAAGCCAGCTCGCAACTGTATCAGGAAGATTCCGTTCCATTCGTTTACGAGCCGATTGTAGAAGTCTGACCTGGATAGTATGAGCCTGTTCGCGGACTCGTCGATTGTTATTGACTGAAAGCCGTGGATAGAACTTGATCTAAAGCAAAGCTTAGCAATGTAATGTGTGGAGTCCAGGTGCTAATTTACCCATGCTTCTAATATAGGACCCTCAACCCCTCCTTCTGTGTTGGGATGTTGTGCGATATGTTCGTCAATGGTTTCCAGCGCCTTGATCTTGGTTGTGCCATCTGCTTTCAAGAGACTCTTGAATGCCACAACGATATTCGGATCCGTAATGGATGACAAGTCAGGCACCTCTGCCACATATGACAGGGTGCTTCGATTCGAGACACCTCCAAACCCGCCAAAAGGCTTCCCAGAAACCGCTCGACTGCTCGACGCCTGCGTTTTGAATTGTCTTTTGCTCATATCGACTGCTTAGGATTCGTAGGGATATCGTGTCCTGGTGAGGTATGCCGAGTCGTACGGTGCAGCGTGTGCGACTCGAATAGGTAGATTTCGTGGTCTTCGCAGAATAATCAAGGGAGGGTATCAATCGCGAACTTTTGTCTATGAATGGCAGAAATGGAGCAGGAAATATCTAGTGTAATGAGCTGTCGAAAGCAATGGGAATGGCGAATGATTCAGAAAAGCCGTCGCAGAGAAAATGAATAAAAGTATAAAGTGTGAGCGTCTAAAAAGGCCGGCCGCAAATACAACACGAAATTTCGCACCCTAAGTTAAAGACTTCCCCACCAAGCTCACCGGATGACGATATAGCATGGTGTTGACGAAAAAGCACTGGTGTCCCCACAACCGGTCTTCACCGCCTTCCTAAGGCAGAAACAAACGAGGCACCAAGGCAGAACGTTCAATTAGTGTACGTAGTGTCCTGCACGTGCCAGACCTTCGGGCCGCCACGGGGCAAGGGACCTGACAGCTCAGGGATCGGGTGGATATGGGCGCGTTTATCGTTCTTTACCCCGCAGCTTGTTGGAAGCTGGGGAAGCATGTGTACAACAGGAGCTTACCACTCCATCCCTCTTCTCTCCCCTCTTCCGTCTCCTTTGCGTTCCCTCTGAATTCTCCCTACTGTCCAATTGTTTTCGCAGGCTCTCCTAAAATTTGCATTCTACTTTATCATTCTCATCAGCTCATCCCTCAGATACTCAAAGTATACACCAAGGTTCGAAGGCAGCCCGGTCCAGATTCATGCGATATTCAACCCGGTGGTGAGATACTGCTGAAAGGCTTTGACCGGCTCAGAATCACCACAGCATCACCTTTTCGGGGGATTCACGTCTTTTGCATGCTTATCACAATATTCCACTATTATCCCTTATGAATAGCTCTTCATCTTCAACTTGAATGGGCAGTCCTCTCGGAACTTCGCATTGACCTTTCAACCACGGCCTGCCACAACTGGCAAACATTTCCTATCACGCGAATACAAGTTGCTGCGCTCCATTGAGAATAGTAAGACGAGTCTCCTAATCCTAATGCCCATCGAGCTGCCCTTGTGTCTGTTGATTCATGATTACTGACGGGCGTCATTAGTGCGTAGTTTGTGTTCGTAGCACCAAATCGAACTGACAAAATGCTTACCACGAATCTCCTGGCAAGCTCCCAGGTCGGGCTGCCTCGGGTTCCTGTCGCAGCTGCCACTTCCCGTTTACGATCAAGCAAAATAATACGACCAAGAGTTCGAAGTCAGCAATCACGAGCTTTCAAATTTGGCCCATGGTCGTCCTACCTGGACCCTACCTACCAAAAAGAGTTGAAGCATCGAAATCGACTGGCGGCACACAAATATATGGAAGCTTTGAATCGAAAGTTACTATGGGATGAAAGACGACTTCCAAATTATGGGAAGCACTTCGGGCTTAAAAGTTTCATGTGCAGTGCGTGGAATCATCGAAACCCGCAGCCTCATGCTAGATGGGCGAATCTCGACATCAACGGATTCGACGGTGAGCCCCCCAGCGCACCCGAACGAGGCATTGAAGATGTTGAGCAGAGCGCCCTTGACCATCTCCTAAATTCCAAGAATTTTCCAAACGCAGCAGATAATGATACGTTGAATTCTTCTAATTCTCGTCGACGAATCTACAATCTAAACCATGCAAGACAGGAAGTGACAAAATCCGATAGGTCCAAAACGAATACGCGGTTACGTGAAGAAAAAGGGATCACATCAGAAAACCAGGCATATGAAATAGATCCCATCACGAATCGAAGAGTGTACAAGAATTCCACAGCACATGAAACGGAAAATTTCCGCAAGTCAATCCATGTTCCAGTGAAGACATTCAAAGGCTATCGGTTCCATTTCCAAGACTTCAACCCTCCTTGGGATAATGCAACAAAACCAAGATTGGCCGCCGAGAAGTCTGCTCCTTCCAAGAATGCTCAGAACTCAAATGACTTCCGCTCAATCAATCTTGAATCACAGAACGCTCAGGTAAACAAAGCAAGAATTAGACCTACTCCTTCCACAAATCTAAGATCCAGCCAAAGAACCACAACAACTCAACTTAGCGATGATGGGTATGGAATCTATGACGCCAAAGTCTCCTACAACAAACCTTTTATGGCATATGAGCCCGATGGACAGATCGAACCTAATCTAAAATCCAGCCGAAAAGGCACAGCAACCGAGGTCAACGACGATGGGTATGGAATCTATGACGCCAAAGTTTCTTATAACGAACCTTTCATGGCGTATGAGCCTGACGGACAGGTCGAAACCCACGACAAGCCCGACAGGCCAAGATCCCATGATGAAGTCTCTAAGGTCACGCAAAAGATCAAACGGCCCTTCAATGGCAGGACGTCTTCTCCGAAAGCAGTTTTGGACCAGATGCTTTTCAAATTTGATAAAGAAGTTGCTCAGTCTGCCCAACCGCAAACCTCCGTTTCATCAAAATCGACAAGAGAAGCGAGCGATTATGGTTATGGTATCTATGATTCAAAGGTATCCTACGACCAGCCTTTCATGGCATATGAGCCTGATGGGCAGATGCCTCACGAGGAGATGCAGGACCCCGTCGAAAAATGTCTAAACGATTATGATTCCCGTCATCCATATGGAGCAGTATATCACAACGAACCTGATGGACAACCTTGTGAAAATATCAAAGATGCTATGGCAGCTTATGACAAGGAACATCCCTACGGTCCAGTTTATCATAACGAACCAGATGGTAATATTCAACCACGAGATCCTGTCGCTGAGGGCCTTCGCGATTATGACAGTCGAATTTCTTACAGCCCTCGACCTTCCGCTCAACAAACCAAATACCAAAAGCTGTTCCGCTATATTGAAGAACCGGAACCAGTCGCTCGCTCATCTTTAGAAGAAGCAAAGGCAGAGCCAAATGCAGCAGATATTCGGGAGATTTATCGACATCCCGGTTTCAAGGCTCGCAACCTTGATAAGAATTCGACTGGAAATTCCAACCGGAAGGGAAAAGTCTCCAGCAAAAGCTCAGATCCGGAAGGGAAACGAACACCATCCCCAGCACCTGAAAAGAAGTTGACTGGGAATTTTGTCCGGGACTTTCCGGAAGAATCTTCTGTCAGATGGGACAGTGGAATGTCTGGAACTGCATCTCTGCTTCCAGAAAAACTCAACTATGAGGGGATTGAAAGTGACAAAGCAAATGCTGACAAGCAAACCATTTCGGGGGGAGCTTCGCAAGAGCTGTTCTCAAGGATACCGAACACTCCTAGATTGGAAACATCGTTGGAACGTAATTCAACCACCAAATTAGCGGCTACGACCACTCGCAATCAAGAAAATCCAGATCTAAAATCTAGTATGCAAGGCGAAGGAGACTTGTCAACATCAATTTCCTCATGCCTCAAATCGGCGGCAGAGGCGGCATCAAGCAATCCGTCTCTGAAGGGAAACAAGGAGTCGATAGAACCCTCATCAATGAAGCCGTCTTCCAAAACAAATTCTGATGCAGCAGATAATACCGCTACCGCTCCTTCATCACCCCTTACCCAAGATGAGGTGCAAAGGACTTTGGAGGAAATATTTCACAAAGTATCATTTGAATACAAAGTGCTTGCCTATGATCCAGCAACCCAAATGGTTGCTGTTGGAGACACGACTTCAAAAGGGAATGTCATGTCGCAACCACTTAACATTGCTGAAGTTATTCCACGGCTTTCTCAGCCCGCCAGATTCTTTCCATACTTCGAGAAGCTCGCTATGGAGGGGTATGACATCGACTCCGGTTCTGGAGACGTTCTTATCTTCCGCAAAGTCCGCCCATCTATCATACCTCAGCGTGAGAAACATCTACTCAGGAATCCGATTGATGGCATGGGGCCTTTTCCTGCGACCGGCAATTTCGCTTCTCCCACTGGGTTTGTAAACTACGATTCCTATGACGGAGCAAGTGACAATAAGTGGAATGACGTCCAGAATGATCGTGTACAAGAACCTGTTAGTGGGAAGAAAAATTGGGAGGAGGAGGCATTTCAGGGCAAAAAGAAGAAGAGTAAGGGAAGGAAATTGCTGATTGGAGCTGCGTCGATTGGGGCTTGCACTTATGCTGTTGGGGTCGTTGCCGAATATTTTCGGAGTGGTGGGCTTAATGGAAGGGGACCGGTAGGCCTCTAGGTTGGTCTATTATCTTATGATATTCGAAGGCGATGAGCGAGAATACACGTGCTGGATATGTGGTGCGCATTTTGACATCACAGCAGTAGGAATATTTAGCGTTGGGACACGGGAGTACTTGTGGTAGTGCATGGTCTTGGAGATTGGGAGTTTGGACTTGGGATTTGGTTGGCTGGCGGGTTGGAAATTACATGTGCTCGACTCTACGTAGCATAGATATGCGCCTGAATTACATATCTGTCTACTTTAGCTTGTTTCTTCCTCTGAGTTGGGATTTTTATCCTTTTTGATTGCACGGGTGCACCAGGTGGTTGTGGTTGTACTGGATTTGAGGATTTGTTGAAGCTTTTGTGCAGAGTCTCGATTCAATGTTAACCCCTAAGCCCTTCTCGCTTAACCCCCTTTTCACGGGTTTCGGTATATTGGGAATCCTTACGTCTAGGGTCTGGACTTTTCTTGGAGTTGAATTTTCAGCTGATGTGACTTACTGAGTTCAAAATGTACCAAGGGGTCTGCAATTGGGGTTCTAGGGCAGCGGGATTAGTGAGGTGGTTGGTTATGTTTAGGGGGTGGATCCACCTGTGCTAAGCGAGAGCGTCGGGATGTAATGCGAGATCTGGAAGAGATTTTAAGCGGCGGTGGAACGAGTAAGATAGAGCGATTGGTGGGATTATTAGAGAAAGGAGAATTTTGAAATATTGGTGATTACAAAGTATTGGCGGTATATTGAGGAGTCTTACGCTACATTTTGACTCGGAATAAAATTTATGGAGTAGATAAGAAGAAGCGGACGTGGGTGGAGATGGAGACATTTGATAACCAAGGAATGAGGAGCGAGGAGCCAAAGTATTCCTATTTCTGGGAGATTCAACGACTTAAGCTGTAGGCGCGTTGGTAGCTATCGGCGCAGGGTCCTCTTCTTCTGCTTCCTCCTCCTCATCTCCTCCCTCATCCCCCCTCCTTCTTCTCCCCCCTCCGCGTCTTCGCCAGACTCCTCCTCTCCATCGTCCTCGTCCGCCTCTTCATCTTCACCATCTCCTCCGGCCGCGTCATCAGCATCCTCGTCTTCATCTGCCGCGGTGTTGTCTTCTTCTGCAACTTCGCTTCCGGCGTCGTCTTCCTCCGCGTTTCCATCACCTTCCTCTTCTCCAGCCTCATCGTCCTCCCCAGCTTCTCCGTCATCTTCATCCGCATCTTCAGCGTCGTCGTCCTCGTCAGCTTCTTCTTCGCCCGCTTCTTCGTCACCTCCCTCTGCATCGTCATTATCATCGTCATCGCCACCCCCAGGAGCGACTGCTAATGCATTCAAACTCCTCGGATTAGTACCACCCGCCGCAAAAGATGAAATTCCAATCGAACCCTTCTTATTTGGCAGCCCCTTATTCTTCTTCAACTCAGTGACTCCAAAGTACTGCAACACATTCTGGCTAGTCGACTTATCCAAAGCTTTCTGCTTCTTAGCCATGACATTGTCCTTACCCAACTGCTCGTAGTAATCGTCCAGCAAGGCATCATCTGTAGGTACTTTAGCCTTGGGCTTCGGCGTACTAGCCGCTTGGCCTTGCTCCCCAAGGAGTACCCGAATCATTCGCTGGCAGTTGATACATGGATCCTCTAACGCTCCTTCAAAGGCTCCGAACGTATAAGCTCCTGTTTTGGGGGCTTTGGGAGGTGCCATTGCTAGACCGTAGATGGTTTCGCTGGTTTGACCACGCAGGCTAAAGCTCTTCGTCAGTACGCATTCCTGACTTAGCGGTGTTTACTTCAACTTACCGGAAAGGATACCACACAAACTGATTTGACTCAGAGCAGTGCCCAAACAGCTGGAAATCTTGCTTCTCAAACTTCCCAGCTGCGTTCATCTTCATTGGATAAGCGAAATCATCCTTTCTTATCTTACGTTTCTTCCCTTCCGGATCAACATCCTTCTCCGTTGGCGTTTTCGTCTTGAAATTCGTCCCGTTCGTCGCGGCTGCACCAATGATCTTCACCAGTCTAGCTTCTTGAACCTCCGTCTTGCCTGGCTGTTCCGCTGGTTTACCACCCACATCCGTAGGGATCGTCGAACCAAGTACGATCTTAAGCGGTACCTCTTTGGCATTTTCTACCCAGGTGATGGAGTGCATATTCGGCAGGAAGTTGTTACTAACAAGGAGCTTCGACCAGCGGCAAAACAAACTTAGTAAAGGCATGTAGAAGTTTCCTGCCGTGGGTGCTTTTGGACCTGCATCAACGATGGGATCGAATAATGCCGCTCGTGCCATGCAGTATCCCAGGAGATCGAAGACCGTGTAGTGTGGTAAATCCACTCCGCCCAGCGGGAGCATGATTGGGTCAAGTACCGGATAGGGAGGCGTTCCTTGCGCGGTTGGTGTCAAGAAGATCAATCCCGTCAATACCCCATTTGTCAAGTTGAATTTTGACACGATGTTGGTAGCCATACGGTCGGTCTTCATATCTTTATATGCACAGACTTTTTTGACAAATGCGATTACCTAGGTAGGGGGTTAGTTCTGGATCTCGAAAGGAAGGTGGGAATGGTGACCTCTTCGGGCGTGTCTATCTCGAAACATTTGTCCCATGTGTAATCTGTAAAGGCTAGGAAAGGTCCTACACCTCGTGGTACGGCAGCAGCCATAATGTTGTTATCTTTTCGCGCTTGTAGAAAGTAGATTGATTACGGGATTTTTTCTTGTACTGGCTTGAGAACTATAAGCGTGGTGAAGAAGACTTCTTATGTATTTCCCATCTTCAGTCCGTTCCAACACATCTTATTATACTCCCTCCGCCACCTCATCCACCACCCACCACTTCGGCAATCCAGAACTCTCACCACAATATCAGCTAATTTTCCTTGCTAAGCCCGTCAAAGACGCTTCTTCCGTAACCAGTCATTGCAACCATAACCACCATAAACAACTTCATCTGGAGTTGCGGCTGAAGATTAGTTTGGGATTACAAATATGACTACTTTGAACGCGGGTACCACTCTACCTAAACATACACGGCTATTCGGGCTCAGCTATGTGATTAGGTAAGACTTAGTGTGGTAATCCGGATATCGGGTATTGAGGTGAGGAAGCTGACGCTTAGCGAGACGATGAGGCGGAATTTGTAGTCTAGCGGTTTTGGAACCTCACGACAGCTGGTACATGTCATGAGTCTTTTGTTATTCTCGGTACTTTGATTCATTTCTTGAGACTTTTAAAATCGATCTAAAGTTGGGCTGAGAGTCATTTTTAAGAGTTTCCCCGCCTGGCGATTTTTCCAGACCTCGATTCATTTCGGGCTCATCGTTTATCACAACATTGATCAACCCTAAAAAAAACATATATCTGATTATTTGAGAAGTTTAGCAAATGGTGCTCTTGCCATGTCGACTAATTTGCTTCGCAATATTTTACTCATCATTTGTTCACCTCTTCCTCGGTAATTGGTCGATTCCGCAGAGAAGTAGTTCATTGTAAAATTTGCAAAGGTCCTTCGAACACGTTCCTTATGATTACTTGTGACTCTATTGGTGGTATTTTCCCTACACCACCTGAAAGATATTCAAAACATACCAAAAAGCCCGTCTTCCTTCCGTGCTTCTACTTGAATCCCAGTATTATTATGCTTAAACACTTGTACCTTTGACTTTCGAGTCCGTTTCAACCACCTCCTCGACCGCCGCAAGGCACAAACTCAAGTCAAAGAGTTATGTAAAAGGTTATAATGATTGTATATGAAGGATCTTGACAATCGAGTCTACGAAGGCTAGACGGCCCTTCGTAATTCTAGTTGTAGGCCTTATGTGTCCACTATAATCGTTAAGATTATCATGTCTCCAGCCTGATACGAAGCAGAAATAAAATGGAAATATAAGGGAGACGTTGAGATGACGTTGTGCAAAAACTTAAATCAACGATAGCAAGCCTACTGAAGTGAGACCCATGAGACCCGGGAAGTGAGCGCCAACGCGAAAGAGAAGGAGAGGAAGAGCGTGGCTACATTCAAATCTTTAAATTGAGGCTATCCCCAACATTGCGATTGCGCCATACTTGGTTTGGAGGAAAATTCCAATGTCTCACCATGTATGCCGATCAATTGGGTGTGGATGTTGGTTGGCGTACATTTCCGATCCTGCGGCTGACCACCAATAAAGTATTCGAGCCGCTTTTGCATATGATGGACACCATCACCAGTGGGTCGCAGGTCTGACGAGACACCTTCTCACAATGGGATACCCATGAATTTATCTTTAAGGCTTAATTTGTTTAATGACATTGAGTAAATATACTTTATTGATGCAGGTCACAATAGAACAAATTTAGCTCGGCCAAACCTTAAATTAACCACCATGACCCCTGAAATAGCGACTTCGTCTGGGAAGACGAACGGGCTGCTGATATATAGGCCGGCTATAATAAGATGCGCAATTTCCAACAACAGTCCAACATGCTCAACAGGGTTCAGCCAAAAGTCCAACAGAAACAACTTCACAAGCTTAGACATCTCTTCTGCTCTCTTCTTGTTCGTTCCGCATCGCACATAGAACGAAATATCAGCCGGTCTTCCTCCCGTTTTTTACAATCGTCACAATTCCGCTTCTTATCATGTCGTTTTCACTGTCGTTCCTAGACCTCCCCGAAAAAATACGAACGGGGATCTACTCATATTCAGGATTAATTCGGCCATGTCCCATTGAGCTGAACGTGCCTACTGGGTACCATCCGCAGGTCTACAATAATCGAGGAGAATACCGTAATTGGGAGAGTGAGGATTGTGTATATCCTATCCGCAAGCATGGAGGGGACATCTCTCACGGGACATTGAATGAAACGCCTGATTGTGTATGCGATAAGCTGCCAACTCAGCTGCTTCTTGTGTCTAAGAGCTTTTACGAAGATTGTTTCTCAGCGCTCTATGCGAAGAACAAATTCTTGCTTCGAGTTTCAGGTGTCAGCGATCTTGTTTTACTTTTGGGGTTAGACTCCCACCTCCTTTCGACAATGAACTCGCTACTCCTTAGACTCAATTCATGGCCCTGCCAAAGAGGACACGAAAATCTTTCTTCCCGTGCAAGATGTTACCATTGCAAAGCTCCTGCGATAAGATCTGACTATGCGTTTGACGTAGCATCTCTTGCTGGAAAAGATCTTCTTACAGAATGGGAAAAGGTTGCGCTGCATCTCGCCTAGGCAGTTACACCTGCACGCTTAAAGCTCCCATTTATATGCGACGTAGCAAACTTGGACTCCGGAAAAGCGATCATTGAGCCTCTGTTAAGGCTGCCTCCCTTACGGCAAAGCACTATTCGATTAAGTCGACATCTAAATTACCAAATAAGTACTCTGGCTCGAGAGACTTCTGAACGAACAACTCAGATGGTCACTCAAAGCTCTCGGTTCCTTCTTTACAAACATCTTCCTCGGGAGATATGGCTACAAATATTAGAGTACACACAGCTAAGCCGACAAGATGGTCACAATACACACGACGATAACCCGCTTCGCATTCGAGGGAGTAAGCTGTTTGGAGGCCATGGTCGCTACAGGTACAAAGCCCACGGATGTTGCAGAAAATGCACGGAAACAACGATGGATTGTTGTTGTCCACCGCAGCGTGCTGCTTACTCGAGTGCATGCATTTGTCGACAAATCCCCTTTGCACTATTCTTCGTTAATAAGCAAATGCGCCAAGATGCCATGGCCGTTTTCTTTCGAAGTAACTGTTTCGACTTCGACCAGGATCCAGAGAAGACTATCGACTTCTTATCGCGTCTCCCCATGGAAAGTTTCAGATATGTTCGACAGATACAATTTCGATTCGATGAGACACGTGTCAAACACTGGATTAAACTAGACTACAACAACCAATGGCTCAAGTTAGTAGAATATCTCAAGATTCATCTCAATATTCCTCAATCGTCAATTATTGTCGAGGCGGAAACGTATGATTTAGGTTCCGACCTGGACCGCTATAACAATTACTACAGGGATTCAAACCCCATTTATGATGTTTATTGTGATATCACACGGTCTTTGCGCAAGCTTGGCGGATTGGGCCATATTGAATTTCGCCTAGGATGGTTCGCTTATCTTCAACCCTTCATGTCGAGGGCAGTTGCTGGGGAGGGCTATGAAGATGTATATCCAGAACTTGAGCCTTTTGACGGTGACCGGTTTGATAAGATTCCTCACTGGTTCAATATGGAGGATTTTACACGAGATTCTAAATTAAAGTTCAATTTTCCCTAACAACAAGACGCAAGACAACACTACTTTTACAAAAAAGCAAATCACAATCAACGCCGTTGCGCCACAACCCATCAACAAAGTTACCAAAATCTCCTCCTATCTCAAACAAATCTTTTCTAAAGACACGCATATTTGTTGCCAATTAACTAAATCCCGCGTAGACCTTCACAAAAACGATATCTTCTCGATTAGGCCGCTTTTACCACCGCTCCGTTGAGAGTGATAGAAAAACCCTTTTTAGTAGATTTGATTGGGCTCAGGGATGGCAAAGCCTGTGTCATGGACGACTGAGTTGCTCTAGACGCAGTCGATATAGGTGTAGGGGCGTGCGATCTTGAAGACTTTGCCAAGGACACCGATTTTGTTGCTAAAGTTTTGGCCAACGCGTATGAAAGTGGCTTGGAACTGGATTTGGGTAATTTCGATCCAAGAGAAGGAGTTTTAGAAGGCTTGGAGTTGGATGACTTAGGATCGTGAGGCTTCGTTTGTTATTTTCCCCCACTTGGTTTGACTTCTTGGGGGGTGGTTGCTCAGATGGTGATTTAGGCGCTTTTTTCATTGCCTCGTATATGGAGCCGTCCAATCTTGGACCACCCTCTATCTAGATCTTTCCGAAAGGAACCTTGACCTTTCGTGTAGCAGGTAATCCTCACAGCCCCAAACTACACAATTGTTGTGATCCGAGCAAGGGGGTATTGAGCCAACACCTGGCCGATCGGTATGTATTACGGTTCCATATTTGTCATAATCGTGTCTCCCAAACTATATTGTCTGCCTTCGGCCTTAGCAAAGGCACCAATTTCGGCACGATTACCTTGCGTACGATGAGGTAGGACCACCTTCCCACGCACAGGAGTTGATATACTCCTGCGAGCGCCAGATTATATTGTATGGTATTTATATAATCTTTCAAAACGTAGTATTACTTAACTCTAATTTATGATAAAGATCTTCTCTCTATGTAGTGATTGATGTTGTAACAACTGAAGTATATACTTAAGATCATGGTGCTGCCAGATAGTCGAGCTTGAACCGAACCTCAATTTCACAACTATCGTGTGTTTTGTCTATAATAATCAGCAACTGAAGCTTTTTAAAAGACGATGTTTGCAAGTTACGTACGTACGCTTAGCCGTATGCTGGCATAATCCATCGTTGGGGTGTCCATGGCTTACTGCAAATTATATCGCGCACCTCAAGCCTCTGAACCATTCGATTAGAGTTCGCTCTAGAAAGACTCTGCACCAGGAAGGGGCATCAGCAGAAGTGCATCCATATACTCGTTTTTTCGACTTTCTGTCCAGGACTTTTTACTATCCTTCCAGGAATTGCTTCCAAAGCTTTGGGTCTCAACATTCCCAGCATAAAGTGGCTTCGCGACAGTGGCAACTAGACCCTCCCCTGTACGGCTTTCTTGATGCTGGGCCACTGGTGAGCCCAGTGGATATAGGAGCAAGTCATTTCCCTTAGATATCTCAGCAGGTTGCGAAAGCTCTTCAGTGATCTGGGATTTCGATAATTTGGACGATTTTCCCCAGCTGCTGAAACTCAAATCACCATCATCACCCCCACCCAGATACTCAGCAATGGAGGATCCGTACTGTACACGGCCATCCCTAAATACCCCGAGTAGTGGGTCACTTCCTTCATGCATAGAAGACTTTGAAGAGGTCGTCTGCTGTCGTTTGGTGTCGTTTTTTGAACTCCCTGCCGGAGGAGCTGTCCGCTTACTTTTCCTCAAAGATGTTGAGACATCAGAATTGGGAAGGGGGCTGGCCCACGTTACAAGCTCTGTCACCGTGCCAACGTTTAGAGACTTTGATAGCACTGCTTTTGTTTTGTTTTGAAGAAACGATTCCTGTGTTGGAGTTGATCTACGCGATATTCGGGTAAGTTCCATTGCATCTTCCTGACACTTCTTTGCAGAGCCACGACACCGCGGATCCATAATTAACATGCTGTTGGTCAATAAGTCAATCAAGGGACGAGATTCATGAGTTATGGCAAATTCAACAATCTGTCTACACCATTTCTGCCCAGTATTGAGGGGTTTGGGCAGCGTATATGCCGATTGGAAGATCACTAAACCGAAAGACCATACGTCCACTTTCGAGGTATATATATCTCCTGAGAAAACCTCTGGTGCCTGGTAGTAGGGTGATCCGCATTGTGTCGCCAAATCCTGCCCAATTTTGGAAAGTCCGAAATCCGCAAATTTCATATGAATTGGATTTCGGAACCATATCAGGATATTTTCCGGTTTAATATCACGATGAACGATGGGTATGGAGAAGCCGTGAAGGTATTCTAGGGCGGACAATCCTTGTTGGAGTAGGGCGATAGATTCACCAGACTGGATATTGTTTTGGTCTGCAAGGGTTCCAAACATTGCGTATTCCAAAACTAGTTGAGGCGGTTGAGTTATGAACTCCACCATCTTAATGACATGGTCCTGGGCATGTCAATATCGAATTCCCCAGTAAAGAACAGACATTCACTCACGTGTGATATTTTAGCCAGTGTAGCGGCTTCTCGCGCCAAGAAAGTGACGGAATTTGGTGTTTTTAAGTTTGGCACTTTAACTGCATATTCTACACCGGTGCTAACATTCCACTCGTGTCGAACAAATCCGAAAGTTCCTGCACCGAGCTCCTCCTGAACGATGGTCAACCTTTCCCCTTCTTTAGCAGGCGTGTGCGCTCCACTGGGAAGTGCTGTGGGGTTTGAACTCCGGATCCCGAGTTGTCCAATTGGCAGGGTGTTATTTGCTTTGAGATTCTCAAGAAATTGGTCCACTCGAGTATTGTACTGTTGAAGATCATGTTCGAAAGGTGCGACAACGATGCGGAAGTAGATATCCACTATTTTGATCATAATAGATGTTTGTCCGTCCTTAAGCAGCCTCTGACCATCAACGATCCAAGTGAAATTTCGTCGGCTGGAGTCCCCTTGTGCGTTGTATGTTACTGTAGTCCCATTTCTCGAGAAATCTCGCAGTATTAATCGTCTCTAGTCATCAAATGTGAAAGCACAATGAGCCCGACTGACTTTAGGTTGGCTTGGGAGGATGATATCACAGTCTGGACCGGATCCTAGCACAATACCTCTCAAGCCCTTAGGACCAGGCTTAAAGAGCAGTGGAATTCCCTGCAGTAATTTCTCACTCGCAGTATCGAAGGTTTCGGAGTTGTCTTCTTGCGATAGCATTGATCCTGGTGTCTCCACGCCGCTGCGCGACATGGAAATGTCTGGATCGACTTGTCGTGAGATGTCCTCCACCGTATTCATCCGGACTGCGTCCCATGCCAGTTGACAGTTTTTGCTTCGCCGTTCTTCTCCTATCGGAAGCAAGCGGGCGATCAAGTTGGGATATTCCATTGGTTGCGGTGGACAAAATAGACGACAATCGACCCACGATATTTGTTCAATCAAGTTGACACAATAACGGATATTTCGTGTATTACTGTGAGGAAATTTGTTGTTTTGAACTTCCATTCCACCATATATCATACATGCAGTCGCCAGTAATTCCAACAGTAAAGCACCATGTCGAAGCCAGTCGTGCTCTGCTGTAGGCGCGCACCAGGGGGTGGGGCGCCTAGCGCCTACGATTTGTTTTACATCTCCAAATAGCCACGGTTGGTTTCAACGTGAGAAGAGCGTATTGGTAGAACTATCTATTATTGGAATTTCTAGACCATGAAGTTCTATGAGCGCTAACTAGTTTTGAAAGAGATCCGTGGATGACCTGGCGACCCCACTATCGTTCTGTGGACTGCGGCCGGCGCGTCAAATCTTCGCAGCCCATTCGCCCTGAAAGATTTCCATAGACTCACCTACTCACATAAATTCGAAGGCGACCTCTTAGCACAAGACGGCCGTTCAAATCGTGATATCGGAATAACAATGCCGGTGTATAATTAACAACAACTTAGACTGGATCTCTAGAGGCTCCTGGTTGTTCTCTGCGCAGACCGTTCCGTTCAGAATACAACCCCCTGTAGAATTGTCAATTATGGCGACGACAAAACAAAGTCTAGTCCCAAATACCGTCTTGGTGTCTGACATTGTCAATTACACCGACAGTGAGCTGGACCGTTACATAGCCATGAACGGCAGGTTAGTACTGCTTGCCACTTTTGGTTCTTGAGTTTGCACTGAACTCACGCAGAAGCATCTTCGCAGATCCAAAGACGTTGACGGAAGACTTTTTGCAGCGATTAAGGTGAGATTTTTCTCTTTGTCTGTCCTTATTCCTGTGGTAACAATTTATAGAGATCGAGCTTCAGGGGCCTATATTCCCGCTCAAAGCTTGGTTGATCTTGATGAGGTTACGAACCGACTGGAGAAGGAGGGTCCAGAACGGCTTGCACGTGCTCCCTCCCCACCCTCAACCTTGTCCATGGATGATGAGGAATCATATCATTATGACCTAGATCAAGATACGGATGTTTACAACTGTCTTGTCAGCGAGGGTGGGCGACCTTCGCATCCCGTCAGCCTTGGACGAGATATTCTGGCAGACCCAGGACCCTATCGAGATATCATATCTTACTGGCAAAACGGAAATGAACAAAACTGGCGGATTTTCGAATCACAACAAGGAGAGTGGAGGACATTTTGCGTCTTCCAACGGACTAACCGATGCAAAAATCGCTTCCCAAAGTTTGTTAAAATTCTTCAGGACACCTTGGCCAGGCATGACTTTAAGCATCCCTACACACTCAGCGAAGATCCCAAAGTACAGGATAAATTGTCCATGTGGATTGAGTTTCTTGCTTACGAAAATTGGCTATATGATAAAGACATGGCATTCTTGAGCCGCAATCGACCCCAATACGTGAAGGCATGGAAGAAGCTTGTGGACTCCAATGTACTGAGACCCGATGAGACCGAAGAGTCTGTATGGAAACAAGGCTTCGCAGGTAGACTCAAAGATGTGAATGAAGAAGAGGCTGCTGGAAAGGCGGTAGAGGCTGCAAAGGTATCTGTAACTTTGGCCGAGAACCGTCTGGCCCGCTCGAGCCATTCCGATACCGCATCTAAACTTCTTCCAGCAGCAGCTCAGTCTCAGCTAGACACTGCAGTCAGACGTTTTGAGTCCATTAAGAGGCGAATTGACGGCCTGATTGATTTCGAGTCAAAAACATATACATTAAACGTTTTGTGCTACCCCCCGAAACGAAGCTACCAACTCACTACACACGACGCGGAGCGCCGTCCCATTTTAATACGTTGGATTGTAGAGCAGATACCTTTGATCAAGGCCGAATTAGAGTCGGTAATTGGGAGTGAAAATCGCAAAAAAAGTCCTAATATTCAGAAACCGTCTCATGAAGGTCGTAAGACGGGGACATCCCCCCCCAAGAACTTCGAAAATTTGACCTTAGATCATCTAGTTTTAACAGATCCAACCGCTCAACAAGAGAAGCCAACCGATCCCAATGGCACCTCTGGTGCGAGATCACCACTTAATTCACGACGCACTCTCCGCTCACCTCTTGCCAAAAGGCCCACTATTGAGTCCGGTGCCACAGAAGCGAATGCAAGAAGAGCGAAGAAAGCAAAGTCAAAGTCGTCGATTAAAGAGACATCATGCTCGACGGGAAAAGCCGACTCAAATGGCTCAACGGCTCAGTCGTATTTCCCCAGGAGGAGCACACGAACAAAAAGGCCACCGGATAGGTTTCAATAGCCTTGTAGTCCTTAATAATTTGTTTGCCAATTCAAAAAACTCGCATAACACAGCACATCCATCATTCAATACCCCCACGACCAAATAATCTCAGGGGCATTAATGCCTCACAACATAGCAAAAGTGCTATTGAACTGTATCACGGCTGGAACATGTGTTGGGGTACTTGCTATCACATGCGATGCAGCAACAGACACCATCCTGCTATAGACCCCATTGATAGACGTTGTATCTGTCTGCAACGACCAGCCGGACATTATGTACAGGAGTTTTATCTCTGTAATTTGTTGGTTTGAGATACCCGCTTAACGCGTATCTGTGATCAGTCAAAACCGATCATTTATCTCTTGACTACAATTGTCGGCGGCGAAAACTTAAGGAAGTAAGCGCTAAGGCGCGCAGCCCCAACTACTGCTTGAGAGAACTTTGCTTCGAAGTACAGCATCGAAAGAGTAGCTGCTACCGATCTAAGAGGCATCGTGGAAAATATGGATTAGCGAGTGTTTTGGCATTTGCATGAGTGCCTGTTCAAATCTCACATGTCTCGGCGTGTGATGAGAGGCGTGATCTCAGTACATCTGGAGTGAGGAGCTTCACTTTCAATGCTATGAGGCTGGTATGAGATTGAAAACTAAACCATGAAGTGGGAAATTCACCAAGAAATATGTCTCACACTCCGTCCTTTTTGTATAAGACTGCTGAGCGCGTTATAGAATGCCTAATGTACTGCAGGAGAATACGAACCTTTCCTAATATCGACACTTGAATTGTGTAGTTTCCAGGAATTCACGGGTTTTGAATTGGAGAAATCGTGTCAGAATAAAGAAAAGAGATTGTTGCGGTTCCAACTTGACGAGAATTCCCGTTCACTACAACGAGGGTTATAGCTGTTTTTGAATTCAGAAAGTTTCAGGAACGGTTCTAGAAGCTTATAACAAGCTGTCTGTGTTAGAGAAAAGAGTTGTTAAATGACTGCTCGAAATATTCTAGCTGACGTTACTGCTTTTATCGACATCTGTAACTTGCCATAAAAGGCTCCCAACTGCTATTGAAAGCCATTTCTAAGCTCTTGCTCACAGCCCATCGATATTCCCCTTGACAGACTCTTCAAGGGATGTAAATCCCGACTTCCCGAAACCTTTCAGTATCTCGTTTCCACGAGCATTGTCGACTGTCGACAAATCTCTAGCATTATCATCAGCATAGTCATCGATAATTTTCTCATTCGGCCTGAGTTTCCGCATAATTCGCAGGATGTCACTGGTGAAGTGTCTCGTCAGTACAGAAATCTAAATATATATGAGGTCGAAAACTTACTTCCAATTCCACGGCTCCGCAAATGCAATAATTCTCTCGTTTTTGATCAAAGGATCAGTCATACAAGCCAAATGCAAAAGCGCTACGTCCTGGACATCGACAAACCATTCTGTGTTCAATCACGTGAGCATCCTGGCACAACACGAGACAAGATGCACTTACGAGGAGGAAGATGCTGCTGTTCTCCCTTGTAAAGAGCATTAACGAACCCAGCAGTCGAAACATGTAAATTCCTATCCAAAATTTTGCCAAACACTGTATCCGGCAACACAGCATTGACCACAAAACCCGGTTTATTCTCCTCCACGAACTTCCAAAGCGCTCTCTCGGCTTCTACTTTGCTCGCTGAGTAGACTGCATAGGCGCGCATTGGTTCGTAGGGCGGAGGTGCCCAGGCTTCGTCGACAACGGCATCGTTCCAGGTTTTGGAGTCGATGTGGAAGACTTTGTTTGGGATGGGTGAAGCGGCTGCCGTGGAAGAGGAAGTGAAAACGAAGCGTTTCACTGTTGCTGAGGAGGCGGCTGATTTGAGAATACTTTTGATTCCGGCGATGACTTCAGGAATGACGGCGTTAGGATCGGCTTTGAAGGTTAGATTCGAGGCGACGTGCGCTATTGCAGAAACTCCTACCATGGGTTAGCGATGATTGGGACAGAAGACGAGGGTTGATTTGAACCTTTAACGGCGTCATCAAAAGCGCCATCTTCAGCCATATTTGGCACCACAACTGCTTCAAATCTTCCTGCTCCATGCTTTTCCTCCCATAACTTCGTTAATCTTTCCAGTTTCTTCAGATCTCGAGTTGTTCCTCGGACTCGGTAGCCCGCTTGGAGTGATTGGTCAACAACGTGAGATCCAATGAAGCCATTACATCCTGTGACTAGAACAATTGAGTCTTTCGCAATAGCTGACGTCATGTTGAGCTATGTATTGTTATGATATAGAAAACTTCGAACAATTGCAGAATATATAGGTTGTGGTGTTCATTATTCACTTTTGATTATTAACAACGGACATTGTCCGGAGGCCGAATTTTGTGTCACTTGAGTCGGACTACCGTCGTTCTAGGACGGAACAGAAATTAGCCGAATATGTCTAATCATTTCTAATCCTGAGTGCTTTCAAACCTTGTCATACTGGAGATTAGTCAAAGAAAGTGAATTTTGAAGTTTTGTGAGATGTTCGACACAAAGAGCACTAGTGGTATTATCTTGTCTTTGAGTGAGACATATGTGGAGCCGCTTAACAAGTTTTTCTTATTAATTTAGGGCCAATCACTGCATCAGAATCTTCTTGACAATAAAAAAAAACGTGTTATTAGATCCAACAGAGTGTCACAAAGATAATGCAACAGTTTTCGACTAATCTTCCACTTTGTGACGAATTTATGTGCTTTGTTAGTGCGTGATAAACAGCAATTCTGCTCTTACAAAGACAAAATAACGCCTTCGGGCCATAACATTCAAGAGAAATCCAAGTTATACTAGTACATAAGCAACTACCAGCCCAGATAACAAAATGCCAAATGAAGCAGAGGAGATGACCGAACATGTGATAATGCAGAATTTGAGTAATAACGTGAGCTTGAAGATAAAAAGGAAGTTTATCAAGGAATTCACTAAAGCTCAGTAGCTTTTTAAACCACAATATGTGTTTTAAAGCTTACCTCTCATGCTTTGCCATTTAACTGTCTATGTCATGTGATGATGAGATAGAGGTGTAGCGCAGACCTATAACAGCCTGCATATCCACAATTTAACTGTATCTTTATCAGAACCTTGATTGATTTCATGTAACAAGATCAAAATGATAAGGAACAAGTAGAATGAAAAAACGAAGCGAGCATTGTCACTGAACTATACCCTGCCACGGAAAATGGTGACTACACACTTGGGTTTGATATTGCGCGCAGTGGGGTAAATGCCAGGTCGAGCTCCTAATGTAACACGAGGACTTCGAAGACTGTTGTTCCAGTAGTTCTCCCGTCAGAAAATATCGCTACCTCTGCTGTCTTGTTGTTTGCGATGGCCGGAGCAGATCTGTGGTTGGTTCTGGCATCTTGGGCTTCCTATTGCCATACAAGAACCTCCAGTGCTATTGAAGCCGAACCAAAACTGGGTAATACCCGCACATTTGCATCACCTCTAAATTGCCATAAACTTTGTGAATACGTAACTCGCGTGTGCTCTCCTAATACCTAGGGAGGTAGGTAGCTCATTGAAGATCTTTGGTCCGTGCCCACCAACATATTTCGAAATCGTCCTTGACAAGCGATATCTACACCTCAAATCGCCTCTGCCTCCTATTCCGAATGCAATTGTGGACAGTGTACCATAGTACTCCCATGGAATGTCTCTTCCCATCATGATGGTCATCCTGATGGGGTGTGCCAATCGTGGCAGAAGATCTGGGTCGATCTAAACGGTTGCATCGTTTCTTGCGTTGCAAATCCACGATGGTTCTTGCCGTAGATACTTGGTAACCCGGTACGAAGACCGACTCCCTCAAGGCATGTTCTCGCTCGTGCTTTCCTCTGATGGCTCCGCTGACATCAATAGACTTCTATTCGATGCGACGTTTCCACCAAGGAGAAGGAGCGAGGAGCGGCCATGGAAATGGTAGTCGTCGTACAATTCCATGGGCACTCCGAGTCTCTTCTCACACAACCCCAGAACATAACCAACGCGACTGGTCCGTTTCATAAGGTCCAGCGTGAAAGACAGATCTAAAGAACGAAATCCACACAAAGAAAAGGAGATATGGCGGGCGGATCAGCGCTACTGAGCCCTCCTCGAGGCGCCAGGGCCAAGCAAATTGAAGCAGCATCGAGATCCAACTACCCTCAATTGGCAGCAGAAGCACTTCGACAAGCCTCAGAGAGTGATCGTCTTTTGCCGACTATCCTCTACGCCTCGAACAATCTCGAAGTTCCATCACCCAAAAACAATGCCCGCAGAAAATCGAACCGTTCCAACAGATCACGCAAGTCCATTACATTCAGAGGCTTGAGAGTCAAAACCGGTATCCAGCCAGAGGGGGAGAGTGGCAGATCTGGTTTCCACCCACACAAAATGCTACCAATCTGCTGGCGATCCAGCAGTGATGCTTCCCAGCTCTGCAACATTCTTTGGCCCATTGTCCCTGTAGCGGTATCCATCGACTACGTTCGAGGAGATCTCCATCTCGCGATTTTCATCCTGAATTATATTGCCATGGTACCGTGTGCGAATGCCATTGGCTTTGCTGGCCAGGAAATGGCGAGAAAGTTGCACAAAGTCTTTGGTGTTCTGCTCGAGACAACTCTAGGATCTGTGGTTGAAATTGTCATGTTCATGGTGTTGGTCCGCAATGAGCAATTTCAAGTCATCCAAGCTGCAATCCTCGGTTCGGTACTGGCCACTCAACTTCTTTGTCTTGGTATGTGTTTCATGATCGGTGGTCTCCGTCATGAAGAGCAGGAGTTTGATGAAGAGGTTGGCGAGGTTGGAAGTGATTTGCTCCTCACGGCGTAAGTTTAACCCATTCCTAGTTTTGGACTGCTGCTGACATCAACATAGTGGATTTGGTCTTATAATCCCAACTGTCTTTCATGCTGCTGTCAGTGCTGAAGGTAGTGCCACAAAAGCCGAAATCGACGATAAAGTTCTTCACATTTCCCGGATTACATCTTTACTTCTAATCAGCTCCTACGTAATTTATGTCTGGTTCCAGATGCGTACTCATGCGAGCATCTACGATGCCATATTTGAGGCTGACGAGGAGCGAGACACCGATCGCGAGGAGGATCTTTCGAAAGACAAGCTGACGTTCACGGAGTGCGTTGTGGCACTCGTCGTTTCGATCACTCTCGTCGCTGTTATTGCGATCAACCTTGTTGAAGAAATTGAATACATCGTTGAAGAGCGCGGTGTGTCGGATATGTTTATTGGCTTGATTTTGGTGCCGTTGGTTGAGAAGTTCGCCGAGCATTTGACTGCTATCGATGAAGCCTGGGACAACCAAATGAACTTAGCACTTGCCCATGTTCTTGGTGCCACTATCCAGACCTCGCTGTTCAATGGACCATTGGTTGTTCTTGTTGGCTGGGGGCTGGGGCTTTCTATGGATCTCAATCTCGATATCTTCAACATCGTCGTCCTGATCCTTGCTATTCTTGTGGTTGGAAACTTTCTGCGAGACCAGAAGTCAAACTATCTCGAAGGATCCCTCTGTGTCACAGTGTATCTGAACATCGCAGTGGCAGCCTTCTATTATCCGAATCCAAAATGAGACACTTTACGTGGCGCAATATTCGATATGATACACTCAGCTTTTTGCCGATGGGAAATTGACAGAGAAAGGAACAGCTCGCTGAGGTCGAGCAGAGAATAGTTGTGTCGTCCTGTGGGACTACGGTATACCAAACTCATCATGTGAACAAATATCAACACCTCTTCTGAAAGTATACATATATGGGAGAGACATGGATATGTGTGGAATTACATCACTCCTTTTAGGGAGGAGCAATTCGAGGGCAGTCCAATCTTTTGGCTGTGTCATGGAAGCAATTGTGTACTATATTGAAGTAGCTTGAGTCAATTGAAACGATATTGATAAGCCCGCTGCAAGTGCAGCGTCTCTGTGTCATATTCGCTGTGACATATGGCCAAGCTACACTCAAAGGAGTAGCACGTGGTCCAATTCAGTTCTTTTGTCAGTACCAGCTTCGATGTACCACCGAAAGGTACCTTGATCCACTACATTTGATTTCTTAAAGATCAGAAATAATCCTAAGCCTCGCGAAGGCTAGACATAATGTCAAATGAGAGAACAATTTCTTTTTTTTGGCAATTTCTTCGCCATGACATCCTTGATAGCCTGCACGCTTTCGATGTTATAGCCGGAAACACAGATTTGCCAAGCTCACTGAAATGGCCGACCTCCTGTCTTGCGTTCGTTGTGTTGTTTGGGGGAAGCGACCATCGAGATATGCGACAGAATGACTTCATCAACCCGCGAGATTATCATCGCTATCTCATCTGCCAACGGTTGTTGCAAACCCACCAATCCGCGAAAGCCAGCAATGTACACCAAGCGCTAGACAATGCAATCTGTCTTCCCAACCCTGACAACGAGAATCGATAAAATATAGGATGGGTAGTCGCTGTTTCTGGTCTCGAGAAAGGGGAGCCGATCAGCCAGTTGACTCGCCGCTGAGTGGCGTGGATGGTGGGTGGTATGGGCCGATTTTTTATATCCAGTCCTCGAAGCTGCTTTCCTTGCACAATGCACAATGCAGATAGACACCTATCGATGCTAGACTCTCGAGAGGCCGTTTCATGGGCTGGTTGAGACTCAACTATCCAAAACGCACAAACGCTCATTCCTTGATTCGTGCTGCCGCCAGTAGGAGAGTCAGGGCTTTGTGGTATTCTTGACAACAAGGGTCTGCCGATGAGCGCCGCGAACTTCATGGCTGGCATGTGCATCGTCGCATATGATTCCGACTTTCGATTCTTTGGCTTCCATAAAGTACCCAATGATGTCTTCGGGCAAAGTGCTTTCGACATTTTTAATAATCCATCAATTCGGTGTTGGACGCATTGCTTACTCACCCCTAACCCGAGGGCCCTGATTCGAACCAACCCGTTGCCATACGTGTTCTCATTGATTCCGCTTCTCCAGAATCTTGCCATTGTCTTGACTAGGAAGTCACAAGCCGATAGACACTTGGTCGTTCGAACAAGAGTGCGCCTAAGGCCATTACGGTTGACAGGACAGCTTGCTGCAGGCCATGTTGGCTCTGGAGCCAATTGACTTCGATAGATGCCCTTCGATCCTTCCGCTCGATTCTGAATCGTCTTTAGATCGTATTCGACGACTGTTTACGTCGCTCGTGCTCTGTATTCAGAGAGCATTAGGGAACGATGTGCCATGATCTTCGTGTGCGATCTTTGCCTGGCGCCAGTAGAATATGGCCGGCCTAGCATCACAAAATGAGCTTTTGTATTTGGGAGGAAGTAGTAATTCGCAGCATGCCTATCCTGATTCAGACTCGCATACTTTCAGTCATTGCAGACTGAAGAATAATACAGCTCCTGCCGTGTTATTAATTTGATATTTTGGCCTCATCGTGCTGAGGAATGTAGCTTCTTTGGTAGTTGTCCATTACCCCCCTTGCCTTAGGATGTTTCGGACATGGTAGATGACAATCTGGTTCTCAGCTTGCCTTGAGTCTTCTTTTCATCGACGGACGACACCACCAGTGGAGAATTCGATGCTCCTGTTTATTCCAGTTGCTGCCTGGCTCGAGTATTGGATTCCTCCCTGGCGGGGTTTCGCCACCGTGCTGACACGTTAATAACCATCTCGACGACGGAGACGATTGAACGTTTCCCTACGGATAATCAGACAACCTTCCGCGAGATCACTCTGTTGCTGTCCTCAAGCTGCGCCAAATTCTCGTGCCAGATGATTGTTTATTAGATCTTTTGGATGATGTCAAGCCAAGGAACTGGAAAACATATTTACTAGAACGCGAACTCGCTGAATCAGTCAAATTATCGTGTCGCCGATGATTGGTTGAGAGTTGCTGCTTGTTCATTGTTTGATGGGCGATCGCTGCGAGCTGTCTTTTGATCTGTCTAAGACTGAGAATGTATCAGCAATTAGCTGTGCTTTGGACAGCGACGCGGTAACAGATTAGCTCAAAATGTAGCCTGCTCAGTATCGTCATGAAACCATCTATGAATTTTACGAGGAGATGGGAGCCTTAGTGATGCGGGTGGGACATCGATTCGTGGAGCTCAACATGATATCTCGAATAGCTTGATGATTGCCGGCGTCCGCGAAATGCTTTCGTATCTGCTCACGAGCTTGCTCAGCAGCGAGTATAATCCTATGGCTCCATCATCCACTGTCGTGTCTTTCCCGGATGAAGTGGGCGGCGATCCAGTAGCATGTGCCCGCACTTTTTCAGTTCTCCAGCCGCGTTTGGCCATTTTGTGCCTGGACCACTTTGGCCGCAGCCAATCGAATTTTTGACAAGATAGAGGCTTTACGAGAGACTGTGCTGTCGAAATATTAATGGATTGTGGTCCATTATCCGAAGAGGGGTTCGTTCGAGGAGGCTATCGGTTTCGAGACATCTTGGATCCAACTTCCACCCAAATCCCTGAGGAAAATAGGCGATTTCGTCAGTGCTTTCAAAGTAATATCGTTCTTGGAAGAACAGCGAAAATACGAGCAATGATTCCAACAGATGTTGATTTCAAAGTATGCAGATGGTCTAGTTCTCTCGAATACAAAACGCAACAACGATAGGGCAGACCAATGTAGTCCGTGCCATTTCGAACCATTCAACACTTCACACCAATCAGCTTCCGGAATCAACAAAGAATACCCTTTGTTGGCCATGTCACTAACAAACTGTCCAGTATTATGGTGTTAACTTTACTTCGCGCTTAGATGTCTCATGTTCACTTGAGTATCAATCCTCTTGGGATAAACAATGTTTGGTTTTGTCAAGTGGCGAATACTGGAATATTTGATATAATCCCACAGAGCTTTCCGCACTGTACTTGCAACCGAATTTGTTTCTTCTTGCAATTAATGTCCCATTGATTCTATGACGTTGAGATGGAACCTCTTAAACTGCTCTTCGCGATGCGCTGCCCATAAAATAAGTCAGGCGGCGATTTCTGCTTGTGCCATTGACACCACAACATCTATTGAAAATGGCAGGAGTCTAGAATTCTTGAAAGTTATCAAGACATTTTACGTTTCTGCAATATCCCTCGAAGTACGCTGTGTAATTGAGGGCCAATAACCATATCACATAAAATCTTTGCCAGTTGATCACCAGTTTATGTGTTGTTAAATCAAACAATAAGCGGATATAGTGTCTAATGTCATCTAGTTCATATGGGGTGTACTGCTTCTATTCTTCCAAATTGGATACTTGTTGAACAAGTTATTCTATTCCAACCCTTGAATTTGAACTGCTCTATATATACTTCTAAGGCTTTTCCCATCGTCGCTGACGTGGGGATTTCAAGCTTGTCTTTTCTGTCCAACTCTTTGGTCGACTTCGCGCGCAATGTTTCCTTTAATCCATAACATCCCATTAGTTTGAGTTCGAGTTTTCGCTATCGCATGGACTACTTAGTACAGATGGACTTGAGAATTTTACGCAAAGCCCAAAATGACCTTTTTGCAACTTGGTGTGGATCTCGGCATCAGCAGTCTCAGTGGCTTCACTTGCAGCGCTGTTAACGCTCTCGACAGCCTCCTAGATGGACGAGGTTGAGAACATGCAGCTTATGTGTCTAGTGGAAGAATACCCTTGATGTAATATTCCTAGTGATCGTGCTCCTCTAGGACAAATTCATCCCCTTCCTATCGTCCGTTCGTCGGAGCTGGATTCTGCCGGCCTACTCCTGGGATGGGCCATAGACGAGTTCTGGAGATTCAGACACTTCGGCAGCGGTCAAATGATCTACTTATAGCCTTGACGCGGCATAAAACCGTTGTTGCTCCGAGCCATTTCCAGAAGCTCTATCAGCATTGAGGGTGCAGTCATCTCTGGTGTCGGTTCTTGCTCTACTCAGCAAATCCTCCGTCTGCTTGGCTATTACCCTGTAGTTTCAGGACATATCTTTTGTTGCTGTCAATTTTCTTTTATTTTTTTTGGAGTATTGGACCCATGTTAAATGTCGAACGGCCTTCCACAAGGTGTGTAGCCTGTAGCAGTCTTTCAGAGCCAGTGAAATCTCGCGGTCTCCAAGGCCCCTATTTTTGTTCCAGCGGTCCGCAACTTCGTATGGAATGAATTGTTATTCTTGCCTCGAATTCTAATGCCGAAGTAGCCGTCAATTTCTGTCTTTTTTCCTGTCTTGTTTGCAACAATCGAAAGCTTCGTCTTCCTTGTATCTGGCTCCTGATCTTTAGGATTCCACTGACCAGTGAGGATGTAGCGTCGTGGAGCTATCATGGACTCATCAGAGTCGTGTTCTGGTCGTTCTCATCCATGTTATTATTTAGAGGATCGTGTTACGAACAAAATGCTCCAACCACTGTTGTCTTCTGAATAATCATAAGTGGCAGCGACCTCTCATGGAAGAAGTCTTCTACTAGTCATAGGGCTAAACCACTCTATGTTCGATGTTTGTCCAGTCATGCAGCTGGCACTCAGGATACACAATTCTTTGTGGATTTCTATTCCAGCCTGACTCTCCGCCGAAGAGTAATGCAACAGCAGCTTACGGGGTATAAAGGCAAAGTAGATTTCAGTCCGAAAGACGTCCATTCAAGGGCCTCTGAGCAAGTTGAAATAGCCTCGGGACGTCGCCAGCTGATAGTTCTGCTTGTCACAAGGATCAAGACCATAGGTAGTCCACATCTGGTCATCCGGCGAATTCATTCCCCTGCTTCTCAGGAATTGGTAACATGGCTCCGAGTGGTCTTTGACGGACTCGAACAACATCTCGCACATTTGAAGACCATTTTTCATCGAGTGTTGCCTTATACGCTGAGGAGACGGGAGTCCATAGCGATTCATAAGTGTAGATATCGAATCACGATCGACTTTTTGCGCAGGCCCGGTTACGCGGATTACTCTGGACGACTGTTTGTGTCGCATGATGTCCATTGGGTTGAGGCTCCAGCGATAGCCGGGCTTCACTCCGCGAATTGACACTGCCCCAGCTTTCACTTTGTTGCAGTAAGCCTCAGCGGCCTCGATTTTTCCAAAGACGATGTTCGCTTCCACAGTACCGCTCTGTTGACTTTTCGTATCCTGGCGAAATGGGACTATCGTGCAAGAGTATACCTCTCCCTCTGTGATAGTTTCACAAACTTCCAGGGAGGTTGTTGCTTCATGCAGTGTGTAAAGCCATAGAGCACGATTAGGCTTCTTTGGTGGGTTTTTCTTCACCGACTTGTACTCCCCCGATGCAAGACGATCGGGGTTTGACTGCTGTTTCTGCAACAACTCAATCCGTCTGGTCGTTCTTTCCCGTGGTTTTAATTGGGCATTTGGCCCTCGAGAAGAGTTGTCATTGAGTTTCTGTGGTGCGTACATGGGCAATTTTGGTGGCTGGCTGTCTTTCGCATTTCCTTGTCGAGCATCTTGTTGCGCTGGATGGCCCGGTGTAGTTCTTGGCTGTCTGCCTCCTGCATTTTCTTTTCGACCATCTTGTCGTGTTGGGTCGCCGGATACCATTGTTCGCCGTCTTTCTAGACCTACTGGCTCGTGACTGGTCTTTCTGGCTTCAGTATCCCTAGTCGAATCCTCGCGTCTTCCAGATGCAGGGTTCGAATTGAAATGTTGCCCTTGTGGAGGGTTGAAATGTGGACCTCCGAAAGAATGTGCCTGATTGTAGTGTTCTCTACGGGCTTCCATTTCTCTTCGTGTCCATTCCCTTTGTTGGTGATGAGCTTGGTCAACAGGCGGATTCATATGAGGCAACTGTTGGAAAAGAGGAGCAGGCGGAGGAGACCGTTGAGGAATTTGTGTCATACTCCTACTCTGTCTCTCATCCATGGCCCTGCTACTCCCGGGTTGTGCAAACCCAGAGTCTGGTCGAAACATTTGAATACCGAAGTGAGGGCCTCTGTTTGGTGGTCTGTTGCCTTCTGTGGGACGGTACTCCTGCTGATATTGCGGCAACCCGTAATTGTCCATAGGCCGGTTGAAAGCCTGCATTCCATCATCGTTGTATCTCTGATCTCCTCTACTTCCAGTGAAGCTCTTCGGTGGTCCCGAAGAATGAGGATGGTAACCAGCCATTGTCGGCATCGGTGGTGGAACGGGAGCGCTTGGTGGTGGCCTGTATAGCTGCAGTTGGCCATAGTTGCCTTCATTTTGCGAGCCTTGCGGTCGACTTTGAAAGTTTGCAGGCGCTTGACTCGATCCTGGCTGTGGTTGGCCGTATACACTGTTTTGTCTGTGTTGTGGCGGAACTTGAAATTTTCCAGAGGGTTGATTCGACCTTGACTGCGGCTGGTTAAACTGATTGTTTTGTGTACCCGGTATTTTACCGCGAAAACTTTCAGATGCTCGATTCGGTCTTTGCTGTGGTTGGCTATATTGACTTTCTCGAGGAGCCACAAACGGGTCATTTTCGTTTCCACGCCGCCTAATATCGTTGGCTGCCTTTTCCTGCCATCTCTGCATCTCTTGCCCACTGTTAGGGGGTTGGTAGGCGGGATTATATATCGGTCTACTGCTCAATCCCATGTTTTCATAGCCACGTCGATGGTCGTTGGGTCTGTTTGACATGCCTCCGGCTGGTCTAGGTCCCTGAGCAGGTCGCAGAGCGAGCTGCATGTGTTGTTGATCCGCAAACTCGCCAGCCGGTTTGTTTGGCGCGTAATACGCGGATAGGTTTCCCTCACCACGTGTTCTTCGTACGTGTTCCTCGTATTCTTCTTGTCTTCCTCTTGTTGTTCTTTGATTGGGACCTTGGTAGTCACGCGAGGGCTGATGCTGTGAGGGTGCTCGTCGGCGATTTTCCATCATTGTGTTATTCTCTTTGTGAAGTTCACACTGCAGACTCGGAAAAATGCTTTGGACACCTCCATCAGGGAAATCTATGATTCATGATAATTAGCTGTTTGTGATAGTCTGATGAAGATGATGACTTACTTCCAAAGAGTACAATGACTTCCAAAACTGCCTCGTATCTCTCTTGTTGTTCTTCAAATCCAGCAAAGAACCCACCCCCTGGAACTCATTAGCAATCGTCGCATGAATCAGAAGATCCTGACTGACTCCCTTGGTAGTGTCGGTTCAAGAAATCGATCTCTTGGGAGAGCGATCGATTTGTCAAGATGACATTTACTCTTGCTTCCGCTCTTCTGCGTGGACTACCTTCGATGAGCCCTTTGGGGAAAGGTTGGATTTCTGCTTTTGGCTTAGTTCGTCATCTGCTCGCGTGTGTGGAAATACCTACTTCTCGAAGCTCCTTCTGAGTTTCTTAGATCTCTCTCCTTCTGGGACATCCAAGCAAGTCTTTCTGTGGTTACCTGTCAGCGATGTAGTCCGAGCTGGTGGTGGAGTGGCATACCATTTAGGTGTGGTAGACTTGAAAGGTAGCATTGCCTAAGCCTTTCCGATCTGCTGTTTTCGCGTTGCGTGGCATTCTGGTGGCTTTCTCTGCTTGACATTTTGACCAGGTTCGAGCAATTTTCTGTCGTGGTGTTTGAACTTCGCTTGCGCTGGGGGATGGTCTCTTTCGTGGAATTCGAACGTTATTCGTGGACGAGAGTATATTCTGTCGTGGTAATTTGAACTTCTGTTAAAAAGAAATTGAGTGATGTTGGTGCAGAAACTTCAAAGTAAACCAGTTGCTGGGTGAAAGGACATGGCAAAGGAGCGGTCAACACCGGACGCGGCCACCAATTCACTGTCTATACTTTTACTTTACTGAATCATGCATGCTTCCATGGCTTACAATAGCAATCTTTCCACGGGGTCCTTTTTACGGCTTTACCGGTTTATCTATTGTCTGTTCTACTGGTTTGGCAGTTTTACTTTAGATAAAATGAATAACTTAGTATCTACTACTGGAGGTACGGTAGTAATAGCTTCAAGATTTTTTTTAGCTGAGGATTGATTTTTTTGTTACTATGAAGATGCTACAAAAGATTAACCTTGAGGAAGTTGCACAATCTGCTTGACTGGGTCCTTCTTGACCCGCAAGATCCAGGTTTTCATTTCCCCTAAATTCTCTCTTCCTAACGGATACGATTCTTGTGTTATTGCTCCTGAACATGCTGCTAGAATTGTTCTCGATCCACATATTATGCCAGTCAAATTTATGGTTTTAATGGTCTTGAAGATTGTAGTATAGACTTTAGCCATCTGTTCTGAACATTACTATGGCTGAATCACTAGTTATTGCGGTTATCGAGAGGGCTAAAGTCCTCATACTATTACTGTGCGATAAACATTCAAGCAAAAGTAAAACAACCTGTTTGCAGCAGTTCAACTGCTGCAGTTGAGCTCACAGACATCTTCTTCGCAAAAAAACTACACCATGTGCGCGCTGCCATCCTAGTGGAACTCATCCATGACCAAGTAGTGACTACCAACGACTACAGGCAGATGATTTCCTAGCAATATCCTGCCTGTCATGCTACTTCCTGCCTTTGTGCCCATAGAGAGATTCACATATGTCCGTTTTTCCAGTGCTCTATGCTCGTATCTTCTGGTGTTGGTTCGGCTGAGTCTTCTGCTTCAGCAACGTTAGAAGCAGCCGCCTTGTCGTAATTAAACTCGAACTTGGCCAACATAACAATAATCGTGCTTCTCCGAATTATTTACATCCTTCCTTGTAGTAATGCCAAGTGGCTATCGGTATATACTATGCGGATTCGTAATTCGCTAACCTGGCATGGTATTTCGTTCTGCTGTTCGATGTGGATACGCTCGGTATAGAGAGTCTATAGGATGGATGGGTAGGGTCATGTTTGAGATATCTAGTAGATAGTTCTGTTCTGTTGTTCTCAGTCAGCTACCCCGCTTGAAGTGAAGATCACGCAGAAGGACTATTAAAGCCTACCAGACTTGCCATGCCGTTCTCGACGTCAATACGTATGGATGCTTTCACAGACATGAACCAATCTTATTGCAGAGCACTGATATTTGTTCCGTTCTCGTACACGTAGGCTTGCTAATGGTCGTGTAACGTCCTCCTGCCTTCTCTGAATTTCTGGCAATTCTCCCTCCATCTCGACTTGCAACCATGTCTTTCGCAGTATCTCGTATATTTCGTGCGACGTGAGGCGGGTCCGTTTCTATCTTTAATTCCTGGAGCACATCTGCAGATGTTAGTGACGTGGAATCTAGCAAAACACTCTGGAAGGGATGTTTAGCACTTACAGTCGGCGCGATGTAATCGTCAGAGTTTCCGAAGTCGTTTGATTTTGAAAAGGTGCCAGGCGGATTATCATCAATGACGAGGCTGGAGATAAACCTAACAGCACGCGTCTCCTGAGATGCTGGCTTGCAGATAACCTCCTTTGACTCGTGTCTCTTACTCTTGGAGTCTCCAAGATTCATCTCGATGGCTTGACACAAAGGATCCAGTCGCGGCCTCAGGAGCGTGAATCAGGCTCTGTTAGCAACGGTTGTGGTGCTCATTTATTTCTCAATTGTGGAAAGTGAGGGAGAAGGTAGGTCGATACATCAGTCCACGGGGCATACTCATTGTATATAATAAAGGATTTTCTAGAGCCGTGACGGCGGATGTATATAATCTCATCATTATCTTGGAACGAAGGACGGTGGCTTGAATCAGAATTGGAGAACAAAATTTTACATCACAATCAGACGTCGAGCACAGTGGAGATATTGAGGGTAGAGATATTCAGCACAGATCTCTTCATAATTCTGTGCTGACAGATTATTAGTGCTGGATTATCTCTTTGTACTGCATAGGATAGGTTAAATTGCCTGTTTAAAGTGCTGTTCAATCACTAAGAGCAATCATACACAGAGTAACCATGAGAAAATGCTGATTTCTGTTCTTCAAAGCAAATATACAAAGTATCGGGGACCATCGTCAAGACAGAAAATTCAAAACCGAAGCTGAATCGTGACCAGCCTATCCTACATCATCTTCCAACCACTACCAAAAGGTGTCCGTTACATATTCTCTCCAACTCAATATACAGTGAACTATCTATCAACTCCTAAATTTCAAAAAATCAAAACTCTTCAAATTCTACATTCAATCTTCTCTTCAACAATCTTCTGCACACAAATTCGAATGATATATAAGATATCTGTGGACTTCGTAGCCAGCACAAATTCTTCTTCGGCTTCCCGGAACGCAAGATCATTGGCACGTCTCAGTCCTTCATCTGAATCCTGAGTTTGGATCGCATGGATCAGGGCCATATCTGACCTCGACGTTCCTCCTCATTTTCAGATTCTTGCAGATCATCTGGAATACCGCCTCGGCTTGTCCGTCGACTCGACCAAGTCGGAATTCGAACGTCTTTTTTGAAGGATCGGGATCTGGCAGTTCACGGAACTCCTCCAAGTCGATGGATAAACCCATTTGCATGTAGGCCTCCCATTTATGACGTTCCATGTAATGTACTGGTCCTCGAATGTGCAAGACCCGAGTTCTCTGGCCCTGAGGCGGTATTATGTATCCGTTTCGGTTCCATTTACCTTCAACCCGTTTGCCTCTAACATAGATGCCGGTGGTGTGGATCTGTCGAAGGTACTCAGCTGCTGCATCGTGAGTCATGAAAACGATCTTTATGGCTTGTGAATCATGACCGTTCTTAGCCGGCGACATGTGGGTAGCAAATATTCCTCCCGTACGAACCGTATCCAAGATTTCCTTTAATTGTGCATCACGATGTATCCTCATCACCCATAGAGCGTGGTTAAGATGATCGGGGCAATCGTCATACTGATGAGCGGCGGATTGTGAATCCTGATTGCCCAGGTATTTGCTTCCGCGCGGCGCATCTATTAGGCCTCTTTGTTCCTGGTTCATGGAAGAAGGTCGGAAGTTTTCCAACGAGAAGAAGTCGTCGTCGGGTATCACCTCAGACATGTTGCCTTTTGCCCCAGAGTCTATGTTCATTTGTCTGCGGACCAGCTGACCCTGACTGGTCTGGTTGGAGGATCTACCAAACACACTGTTCATATAGTTAGCACAGCGCTCATATAAATCGTGATCAATCTTACTTTGACGGATTGTGTCTGTCGGGGTATCTCGACGTAGTTCTAGATCTGTTCGAAGAAGTGAACCTGTCGTCATCCCGGTTTCGAGTGGCTCTGGCGTAGGTGTTTACCAACGGGGGAGTTGCGCTGCCAGCTGATAATGAACGTAGGGTATCGGCCGGATATGCGTTTGGCCACTGGACCATATAGTCTTGCTCCTGCCTTGCCTGTACCACAGTACTGTCGTCGTGCCAGACTCGTGGTGATAGCCCGGCTGGACGAGTGGGTCTTCTGATACGGTGACTAGCAGGTCGAAAGCGGTCGACCGATCTATCATTCTCCAAAGTTGAAGATGACATTGTGTCATCTGGACTAATCTGGAACCTCTCTGCATTGTATCAGCGACCATAATCAATCATTTAGTCAAGTTAACTCACGAATTTCTCTATGAAGAGAATTGATAGCACTCGAGTCAGTTCTATCTGGACCCTCAGGAACACTGATGGTGGTCTGAATTGCAGGTGTACTGTGAACAACACGAACACTGATGACATCTTGGACAGGAGTCTGTACATCCTGCTCAAAAGGTGTACTTGGACTTCTGGAGTCCGCAGGAGACATCGCCGGTGATTTGGAACGGTCTTCGAGCATTGATCCGAAAGGATTCTGAATTCTGGGCTGCTGGGCTTTCTTTTCTCTGAAGCTCTTAGTGAAGATCGTTCCAGGATCTTCGCTAAACTCCATTGGCGGTGAGATTGTTGGCTGGTGTTCCAGCGACTTCACTCCTTTTTGCTGACGTTGGCGAATTGGAATGGCTTGAGAGCTTCGAGTAGTCAGAGCGGACTGCTGGTAGGGATTAGCGTTCCTATTTACCCAATACTGTGCGCAGAAGGGCGACGACAGATCTTCTAGAATCCAGGCTGCCTTTTTCTCTCTTTTGGCCTGCCCTGTAGCGAAGACATCAGCCCATCGTGAGACGCGTGGCGGCGTGTTGTTATTGTCGTCGTGGTCCATATTTCTGAGTTTTTAACGTCGTGGACTTGGTGTCGGAGTTTTGGAGCTGGACTGGGGAAAAACTTCGAACTGTTTGAAAAGAAATAAAAAGCAAACGATGGTTCAAGCAACTGCTTACAATTTCAACGCGATGGTTCCAAGATGTGGTGCCTTGGGAGCAAGTGGTTGTCGCAGAAAAAGTTGATCTTTCGAGTTCGGGGTGCGGAAAAAGAATGTGTAGGTTGCCAGGTTTTCTGGGTGTGGTCAGCTGCCTTTATACTAGAATATACGAGGGGTTACGGCGAGATGGTCGGCGACGAGGTGGACGTGAATACGTTTCTGAAGGTGGCTAAGCCTCAGCGCAAAATCTGAGGAAATTTGCAGATAGCTGTGGTAGACATGGTGAATGACGTAGGCATTGTCTTGCGTTATACCTTAGCAGCCTGAGAGAAAGTTGCAATAGGAATCTAATCTGATGTAGAGATCTGGAAGCAAACATTGTCAAAAGAACTCTGACTGGTGTGATACACCTGCAGAAGTACTGATTACATTTGATCCTGCACTTTGAAAGATCGATTTTACAATAAGAAAGACCTTTATCCCTCCTTTAGATATCTTATAGACCTCTCTTTGAGTCTCATACCTGGGTAGATCCTGTCTTGTTGTCATTGTTGTTTACTTCACTTTTAAGCAAAGTGGGTCCCTAACAGGATGTCATTGTGAATTATCACAAACACAAACTTACTAGACTCTTTTAAGACGCAACAAATGGGTAAAGATTTACCCTATGAGTCTTATCTTTGTCTAATGTCTGATAGATGTGAATAGAATGGTATCTGCGTATCATTTGAGTTTCCTTCTTACAAAGCATACTATCTCCCTTTGAAATGTTGGGGGCCTGAAATCTCGTTATTGGAAGGTTTTGGCGATAGAGGTCATTGTACAATCTCTAGGGGTTTCGAATTTTTTTGCTTGAAATTATGATTATCTGAGTTACGGTCTGATTCTGTATCCAAAGATTAGGTCACACTGGAACTCACTTTCAAATTTCAATGAGTTCTTTGAAATTTGCAAGCGAGTCACATGGCAGACTTGTTCAAAGTTTTCTCAAATATGATATCACCTATTCTGAATGTTGCTAATACAAACTTCTCATTGTATCCATCGAATGGCCTTGTGGCTCCCAATCCATGTGCCACGTTCGAAGTTCGTTGTTATATCTCACCTGCCAATTTCATCCAACGAAAGCAATCAAATCAGTCCAAAGATCTCTCCCTCCTCACATCCACGACCCAAATCGTAGTCATCAATCATCTAATGCAATGTGTCAAATATTGTGTTAATCCTTTTCCATTTCTCTTGCTCAAATCGCTTATTTTTTGATAGTCTCCGTAGAAGCTTGCCTACCTAGGTAGAACAATCAGACAACCGAATGTGCCTTCGAGGATCTCGAATCAGAAAGGACTAAGAAGTCCTGGAACCTTCGGTTCGCATCGATCTCTGCCATAGCCAGCTTGGATATCGGTATGAGTCGGCACCTGGAAGACGGCCTTCAGACACATCTGAGACTGACCATCAATCCGCTCAAAATGGAACTCCATCGTCTTTCTGCCCGGCTCAGCACACGGAATCTCCTCGCAGATATCAAATTCGTAGACGCAGATCCGGCTGAAGAGCGTGTTCCAATACTCGATATACATCAAGTGCTCAGGTCCAGTAATGCGAAGCACTCTGGTTTGGTTTCCGGCCCAGCGAAGACTGCCGTGACGGTTGTAGATCACTCGGATATACTGGTCACGGATGCGGATACCATAGAGTTGGCTTTGAGCCAGGAACGCTGCTGCAGACAATGGCTCCTTGAAGATCAACTTCGCCGCCTTGAAGGGATGGTCTACGTCTGGAGGACTGACGTGCAGAGAAGCAACGGCACCACATTTAATAACGTCGAAGATGTCCGAAGAGGTAGCAGCGACTGGAATATTGGTTACCCATAAGGCGCAATTGAACTCGTTTCGGAGATTCTCCATAGGCAATTGCATAGATTGCGAGTGGTGAGAGCCATGGTAAGGCTGATTAGCCAGATCAGTCGCGATTGGACTTCCTACTCCAGCTGCCAGTCTTTGCTGGAGTGCTAACATCTTCGTAGAAGGGTTGAGATTTGGCTCTACCACAGCATTGACCATTGCGCGCTCACCGAAAGCCTGCAGAGCAGATGAGGGATGTGATTGAGCTCTAAGATGGTTTGGGCTTATGGGAGAGCGAAAGAGTCCGCCTTGCATCGAAGAAGGGATGGAGAGGCCACGAAAACGTGTGCCATCTGCTGGTGAAGATGTCTGATAAGTCTGTGGAGGACGATACGGACCAACTGGATTTACTGGTGTAGGACTACCCATGCCCCCAAAGCGTTGAAAGTTTCGTGTGTCTCCCATAGAACTGCCATAGCCGCCCATGCCAGGAAATAGTAGAGGACGGAGTGGGACCTGAAATTGAGGTAATTGGACTTGGGGTTCTTGAGAGCCGTGCTCTGTATTTTTGGAAGCTACTTCAGTGGCTGGGTAACTTCCGTCAACAACTCTAGGTTGTGCAATAAACTCGTTGGCATGTAGGGAAAGGGGCTCACTTGCACCGTGAGACTTGACGACGTCTGCTGCTGAAGCACGTCCATCACCAACGGCACCAATGTTCTTCTGCCCCACAGTATTCTTAGTGGATCTCCAACCCCCAAACATTCCATATATGTCATGGTCGGCTTGGGAGATGTTTTGTCCTGCAGCTGTATGGGCTCCATCTTGCTGTAGAAGGGTTGGATCTGATACTGCTCGCAAGGTCTGTGTACCAAGCCCAGCGAAAGGATCAGATGCACCTTGAACAACATTGCTGACTCGATTGTAGTTTGAATCTTCCACATTGCCAAACATTGCAGATGTTCGGACGGGTGGCATCATTCCACTATTCTGGGGAACATAACTTGCAGAAGTACCAGCACCATTGAGATCATTGTAGATAGAATCTGCAATACCACCGAAGGTCCCAAATGATTGGGCTGGTGGCATGAAGCTACTTCGAGATGGCATAGCAGTGGTGTTATGGACAGAAGACTGGCCCGCCTTGTTGAGAGGCGACTCTTCACTAGCAGAGCGATTGGCGGTACCTTTTTGCAAAGTAGGCAGAGCTGCAGACGTGTTAGCAAAACCTGGCTCAAGGTTGATGTCTAAGGAGACACTACCTTTCAGAGAACCAACGCTCTGGCTTGCAGTATCATTACCGCGAGCTCGTGATTGAGTTGAGTCTGGAGTATCGAGGTTTGACTGAGATGAAGTGCCATCAGTGGTTGTCGGAGACAGATCAGGATAATTCTTGCTTGACGAAGAGGCTTGCAGTTGGTCTTCTTCTTGACGAGCGATGACCAAGCCAAGTAGCTTCTGTGCAATATCTGCATCCATAGCATCTTGCTTGTCTCCAGATATCATGGTGTACTGATTCTTGCTGCCAGAGCCTGAATCACCGCCGAAGATGTCCGGCTGGTTGAAGGGAGCCATAATGAGTGTATGAAGGTTCAAATTAAATTTGAGTCTTTGAAAGAATTGAAGACCTGTTTTGGAAAGAAAAGGCTGGAAACTTGATTGAAGACAAGTTTGGAAGAGAAGCAGAATGATAACTGGGAGGTGCAGATATTTATGAACTTTGAGCTGATATGCTAGTGTTGCATAGCTGTTCCTAGTATGAGGCGGTCATTGTTCACGTATTTTGATTCCTATGTTTCAACTGAATTCTCATAACTGAACACACTTCAAAGTATGCTTCACGGGAAAACAGCTCAATGATTTTTCTTTGTTTATCAAAATTCATTTCGCGTCAACGAATGGTCAGTAGAGCCCCAAATTCAGAAGGTTTTCATGATTCTACAAGTGAACAGATAGAAATTCGAGCAATAGCTTAAACACATGTTTGGTTATAATATTTGCTCGGTTGCACCTAAGTTATGAAAGACATGAAAGACCCATGTTTGGCAATTGGTACTTTCTTTGGTCTGCTAACAACTTTCTTCTCTTTGTGATCTAGCCTTGCACACATTCCGTACTCTGCACGAGTTAAAAGATCCGAAGGTTAATTCCAGGTCAACTTTAAATATGCTTCAAAGACGCTATCTAATAAGAAAGAACATACATCGCGTAAAAGAGCTACTTACGGAGTATATCTACCTCTTGTATATGTCGTTAGGTATCACGTCGGCTTAGCAACCCAATTACCCTTTTTGTTTCAAGATTCAAGGCAAGAAATCACACTTAAAAGAATTCAAATGATATCTTCATAATTGTAATACTGTGTAGGTTAACGCTATGTCGAACGCCCCAAGATCAATTATCGCAATAATCTATCATACAAATCAAGTCCTGGAAGCGAATCAATCACTGCAGAACTCCCATAGCTTTCATATCCAACTTAAAAAAGCCCACTCCACTCATTCATGCCACCGCCAGAGGCTTCACAACCACTTTCTACCTCTCTGGAACAATATCAAGCAACTCCTTGTAATCAACGTATCCGTTAGCTGGCTGATTGCGATTGTCGCTTTTAACATCATACGCAAGGACCTCCTGATCCAAAGACTCGTGATAAAACCTCCTGTCGCAGGGATCCGGCACATAGCCAGCCTTAACACCCAACATTGTCATCTTCTCATCTCGCAGAAGAGCTTGCAGACATATTTGAGACTGGGCCGGCATTCGGACGAATCTGAATTGCATGTGCTTTCGACCACCATCCATGTCGCGTGCGGTGACCCGATCCCAGAAGAAAACGTTGTAGTATTCGAAATACTCTTTCCAGTAAGCGACGGTCATGATTTCTGCTGGTCCGTCAACGAAAATCACACGGCTTTGTTGTTTGTTACGTCTTGGCACGCCGTGTTTGTTGTAGATAACGCTAAATCTGCAACCTTCCATTAAGACACGGCCTTGTTTTACAGAGTTGTAGAATGTGGCTGCGGACTCAGGGGTCATGAAGCAAAGATCAGCAGCTCTGCGAGAGTGAGTTCGATCTGGATTCTTCAGATCAAGGACCCATACCGCTCCACAGTCGATCAGGTCAAAGATTTTGGAAGGAGTCATGGTGAGTGGAATGTCGGAAAGCCACAACGAGCAGTTCTGATCATCCGGAAGATCTTTGTGCGACAAGTAATAGTCCGAGTTTTTGTCTCCTTGATATCTCTGGCCAGCCAAGCGCTCTCGAGTACCATTCGCCATCATACATGGCCGATAGAACTCTTTCTGACTTGCGGTGCTTGGTTTCAACTTGGAAGTAGGGCTTTGGCCCTCCCTTACAAGAGACATATTGTTCTGTCCCTTTCTAGCGTTGTTGTCGTCAGCCCAAGGGGAAGGCTTGTCGCCAGAGAAGGGGATTCTGTTGCCAGAAGCAAATTCGCCCATATTAGACTTGGGCAGTTCGCTTGATCTCCTCCACTTATCCTTTTGGAGTGCCGGGCTATCAAATTTAGGAATTCGTGAAGTAGAGTCCCACGAAGCTTTCTGCTGTTCATAAGCAGAGTCATCATCCTCGCCGTTGCTTGGAGCGTTTGATAGATATCTGCTGCGCCAGGGTTGCGGTTGTCGATCTTGAGACTGCGGGAAGCGAGATGGGGTATGTTCGAATGGTTCTCGCACATCATTTCTGATGTTACCAGGTGAAGATTGGGGTTGGTGGATATCCTGATCATCGACTGCGAGAAGGCCGAATCTATTGCTTGCCTCGCCAGCTGAGCGGTTTAACCAGCTCGCTGGTGATTCTTTGAAATCGGTTGTTCTCCAATCAGCCCCAAAGGCTCGACCATTAAGCAATGAAAGAAGATCATCGCTCCCTAATGTAGTTGCAGTAGTATGACTGCGAGTATTTGAGCCGCTGAACACGCCACTATCTGATGCAAAGGAGGATGAGATGACTTTTGAGGGCTCTGCCCGGTCAACATCACGCTCGTCCTGCTTCTCAACCGCTTTGGCATGTCCTGCCGAAGGAACTTGAGGATGGGTGAAGTGATTCGGTATCAAGAATCCAGATGGAAGGTTCGCAAGCGAAAGAGCATTGGCCTTAACGGTTACAATGTTACTGGGAGTCTTATAATCGCCATTCAAGGTGACCCCACCATGCGACGTTGCTTTTGTACTCCATGATTCGGTACTGGAATCCGTTGTAGGAGTCAGTACTTCCTCACTGAAGGACTTCTTTCTCATGAAGTTCCCTGAGGTATTTGTGTCATTAAGCTCAGGTGGGGGAGGATGTGGCTGGCGAAAAGGTGCGCCATGAATGTTCAGTAAGCTTGACATCTCTAGGTAAAGCGTTAGATTTGAAGTGTTTCTTAATGGGTAGCTTACTGAGCTCAAGGTGATTAAGAACTTGGATACTTTGTCGCTATGTATTTTGAATGAATTTATGTAGGGGCAGAAGATAAGTTGATGATAATTACAGGCCAGCCCGGGGGAATGGTTTTTTTTGGGTTGTTGATCCGAAGATAGGTTTGAGTTGATGTAAAAGAACAGCTGTGATGCATTTGCAACCACAACAAGAGATGAGCTTGCACTGTAACAGGATTGTCGTTGTGTACAGGTTTGGAACAAGAGTTGAGTTGACTGAATTTGATGAAGTTCTTATAGACTTCCAGTGAGTCGACTCTTACTTTATAGAGGTTGAACGTAGTGGTGTGTAGGCTAGCCGACACATGCGCGCAAGTTTTCGCGAAGCGCCAAAAAAAAGCCAAACAAAACAAGCGAGTAGAGTGTTTCGACCAAAGGCAGATTCACCAAGAGGTCCCCAAGTGTCCTTCATGAGCCAAGCCTCGCATACATGACAAGGAATGTCTGGGTTAGGGTAAATAAGAGGCGCGTTCTTCCAGCCTTGCAAGGCGTTCGGACCAAAAGTGGACTTGTGTGAATATACTCCACATCCAAACAAGTCTTCCCAGCCCCCAGGCGCAAGTGAACAGCCATTTGGAAAGTTCGAGATGATAAGTAATGATTTCTAAGCATGTATTTGCCAAGGTACATGAACATTCATCATCGTTTTGATTTACTTGGATTTCTTGAAGCTCAAATGGGAAAAGTAAGCGAATGAATTTTCGGCAGTCGTTTGAAGAAGCTACAAAGATATGATACCAATTTAAGCTATACAGCAATACTAATCTGCTTCACTTAGTTACAATATCTATTAAGCATTAGCGATCTGCTTTGAATTCGAGTAATCTGCTTTTGAGTTGTAATCAGGAATTATTAAGAAAATGATAACTGTACAGTAATCCTACAAAGGTACTTCCAAAGGTATCGGTAATATACAGATCTATATGCCTACTTTCCAGGGGTACAGCACTGGCTGGGTCTATGCTTATTCCAGAGGTTCATCCTTAATCGTGACTTCGCCAACCACAGTTCTCTCACCATCATTACCAGCCCCTCTGTTTACCTCAAGGACGTCCATTCGACCCTTGGGTAGGACTGGCTTTGCAAGCACTACAGTCTCTATACCAGCAGGCGAGCCTTCTTCGGGACCCATAGGTAGGGCGTCAATGTCAATCTCCATATTCAGCAAGCTTTTTAATATAACTTCGCTACCGGCTTTGCTCATAACCTCGTTTGCATGTTTGCAAATGTCAGATGTTACACATTCGTGGCAACCTTCATGGCAGTGACATCCCTCAACTCTACGTACTGCTTGCTTGAGAAGCAAATCAATGAATTCGAATGCTTTGGTGCTTATCCCAGAACCGCTAGCGCCGCCTTTAGCATCGTAAAAGGTTAGACGTGCCGGACGCTTACGCGTAGTCTCCTTTTGAGCAAACTCTTTAATGCCAATTTTGCACTCGGTTCGCACGTCACCAGGCATACTCACCACGAAATTGGGCATAAGACTCAATATCGCATGCTCAGCAGCGTGAATGGCACCGGCAATGTTGAGCCGCCGCTCCAGCAAGATATCAAGCGCTTGTTTAGGTACGTCCAGCCACATGCCTTTACTGAAGATAATGATAGGCGGGTTGTCGACTTGAACGGCATCTAATATGCGCCGTTTCTTATCCACTTTGAAGAATCCGTATACAACTTGTTGAATTTTGATAGTTCCAAAGAAAGCTCTCGATAGAGATTTCGGTATCTGGCAAATAGCTTCTGTCTCAATGGGGTCGACATCTGTGTAGTCGCGCTGTTGCGTTGTCCAGTCGACGCGAACCAACTCTACCTTGGCAAGCTTCATGTCTGGGTTGAATTCTTTGACCAAGTAACTGTTACCCTGATGAAGGAATATGCCACCATCGTACAACGTAAAAAATGCTCGAGATGCTTCCAGTTCCTCTAAGACGACGTTCTTGCCATGACTAATGTCGATAATTGCAAAGTGGTCTTCTTCGGTGTCTCGTATCGCAACAAACTTGGAAGGCACAGGTCGGAAACGATCATTGCAGTGATAAAATCCAAGCTCGTCACGTACCATCCTCTCTTCTGCGATTTCCTTCAAATTCTTCGGGAAGTACTCCGCATCCTCGTCCACACGGATGGGCATCTCAAACGCAGCACATTGGATATGACCTTCCAAAACCAACATGTTCTGCAAATCGACTTGCAGTTCGCAATTGGGCTTCGTGAAGATTTCGTCAGGGTTTTGCATGTAGTACTGATCTGTCGGAAAGCAATCTCCGACAAGGACAGATAATGAGTCTTTGTTTCTGCGCCCAGCTCGACCACTCTGCTGTCGTAGATTTGCAATGGTGTAAGGAAAGCCAACAGTTATGACTGCATCAAGGGATCCAATATCAACACCTAGCTCGAGTGCAGTCGTTGCGACAATTCCCATCAACTTCCCCTCAAACATTTCACTTTCGATACGTCTTCTGTCTTGAGAGGTGTAACCTCCCCGATAACCCATAACCCGTGCCATACAGTCAGACCTTTCCAGAGTGGCAAGTTCCTGTTTGACTGCACTGACAAGGGCCTCGCAGCCTTTTCGTATCCTACAGAATGCGATGACACGTACTCCTCTGAGAATCAACTGACAAAATAGCCGAGCAGCTTCATACATGGTATCGCCACGACCACTGGAAGGATCACCTGGATCTTTGAAAGGTGTGTTCCAGCACAGAAATTCCTTTCTGCCTGAAGGCGAACCGTCAAAGTCCGTCATCCGCACATCGTCGATTCCGAAAATGGTCTTGAAGTGTTGCTGAGGATTAGCAACGGTGGCAGAGCAAGAAATAAACTTGATATGGCGATTCCCAACAGCAGCGCAGATCCTTCTTAATCGGCGCATAATGAACGCAACATGAGAACCGAAAAGTCCATTGTAGACGTGTATCTCGTCGACAACAACGTATTTCAGGTTCTTGAGAAACGTCCTCCACTTCTCTTCCTGTGGTAGAATTGTGATGTGGAGCATGTCTGGGTTGGTGAAGATTATTCGACCTTCATCGCGAATCAGGTTGCGGTCTTTCATGTCGGTATCTCCGTCGAACGTCTCAACGATGGTCTCTTCGAGGCCAGTCATGAAGCGCATCATTTCTTTGAGACTTCTTCTCTGGTCCTGCGCGAGAGCTTTCGTGGGGAAAATGTACATCGCTCTTGTATTGGGATCTCGCTCGAGTTCGTGGAGAACAGGGATTTGATAGATCAAAGATTTACCTGAGCTAGTAGAGGTAGCTACGATAACGTGGTGCCCCTCGTGTAGATTATTAATTGCCTCTGCTTGATGTGCGTAAAATTGAGTGATGTTTTTCGTGTTATACAACGCGTTTACCAGATTTTGACTGAGCCTAAAATTCAAGTGTCCATAGATGGCTTCCTGTGGATCGAAAACACGATGCCCATCAGGTACAATCTGACCGGTATACCACTCGCATTCTTTGATTTCCGTAACTATCTCAGAGACAGATTTTCGCTCTTTCGGAATTGTCTTTGGTAATGCACTGACATCAGGTTTGGGTGTAGTGCTTCTGGACTGACTGGGCATTGGGATGAAGGATTCAGACTCCTTGTTTAGTGTGTCTTCTGCGTCTGTTGATTCAGCTTCGCAACGGTTCAAGAAAGCATTGATGGCATATCCAAATTTGGTATTCCGCTTCTCGATCAGCCCCATCATTTGCTTCTGGCTGAAGACCGGCATCTTTAATTCTTCGTCTCGCAGTTTTCTGGTAGCTTTCGTAGGCTCGCCGGTCTTCTTGTTCTCTACCTGTCTTTTCAGATCGCCATCGATAAATTCAAAATATAGGACTTCCTCGCCGGCTCCAGTCTCGGCTTCCCCGTGCCCAAGCCCGTGGGTGCCGGTAACACCACCAACAGAAGCATCGGGAGCGGGGTGTTGAGAGAACCAGTCTTTCTTTCTACCTTTGAAAGTTTCGTCTCTTTCGGCTCCCTTAACCTCGACCTGGAGCATTGCCTCATCCACGTACGAGAAGTTCATGCCTCCTGGTCTCAGCGCTACAATTTTGGCCACCTCTTCGACCTTCAACTCCCGCTTGATGTGTCCCTCCACGGCATTTTTGATTGTGTCAAAAGTTGTAACAACATGTTTACGCGTAGAGCAGAACGTGAATACAACATTGAGGGCTTTGTGGGTCTTCTCAAGGGTTTGGAAAGATGCGGGCCACGGTATTGAGCTCGTGACAGGATTTGAGAAGGTGGACGCACTACGTGCCAATGCAGGGGGCTGCTTTTCCGATTTTGGGGCTCGCCTTGGTTTTGAGCCACCATCATGGAGCTTTGTAGGTATAGAGGTGGTGGAAGTCGAGGGCGACGGGGGCAATGTGGTGGATGGTTCTTCAGAGCCTTCTACATCTTTCCGCTTCCGCTTCCGTACAATCTTGTTCGAAACTGTGGCTGCTTGTAATTTAGCCATCGTGGCATCCTTAAGCTAGGCTGTATGTTCTACATCTCGTTGAATCAGACTCGAGAGTTTCGAGGTCGTTGACGACATCGACGCGTCGGGCGGTTTCGCGCTATCACGTGATGTATCCACTTTTTCAACTTCACCTCAATACTACGACACATTGACTATCCCTCCTTTCATCATCATGGTTTCACATATGCAACAACTACGATCTGCAACGCTTTACAAAGCCAACTGGCATACAATATGCATTCTGGAACCCATGCTTCCAATTCCCCCCAAGACATGGGGTTGATATCACTGTGTTTTAAGAAAATTTCATTGATAAACTCCAGAAGTTGCACGGCTTCATTTTCTTTGATCCAATGTTTGCAGTTTCTATCATAATCAAACTTATGTATCTGATTCCGTGTCAGTCGTCCTCTAGGTTTTAACCAATATTTCCTTATGGATTTTTGGAATAGAATGAGTCAGAAAACAACTTATCAATCAAAAGGCCTTCATAGCAAAGAACTGTTGTGCGAAGAACAAATCATCACCCTAATCAAACTGAAGAGCTTTTAAAGTACCATGATGGTTTGTCTTCTAGTTAGATTTGTTAATCTTATAAGGATATTGTTGACGTGCTTTACTACCAGAGTTTGACTTAAAGTGCTTTGGGCTAACAACCAGCAAGGGTGTTTTATTAGAACCAAACTGTGTGATACAACTACAGTTGTACTGTTCCTATATTAACATACTCTGACTTTCTTCTAGGCATAAAACTTGGGCATTACAACACAGACGAATCGCTAGATGGGGTGAGTAATGCTTTGGACTCAGATTTCTCTTCCTATTAATTAACCGACGATGCTAAATGGTATTTAGACTCCACGCCACTATGAGACGACCTTCTATTTAAGCAGGCAGACCCAATCACATGCTATATATCTTTCCAAAATCAGTAAATTGACCAGGACTTTAAGTCACTATTCAATTGAATTCGAATGCTACATTCATTCACAACCTCACACAACCTCACACAGCCACACAATAAGCGCAGCTTAAGCGCTCTATAATTACATGGATAAGAGTTTCCTGCCATGCTTTCCACGTCACATAAAACTGGACAAGACCTTTCACCTTTCATCCCAGATCAAGCACCCAGCCCCCATAATTTTTATATCGGGTTGAAGAAACCATATTCAGGGACGAATGGCCTGGTTTTTGCTCAAATTTAGGCCACAAGGCTGCAACAAGAGTATCGTGAGCTATCCAGATTGCAAGGGTCTGACTAGCCCACTCCTTCATACTGATTTATCTTGACCAGCCTTCATGTAATTTTATCTTCATAAATTCCCTTTCTGTACTTCAATTCCTCCTCCTTCAACAAACATCCGACAACATTCAGAATTCAAGACAGACCAAAAACGATACAATGAGTACTCGAACCCTCTTCAACAACCGCAATAGTTCGCAAGAGTTCATCAAGAGCAGCTGGCTGCAAGAATGGCAGCGTCGCCAGCGAAAGTCCGAGACCTCTATGGGATCGAGCTCCAACAGCGATGAGGCTCAAGAACTGGACGCCAAAGATTCAAGTCCTACTGCAACCAATAGTGTTTATCAAGGTAAGAGCTCTCGCCCATCCGAATAAATTGACAGAGAGACTGATTGAAACAAGTTACCAACTCGAGACGTCCATTAGCTAGTGGGTTGATGTGGTCTCTGGGCTCCTCGACCAATGATTTGGCAAGTGTAATGCCTCCAAAAGAAGTCTTCCTTCATAACAAGCGTGCTCAAACGCCTGCCGATGAATTGGCAGACGACTTTCACGAACTTCACGTCGATGATAGCAAAGAAGTTCACTTGGACAGCTTCCATGTCTCTGCTCCACAAACACACAGGAGCTGTGCTACATCGAGTCCTCCGTTTACCCCAGAGAGTCTTAATACTGTTTGGGAGAGTACTGCTGACCTCGCCACTCCTCGAAGTGTCCAGCCGATTCGCAAGACCACCCACAAGCTTGTTAAAGGCCTATCCACCGAGAGACAGACTCTTAATCCCGCGGCTGCTGAGTTTAGTCTGCGAGATATTTCTGATCTTCAAGCTGATCTTGCCGAAGACACTACCACTGCCACAGGAGATGCGATGGACTTTGACTTCAGAAGCCTTTACACTGCAAGAAGACCATCATGGCTCAAAGATTTCCCAGGCACAAGATATAGCTATAAAAATCTGCCGCCAGAAGAACTGCAACAAAGGGATGCTGCTAGATTGTCGCCCATTCACGACTTTGGGCCCATCGGTGGTCCCACCAAGTCAAAGGGTAGACAGCTCTCAAAACCTGAGTATCCAAAGGAGGAAACCGTCAGACCTACATTCGGCCAGATTTCTCCAAGTGAGTATCCCACTCGCACATCTTTCAGACCCACATTTGGCCAGATTACTCCAAGTGAGTATATGAATCAAGAAGCTGTTGGATCTACATACGACCAACTTACACCAATCCATCCTATTGCCAGCAGACCGCGAAACGCCTACCCACCCATCACCGTCCCCGAGCCGCAATCTCAGTATGGCTCAAGATCAGTCTCCCACTCTGGCTCCAGATCAAACTCCGACCCCACCATCACACCAACCTCCAAATTCCAAAAATCCTACAAAATGGTCAACGAACTCGCCATCCTCAACCGTCGCAAGATCGTAGGAGCCAACTCCCCACCACCAAAAGGCTACCAAGGCAACAAAATCGGCAAGTCCTACCTCGCCCAATGCGACAACCTCCCACACCACCTTAACTGCTCCCTCTGGATCACCAACATCCCCGCACACATCACGCCCTCCGAATTCGTCGCCTCCCTCCCCTTCGGCAAAATCTACGCCCTCCATCTCAACCGCCCAGACGCAGAGCACGCCCAACAAGCCGCCAAACTCGTCCTCTGCGACCCCGCAGACGCAGCGCACATCTTCCACCTCACGCGCACCTCGCACATCTACCTCGGCGGCAAGCGGCTGAACGTGAAGTACAATCGCAAAGGCTTCCGTCAGTTCAAGGGTATTCAGAGTCGTACGCTGTGGGTTACCGGACCGAGGGATCTGATGGATGTGGATGCTTGGATTGGGTTTTTTAAGAGTGCCTGCGCGTTTGAGGTCTCGGATATTAGGAGTGTGGAGGTTGGGGAGGGGAATGTGAGGTTGGAGTTTGACTTTTTGAGGGTGGATGGACAGAGTCAGATGTGTTTTAAGATGATTATGGATTATGAGGAGTTGAGGGACAGGGTTAGAGTTACGTATGGGATTGACCCTTGTCAGAGACGGATCTGATTGTATTGATGTGAAGTTGGTGGTTTGGACGTTATGACGATAGTATGGGAGACGAGACGGGACATACGACATAGGAGATCTGATATGGAGGACGAATCTACGACACGACATCTACGACCTACGAATTTTGCTCACAAGTAATGTTCAAATGGGGACGAAAACTGATGAAAAACACGACAAAAATACATTGAACAACATATCGAACATTGAATACATTAGAAAAAGGTCACAAAAACATCGAACGGTTGGATACATACATTTGAAATACGGCGCAAAAAGGAATTCACACAAATATTTTCTCGGAGTAACCATGATCATCTCGTGATGCGCGAAGATGGGCGTTTTGTTTGGGAGTTTCTTGAAATATTTGAGACATTTGAAGGGTTAGGGGTATTGAAAAATGGAGGGGATAGGGGCGTTTTGGATACTTGAATTATTGGCATGATTTGGATAAGTGATTTGGATACGTGTTAGGATGATAGGAATAGGAGTATCTGAATAAAAAATATTGATTGTGAATTTGTGACCGTGTTAACTTAATTGAGTATGATCAGTTTCATGTACTTCCTTTCAAAGATGGAGGGAGATATTTGATAAGCTTGTTGGTGAGAAACGTGAAAAGCAAGTGTGATGTGGTGTTTTATGTTGATACTTTAGTTTCACAGATTAACAACAAAGTTCAAGCATCACTCCTCTACCTGTAAGACATCACTTGTAAGACATCTGCTAGTGCTACATCACGAATAGCATATACATACTATCAACATTCCATTCTCTAAAACCCACGATTACATACCATCAAGTCCCTAAACCTGTTTCACACACAATCATATTTTCATAATTTGTGAACTTACTCCCTCACTCACTCTCAACATATACCAATTCACACAAAAAATACGCGACCGTCCTTCAACAATTCCTCAGACATTAACTAATAGTCATTTCACAACTTACATTTCTCCGGATTATACACAAATCTAACCCAGTATCCAACAACACCTAAGTACTCATATCATCCCAATTGAATCTCTTACTAGCACTCAAAACACTTCACCAAACAATAGCATCACACCACTTAACATACACCTCGCAAGTGTACATATTTATAAAAAAAAACCATTAAGCAAAAATTGCACAATCTGCGTCACACACTCGATTAAGAAACAAATGCTTAAACCTTCCTTAGCTAAGCAATTAAGAATCCAAAACCCAATCCTCTTTTCATGTTTCCCATTTAATTTCATTCACTATATTTCTTACACCTAAGAAAAAAGGACTCAACTCTTCCAACTCTGCCCCCTTTGAGGAATAACGTAAGCCCTCTCTCGTGATAATCAAACTCCATATTCTAACTTCTTCGTAATCATTCTTGGGGCAAAAAATTGACTGATGTTCATTATCAAAGATTTAAACCGTATCCTAAGACAATCATAGACCAGGCAAGAAAATTCGCATAAGCAGTTATCTACAGCCGAGATAGATTAGGACGAATTCGCAGCATATCACGTAGTCGTTATATATTGCACATCTCACAAACTCGTAGTCGTTATATACTGCACATCTCACAAACTACACAGTGCACACATTCTCACAGCGATCCCAAATTTACAAGTTAAGCTTTTATTCCAGCTCATTCCTTAGACTAGACTAAGAAGAGCAAGTAGGACCTGATATGTATCATCCGAAGTATCTTATGTGCAATCCCAACCCCAGTAATCCCGCCCACCAAACGCCAAACAAGTAATGTATGATACGCCTTCAGTGTATATCCCGTCCCGCCACCTTGACCGTTTGCCGCCAGGCGACTGGTGTATGCATGTCCGTTTATCCCACCCCCGAGCCAAATTTCATTTCGCTGCCGTTATCTCATATCCATGAGAAAATAAGACCTCCTATAGACTTAATCTGTCCAAACTCAACCGATCAACACTCCTCTGCCGCCTAACCACGCCAAGTTTGAAATACCGTTCTTCTCCTGTGGCGGTTCGACCCCCAATATACCATTTCTCCTGCCCTAACACATCTCTGAACCCCTCACTACTACTATCACTGCCCCTCCTCGTCGATCGGCCGGCTACATATCTCGTCGCGCCATTTGTTGGATTCGACTCCCCAGGCGGCGGTGACTGACCCGGCGAACGAGAGAGGGGGGATGTACTGTGCGTCCGCGGTGATGTGAGAGCCGATATCGCCGTCGTCGTTGCGCCTTTCGAGGACGTTGTAATGGTTCTGGGTTGTGAAGGCGAGGAGACGATATGGGATTGGGTATTTGAGGCTTGGTTTGTTGAAGCACTGGTAGCTTTGCCTGTCTGTATTGCGGAATGAGCTCTAAAGGCTGCTAGGAAGTTTGCGAAGAAGGGTCTCGTTTGCTGTTGTGTAGGCATTTTGAGGATTGGTATGTGTTGTAAGTTTCGTGAGGTCGATCGGGTCTATAGTAGGATTTCCTCGGAGAGCTGTGAGAGAGCTTGCTCACGCTGAGTGAGTCGCAGTTCACGACGACACCACCGCCAAGAAGAGTTGAAGTGTAGAAGCAGACGCTTCACTCGCTTTGTATTCCTGAGCTATTCCACCTTGTCGACTTGCAGCCCTGTTCCTGCTTTTCTTTTCCAGCGCCTTCAGATCCTTCCTCGATTCGCCAATCTCTGTAAGATTTGCTTTTTCGCCCTCGTGTCCGTTGCGTTGATTCTAAGCCGCCAGTGCGAGGCTCTCGACCAATCCGTCTCTCCGCGCAGATATATTTCTTTAGCTGTTTCTGATACTGAATCGCCGCAAGCAGAATAGAAAGACAAACGGCGTGGTCGCAGAGAAATGTGAGGGCACGATGCGGGGTAGCAGATTGCTCTCAAACAGTAATAGTCTATCCTGTCTAACCGTCTATAGCTCTTGGGACAGAAATGACGCTGGTGTTGGAGTTGTGGATGGGATGGGACGAACCAGTCGGCGGGATCCCCAAGGCAATTCTCGGGATGGGAGTTGCCAAGACCAAGGCAGATGGCCGATAATGCGGCACGATTAGGAGTGAGGCGGGGAAGGACCAATAGGCAGGCGACCTTTGGAAATGCACATGCGCAATGAGTAACCCGGAGATCTGGAAGAGCGAACAAAGAGTCGCAGTGGAAAGGTGGAGGGTTGCTCCGTTGTGAGGATGTAACATTAAATTCGAGTATATAAGTAGAGAGATAAATGTATGTATTCCTGAGCTATTTTTCCTGGAACACAGGTTGCTATTGAATTGCTATTAGATTTTGGTAACTTACTTTTTGGCTTTCGCTATCGTGAGCAGAAGAAAGTCCAAGCCAAATGTTGCCAATAGCCAAAAGAAACTGCACTTTCTTCTCCATGTGGCTGCCTCTTGCAGCTCATCTTACCAACTTTGGAGCTCAGCGGAAATGCTTCCAGTCCAATTGCATTTGGCAGGCTCTGTAGCTTGATTCCTGTTCAACGGTCAAATGCACCGCAGACGTTATTACCGATGCACCACAGTTTGATGAGTATTGGTTCATGTGATGGAGAGGAAATGCCTCAGAGGGATATCTGAGGAGGAAGACGGTTGTCGTTCGTTTAAGGGTATGACAATTAAGAAGAAGTGGTCAGCTTGTCGCATCCCGCTCACGATGTTCCTGCACTCTTGCGCAGCTTTGAAAACAATCATAGAAGGAATGGATGGTGGCTACTACCATTCTGATGGACTGACATGCAAAAGACTCATGCATAGGCCTAGAGTAGGATGATAGTTATTTGGAACGTGTTAAATTTTAACTTCTCGAAGACTAGTAGGCACAGATGACAGACAAGGACATCGAGCTAGCCCTGGAGATCGAGGTGTAGCATGGTCACGTGTCTCTAAATTTTGGCCAGAGAACCCGGCTAGCCCCGAAGCAGATCTCATCATCGACGACTACATCCCTTCAACTCTGCAATTGAATTGTCCTCACATCTACCAGTCCACCCAAACAGCAATCATGGGAGACGTACGTATCTTCTGCAGCTTCAGACCACGTCGTATCGTATAGCTAATTCATATGCGACCGCAGTACCATCCTTCCACTGGCATTGTCCATCCACGGGCTCGCCCATCTTACTCAACCTACAAATCCCCATACGGACCGAAGTACGTGGCCTAACATACTGGCTCACGAAGCGGAGACAGAGGATATCGAAGCTGATACGGAATAGATACGCAATCGCACCAAATGTTGGAGGTTGGACTCTTAGAAGCGCGACAAAGCTGTATGTGGACCCAGAATAACAAGAATTGCAACCCACTCGGGGGTGTCGATGATCTTACGTTGCGGAAATAATATGTATGAGCTGAACGGACGGGCTAATGTTTTGGAATCTAGTGGTATGACCTTGGGAGCCTTTGGCGGTGTTGCCGGATTCTTCGCCCTTTTCTTCTTCTCCGACATTCCAAGAGTACGAAGAGATATCATGATTGTGAGTTGCAGTTCTGACTCTATAGGTACGGGAAGCTAATTGAGTGCAGAAAATCCCCATAATCGGTGACCATTTCGTCAAGGAGGTTCCGCCATCCGACAATGTACGTTTCCCTTCATTACGCCCCTTTCGTGTCTTCGCATACCATCCGAGAACTACATGCAACGAGCGTTCGCTACTACCGAATAACAGCGCCCGCAATTAGTTGAAAGCCATCGCTGGATGATACAAGCCCACAAGTGTGAGGTGAAGCAATATCATGGGCTGGGAACGCTCCAATCATTTCTGCTACCGATTGCTCTTTGTGGTAGCCATTACGGGATATCAGAAACAAATACTAACACAACCCATAGCCTTTCTAGCATCTGCGGACTGTTTTGGTGTTGGGAAAGATGAGTAGAACGTGGGCAATTGATTAACAGCCGCTGTATTGTACAAAAAGACATCACGACCGAAATAGACCAATTACTTCTTCCTTCATTAAACATCTGCAAGAGACTTGCGTCTAGTGTTCAAATTGATGTTTCACTAGAATTCGGGTGGGGAATGGTTGGTGAGGGAATAAAGTTCCTCAATCCCAAGTCACCTCTCGCTTCGAGAATATTCCATCGCGTTAACACCTCACTTACCAATCTCAGCAAGGCTGACAACAAAACAACTGCGAAACCTACCAATTTTGTTCCATAATATCCACGACTCCGTGGGAGTGGTTTGGCATTTTCTGTTATTCAAAATCCTTACCTGTTTTGAATTTGGTCGGTCTTCCTTCGTCATCACGGCTCAATCATTGGCCACAATTGTACAAGGCTGAGCTGCATCCCCGCAACAAAGAGCTCCCAAATATTCTGTCGTACATATTTTCAACTCCCAACTACAGATCGGCTGCATAACAGGCTCAGCTGAAACTCGAGATTTATTTGCATTGTCAGTTACCTTTACAATAATAACCTAGTTAGACGCATACATCTATTCGATTACGAAACCATCTCCAGTACCGAGGTCGGCGCGTTTGCACTATGGCGAAAGATCAACCCCCAGATACGGACAAGGCAATGGAATTTAAGGAAAAGGGAAACAAATGCTTCGAAAAGCAAGACTACCGCGGTGCGGAGGCTTACTACACTACAGCGTAAGGCCCCTCTCTTCCCAATCTCGATCTTCCTCGCACATTTACACCGCACACCCTAACATCCCCAGCATAAACCACGACCCCAAAAACCCCCTCCTCTTCACTAACCGCGCCATGGCCCTCCTCAAAATGTCCCTCTGGGATCAAGTCATCACCGACTCGCTCCACGCCATCTCCCTCCTCCCCACCAACATGAAAGCATACTACTACCTCGCACAAGCCCAGATCGCGCTCCACCAATCCGAATCCGCGCTCACCCACGCCCTCAAAGCACACAGACTATGCGTACAAGAGATCCAGAAGACCGGGAAGATTGGCGCTAGTCTAGGGGTCATAACGGAGCTGGTTCTGCGCTGCAAGAAAGAGGATTGGGAGCGCAGAGAGAAGGAACGGAGTCGGCGACGCGGGGGGTTCAGGGAGGAGATTATGGGGTTGTTGGAGAAGGAACGGGATAGGGTGCTTGCGGAGGCGCAAGAGGGAGGGGAAAGGGCGGATTTGAAAAGGGAGTTTGAGGATAAGATTGAGGATTTGCGGGAGCTGTTTGCGAGTTCGGATTTAGCGCATGATCCGCGCCAGAGGAAGAGCGTGCCGGATTATTTCGTGGATGATATTACGTTTGCGGTTATGGTTGATCCGGTTGTGGTTAGTATCCCTCCGTTCGTTTCTGTGATGTAGGACGTAAGCTGATAACGTGTAGACCAAAACAGGTAATTCTTACGAACGCGCTTCGATCATGGAACATCTCAAACGCAGTCATACCGACCCTCTGACGCGCGAACCGCTTACGATGGAGGATTTGAGACCGAATCTGGCGTTGAGGGCTGCGTGCGAGGAGTATCTACATGATAATGGATGGGCTGTGGATTGGTAGTTGGGAAGGTCGACTTGCGAGGATATATGGAAGTCAAGAGCGCTATGGAACATCTTGAAGCGTACCGACGGATGTCATTACGCTAGGGAGTGAAGGTTTCAATGGAGAATGCGAGTTCATAGAAATGGATAAGCATGGAAATGGGATCTGGGTCTGATTGTGCTGTTATTGGCGAGGCGTTATGGAATTGCATCTTTGGCGTCGGCGTGGAATGGGGATTCAATTATGATGAATGACTACGCTTTTTCACTTCTTCATTACATATTTGAACATCTTCGTCCCTACTATACATCTACTTCGACCTTCCTACCACATAAATCTCTGCACCTTCCCCGCCTCCTGCTTCCACTCGAACCCTCGATATAAGAACATATATCCCGTTCCCGCGTTTATGGCAATGAACCAGAGCGTCTCGGCCCATAACCATTTCCGGGGTTGGGACGCGGGGAGATGTAGACGGTAGAAGAGCCAGGGGAGAATGAAATACCTGGGTTCTACTAGTGGAGCGGTTATGAGGGAGAGAGTTGTTGGGATCAATAAGAGGATGACGGTTGAGACTGTAGGTGAGGGCGGTGTGTCGGTGGTGGGCTTGGACGGTTGTGATGAGGGTTTAGTGGTTGGACATAGTGATAAGTAAACAGCCCATCCACAGCCTAGATATATTGGGGCGAGTAAGTAGCGTATTGCGGGGTGTCTCAGGATTGTGTACCGGAAGACGTAGAACATGTAATGTCGGTTGTCGGCGAGAGTGAAGGGGTGGATTATGGTGTTGAAGTAGATTATGGCGATGGTTGCCATGAGGAGCGTGAGGACTGTGAGGAAGGAGAGGATGAGGAGGAGGGGACGGGGGATTGTTGAGGTTGAGGTTGCGGTTGAGTTCGGTGTGGTAGGGTCTGTGGTGGTCGTCGCTGGTTTGGTTGTTGGTTTGGTTGTAGGGGGTGAAGAGACCATGGATTTGAGCGTTGCAAGGGTGTGCTGGATAAATGGTGGGAGTATTGTTGGAAGAGAGAAGAAGGTTAGGAAGGGGAAGAGGTACAGCATTTGCGGGAGGTGGAGGGTTGCGACGTGATTTGATTTGTCACCTTTAATGATTAGTTCTGTTGAGTGATGAGTTGGAGAGCGGGCTTACCGAGAACAACACCACCATTGATGTAGACGAATGCGAGAAAGGAAACCAAGAGGGCAATGTACGGCCACAATCTGGCGAGGATTAATTTAGGTTGGTGTAGTACAGCGACGGCCAGTGATATTGGCATCAAGGCGAAGTCTTGACCTGGTTAGCATATGCGTAGGGCTGAGGTGGGGGTGGATCTAGGACTTACCGATGAGGTTTGCGTCTTCAAGGGCAACATCATGGATGCTGCCTCTTCCCCATTTTCTTATTTCGGTCATGAGAGGATCCGGTTCTGCGCCGGAACTCTTCTCCGTGTTACCCTCAGGAACGACATTCATTTTGATAGCTCTAACAGCTTCGAGGCCGCCCAAGTAGATAGCAACCCAAAAGATGTTAGTCTGCCTCATAGTCAAAGCGAAGATTCCAATAACATAGTTCATTACTAGTCCTTCTCCTGAATTCTTGTCCACTCCCTTTCGGATCAGAAACATCCTGTAGACCTCCAAGACAAATCGTGTAGACAGTACATCTGTATAGAAGAGCCCGGAAAAGAAGAAAAGCGGTGGGAAGAGAGCAATATTGACAGCGGTATGAACTGCTTCCGGCGTAATCGCAGCCATTTTCCCAGACCTTAGAGCGGTCCGAGATGTGAGGATGGACCTTATGTCAACAACATACGTGGTCAGACTGAGAAGGGCGAACACGTTGAATTGTCGAAGTCCTTCAACACTGCAAACCCCGCGAAATACGTTGAGGGTAAGCACCGCAAATGCGTACAGGCCAGGTGGGGTTGTGAGCTTAGGGTCCCATGTTCGATACTGACCCTCACAGTACGCCTGCGCTTGCGGAATATGAAAGACTTCATCCTGTGCATTTGCTTAGTAGATGTCTTCGGTCCGTCTACCAGCGAGCACTTACAAGATAGGGCTCTGGGACAGCTTTAGTCACCTGACTATGCCAAAATTTGGCGCTGGCAAAGACAAATGAGAGGCCGAGAAATATGTTAAGTTTTGTAGGCCCCCGAGTAAAGTGGTATGGCAAAGAAGCAATGATGACAATACCAAGGCCGGCTAAGGAGGCATTTGTCCAGAAACTCGAATGGTTATCCTCGGACATGACTGGCTGGATGAAGACAGTTGGCTGATTATGAGCGTGATGTGGTCACAAACATCCGAGGGATATCCGATCACGGAAGTAATATAGCGATAACACGCAAGGCTATCTCACTCGCGTTTCAAGTAGCATTGCGTTCGTATAATGTGGAAAGTATATGCGAAAAGCTTAGGAGAAGGTTGATACGGGCAAGAAAGATACCCCTGACGCGCCAAGTGGGTCACTCAGAGACAAGCGAATTTCGCTTCAACCTCATCTCAACGTCCTTTCCTGCAAGCACGTCAAATGAAGAGTGCCACAGCCAAAGTCCTACAGCGATTTATACGAATTGACCTATGAACTTCGTAGTTATATGGATGATAATCATAACTTGATTTCCAACGTTTCATCAATTGCCTATCCTTGGCAATTACACTCCTTCCAATTCAGTTGGCTGCCTTCATTTTTCATGCCTAAAATCTGAGCAGTTAGGCAGTAAGACGGGGGAGGAGTAATAGATCATTCCGTAATTGGTTCATTATATTATTCTTTAGACCAGTTTCGATTACTGTCGATCTCTATCCTGAGGTTTGACGAGGCTAGCTGAGTGATGGAAACGTCATATATAGCTGATTTCAACTCCTTTCATCATGAGTTTTGTACTGTCAGAGACGAGGTTCTGCAGAGCCTTGCGAGTCAATACCTCTCAGACAGACTTTCCGCTATGAGTTCTAAAGATGGGTTGGCTGGGATGTTTCTACATTCTGATCATACGCAACCAGTTGACTTGTCAAACAATCAAAACGATGTTGGCAAGAGGGTACAGCTTGATACAGACTCAACGCCTTCCAGACTAGCTTCAGTACAGTCTCCTCGCAGAGAGAAAAATCTCGCGTTTACAAAATCAGGAATTCAAGATGGATCTCGGATACAATCACACTGTAACAGAACTGTGGCGCGGCCAAGAAAGGGCCATAAAAAGTCAAGACGAGGTTGCTTCAGTTGCAAGCAAAGAAAGATCAAGGTATCAAAAGATATATGTTCGTGCAATTTGGGCCCAGCTAAGAGATCAAGTGTCCAGAAAATCAACCCGCTTGTACAAATTGTATCAGAGTTAGTTTGGACTGTGTCTATCCGGCACCAAAAACACTATCAGCGTTACAAGAAATATCGACCTACGCCCCAAACCCAGTCAATTCCCTAAACCTACAATGCACACCGACTGTATTCTCGCCACTCGATATGCGCTTGTTCCATCACTTTCTCCAAGATGCTTATCCTCACCTGCCAGTCGGTAATGAAGATGCTTGGAAATCCCAAGTACCTCTGATAGCTCATCATGTAAGTGGCTATTCGTGTCGTGAAAACTTCCACTGACCGAAAGTAGAATCAATATCTAATGCATGCCATTCTCGGAATGGCAGCATCTCACATCCAGCTACTCACAGGCATCCAATTGACTACCCCAGCATTACAGCACAGAATGCTAGCAATCAATGGCTCTAACGAAGCAATATCTCGAACCATCAAAACGGGAAGTGAAGGCGACGCTCTACTAGCTACCTGCTACCTACTCGCATTTCAATCCTCCTACATGACCGACGGATTTCTAGATTGTATTCGTCTTCTCCGCGGCTGCTCGTTGCTCAATTTCCAATTGCGATCACAAAACTTACCCATGGCCTTTTTCCTTTCACGAACCTGCCATTTCGAAGTGATGAAACTTAGACTCACCGATCTCCCAGCGATTGATTCAGCAATTATAGACAGCGCAGAACGATCTTTACAAGCCCTTGTACCGCTGATAGTCGAACCAGCGCACAGCAGAGCTTACCAATCACTCCTAGAAATAACCGAAACCCTCCGCTTCTCATCCCTCAAATGTCCGTCCCCCTTTCCCCCTTCATTCACCCAACTAACAACTTTAGCCTACTTCAAATACCTAATGTTCTTCCAAAGCATCATACGCATGCCGGCCTCCTGCTTCGAAGCTTTCATCGCCCCCACGAACCACGCGGCCTGTATCCTGCTCATGCATTTCCTGGCCATCGAAATGATTATGGAACCGATCCAGGAACGCGAGTTCGGGAGTCGAGCGAGAATCATGCCGACGCACTTCCACCTTGATTGGATTCCCGTCGCTTACGACGCGTTTCCCGAGGGGATGAGAAAATACCTGGAGTGGCCGAGGGAGGTAGCGGTGAGGATGGGTGGGAAGTATGCGGGACTTGGGGGAAGAGGGTGAGAAAGTGACGGGAGTTTGTCTTGATAGAGTGACGGGAATTGGTTAGGGCTTTGGAAACATTATTATTCTTTCAAAATTATCTGTAATCGCGTTCGGATGGAGTCTACAGGGGATTGGATAGAGATTGAAGTGTATCAATTTCTCATATAACCACCTAAATAAAGCTGCTGCTTCCAAGTTCCAACCTGAATATTAACACCAATTACCTACTTACGCCTTCGCCTATGTAGTTGAGACTTGGCTCAAACCAACAGTTACACAACATACTCGCCCTAATGCCCGCAGTAGATGAATCTTACTACATGCAGAGCATATCAAAATGGGAAATTCTCGCGAGTTATACTGCGGTGAGACGGACCTTGGCATACAGGATAAAGCAAGCGCGTCTACAATTTTGCTGGCACGGTGTTGAATTTGAAATCAGCTTGACCATAAAGGAAAGATACGCATTCATGCGAACTATAAAATGACATGATCAAACACTATACTCATTTTAAATAAATTTGCGTCCCATCGGTGCCTAATGTAGTGGTATACCTAATCCCAAATGCTCCTTTCCCAACGCCGATGCTATGGCCCTTCCATCCAATGCATATGTACTTTCAACCAATCACTCCATTTCCATTTCCATGTCATCATCCTCACTATTCCCATCTCCAGACCCACCTTCCTCTTCCCTCCTCCTCCTCTCCGCCTCCCTACTCGCACCCAGTTTTCTGAGCCCATCCATCACACCCACAACAAACTGCCTCCCCTCAGCAACCTCCATTGCCCCCACGCCTTCCAATGACACCACTCCACCGCCTTCTAAATGTTTTGTAATAGATCTCATCTTCGCCATCCGTACCTCCCTCAGGTCCCGTAACAACGTCCGTACTTTATCCGGCTCAGAAACGTCGTCGCTACACGCCTGAAGTAAAATCTCTCCTAGCTCAAGCCAATGATATGGTAGGTGTCCGGATGGAGCGTCTGCTGTACTTGAAGCTAAGAACGGCGGAGATTTGTGGTCTGTTGCTGAAGGTATGGCGCTTATTGCATGGGGATGCGGGGGAGGTCGTGAAAAGGCTGTAGGTGAGATCTCCGTTTCTTCTTTGAGGATTCGTTCGAGGGAGGAGCGGAGGAGCCATGGTGGTGGGACTATGTTGGCTCGTCGTTGGCGCTTGAGGAGGAGAGCGAGCCACAAGGGGAGAGGGGCACGATGGGGAGGACGTAGAGCTGGGGTTGGGCCCTAGATTGGTGATGATCAGCATTGTTTGTAGTATAAAGTTGCTTTCGTCATGGTTGTGTATTACTGTATTGCAACGATAGTGTTTGAAATGGAGGGGTCGGCGGGGTCAACTACTTACCCCTAATAGGTCGTGACTTTTCAATTGCTGGCGAGGCACTACTGTTACCATTTCCATTTCACAGAGAAATGCTACCTCAGCAGGCGTCAGACCTGGCGGCAAAGGCAGCGCCATTGCTCGACAGTTGGGACATCAATTGATGTGAGCTGCAAAAAGGGTCGTTATCGTTGACGCGGTCTTGGATTCCAGTTCTCGGAAGACGCGACGTGATGCCAAGGACATCATGCGCTAGTCCTCATTCGACTTAAGCGAGAAGTCACCTTCCTCGACTAGATTCTATGCAACTTCCTCTTTCTTCACAAGACAATGGGTTTTGACATTTGACAATAACGTCCCTTTCCACCCGTGATAGGACGGAGCCGCTGTCCTTTCTGGTAAGAATGCAAGTTGAACGTGGAGCAAAATACGCATACATATCGAATTCTTGATCACTCGCAAAATCAGAATTTGGCCATCTTGCCGAGTCAGATCAAAGCGGTTTATTTTGAATCTGTTTCCCAACGCTTGAAGCATCGTAGCCTTTTACACTGAGGTCTGCTTAACTGGCTTTTAAGGTGACTCTCGGACACGAAAGGCATAAGACGAACTCCAGCCAAGCGATCCAGCGGGAAAGATGAGTATGGCTGATACCACAATCACTGCCTGAGCTGATTTTGGTTTTCTTTCGATGCACGTCAGGTCCCGCAACAAACCTATGATCACAATTGATATTTTGCAAAGTACCAGTACAGTCATAGTTGCTGCCAAAAATCCACAAACGGGCTCCTACTCATTGACCACATCGGATATACTGTACAGCGGAATCCACGAAATTGACATAGTCTTCGGAATTTATCCTATGAAACGTTGTTCGACGCACCTACCTACTGCATCGCTTGTACCGCTTACCTCTATTGAGCCATGTGCTATCTACTAAAACCACAATGTCTAATTCCTTAATAGTCTGCGGCCGCTCCGGCTACATGTCCAAAGCGCTGTCATCACTTCCTAGGAAACACGTTTATCGGCATAGGTTCTCTCTCAAGTTTCGGACTTCACACTCACTTGTAATCATGTGCAGAGTTTGGATGGTGTGCAAGACAGACTACATCAGGTAGCTGCCACCACAGAAACTCCTTTCAATCTTCTTCACACCCTCTCAGGCTTCATATACTTTTGTTTTCTACCCGAGCACACTGGAAGACGAAAGCTGATCTGCTGCCAGACTGATCTTCTATGCGCAACAGCACAACAGCCAACTACTTAACCGCCTGAATACTGACAGTCGATCGCTTTTAGAGTGATTTCATATGTTTTTTGTTGCGTACCAATAACCGGTGCACCGATGCAACTTCGTGGCAGTGGCAGAGAGAATCACTTATTCTTACCAGTCAGCCAAGCGCCTAGCGGCTGTTATTGGAGCTCGTTGTACAATGAGTGCGAAGGATCATTTCACGTACACTACTGAAGGATTGCACTTGTGAAGCGTTAAGCATTTTCACAATTCGATGGGAACTCGGGGTGTCTCTGGTTCCACGAGATGGACTCACATCCTGGTATGTAAGTCTTGGTCGTTCGGGTTTGATTGTTGAAATGACATGGCGGATGAGGAGTAGAACTTCAATATGTCCCAGATTATTATAGAGAGAGGGGAACATGTCTAAAGATTGGGATGACCGCCAGCAAGTATGGCGGTATTGTTTCCATGAAATACTCAGGATGGCCGGCTCCATCGCTAATGACTGAACCTCCGGGTACAGAATCCAAACCAAGTTTTGAGTTCATTTCTTTAGAATAATGCTCTGAGTAGTGTGTTCAATCAATCAAGCGACTGACGCCTCAGGAGGAACTTCGTAGTCTACTCCGCAACGCTAAATTCGAAATACCGTGGAGCCTTGTTTGCCCCCTACGTAAGCACGACTACTTTCCTTATCAGAGTTCTTACTCCAGGTCGCAGCCGATTAATCCACCGGGAGGATTACACTCCCGCGCAAAATCAGCCCTGTATCCATCTCAAAAACATGGAGTTCCGACGAACCTTGGCAGTTTGACTTTCGAGCCCCTAAGAAATCCGACCAACAAGACGACGAAGCTTGATTAAGCGAGCCAACCAAAACGACCCCCTTTTTAGAAGGATTCCGCCGACCGAACAGGAGTTTGCAAACTTTCTATACAGCGAATCATCGCCCTGGTAAAGTTCCGATGCTTATTTCCAAGTACCTCAGTACTATGTTTATATGCAGAGCCTCCAAGCTTAAAGATCCTCCTGGCAAAAGGTAAAATTGGAAGTAAGTTACACCCTGGCGATGAAACTGATCGTGGGCAGTTTTATACTTTATCATTTCCATTCCAAACTTCAGGTGCGTTCTCAAAAGGCCATTAGAGTTTCCATTTCTTTCTTTCTCATTTCATTTCTACATTCATTAATCTTTCGCTTATTTTCGTAATTTTATTCATCATGAGAGTCACTCTTTTCCATGGCCTGCTGGCAGCCACTATACCTTCGTTTTCCGCGGCTCTTACACCGCTTGTTGCGCACCACGTGCGGAGTGTTGATGTTGCGGAGAGGAGACATCTTGATATGACTGAGTTTCCGTATGTTAAGGGCAGGGCGACGGAAATTGGAAATTTTGATCTAGCCGAGACTTTTGAAAAGGATAAAGTTTTGGTCAAACTGTGAGGATCTCCTTGATACGCTCATTCCATAAGAAGCTGACAGGATTCAAGGGCAACTGGAGCAGCACAAGGAGCAGCCAGTGAGCAGTTATCTTTGACCGCGACCTGTGTCTCTTGCTTCACCACTGGCACTGCAGTTGTCACCACCGATGGATTAGAGAAGAACGATGATATTCTTGGAAATATCGTCGATTTTATCAAAAACCCGGATCCTACAGATCTGATTGTTGAAGCTCTAGACTTGGCGATAGAAGTCAAGTTAGACAATCTGGGTGGTCATTTTGAATTCAATATTGCCTTCGCTGCAGAAGGCACTTTTACGATTCCGCTCTTCACACCGGTAACGCCGTTGGGACTTCAGGTATGCATGGAAACACGTGAAAAGTGGACGTATACTGATTTAATATAGTCTCTTGATGGCGACAACAAGATAGGGTTGATTTTCACCATCGAGCTGATACTCACGGTAGATGGTGCTGTTGATTTCACGTCCGGTTTCGATCTTTCCTTCCCAGATGGCGCAAGTTTCATTCTTAACGCCGTCACTGGCGAGCTGATATCCATGAATATGTGAGTCTGCTTACCACCTTCTGGGCGAACTCTCTAATACGAGATATAGTGCAGGAGCTGAAGTCACCGCCATTCCAATCACTTTCAGAAAAGGAAATGCTTGTGTGACAGCCATTCTTCGCATCAAATTCGAAGCCGCTCTCGCCCTCGACGTTTTCGGTCAAGGCTTCGACTTCGGAGCCGGTGTATTCTTCGATCCTCTCCAATACCAAGCTTGTATCACGCTCGACCCAGCAGCAACCTGCCCCTTGGAATTCACACAAAACATATTCGCAGAAATCGGAGCATTTTCAAATGCAAACGTAGACATCGGTGCTGTTAATGTCGATTTTGGAGCCCCAAGTGTCGTGACAACTTTCTTCACGGGCGAATTGCCAGGGACATGTCTGTCGACTGCGCTTTCGGCTGATGCCACTGCTACGAATGTCGTCGCGAATGCTACATCGACGGCTGATGCGAAGGTATATTACACTGCTCACCTCGAGGCTCCTAAGACATCTGCGAGCGGCGCTGGAGGGATGTATCCCACAGGTGCGGTAGGATATAATGCGACGAACCCAACAGCTGCACCGAAACACAAGACCGTATCAATGGGGAAAGCGACCACCATTGCAATGCTCCCTCCAAAAAACACTACATCCATGGCCCATCCAGCAAAAGCCACAAGTACCCTCAAAGCCATGCTCCACGAGAAGAAAGACCACATCATCTCACCCTCCCCAACGCCCACCCTTTCGCACCTCACTAACACCACGACCGACGAGCTAATAACCCGGACAATATGGCGCACCGAAACTATCACAATCACCTCCTGCGCATCAGCCTACACAATCTGCCCCTCTCACCTCGCCACACCCGTCTTTGAAGTAATAACACAATCCTACGTTACAATTTGTCCCGCAGCTCAATCGTCCTTTCCACTCACTCAGCCTGTTGCTTCAACTATGGTTCAAGAACTCATTGAAGCACACCCACTCACGGAAGCTCTTATTTCAGCACACATGACTGTTGATTCGCCTATGCCGACGGCGATACTCAATGAGCACTCCACGTCCGTGATTAGTTATGTGGTTCCGACGGAGATTATGACGGCGGAAGTGATAGAGAGTAAGAGTAGTAGTGTGATTGAGAGTACCCTTGCTGTAATGAGCACGATGGATGTGACGAGCATTTCTGTGGCGACTGGGACGCCGATTTTGCCTGTCAGGAATTCGACGGGGGTGAGTCCGGTGATTGCGAATGACGGGGGTAGGAGGAGTGTTGGGATGGTTGGTCTGTTGGTTGTTGGTGCTGTTGTGGGGTTGGTTTTGTAAATGAATGTGTGATAGAGGGAATGGGTTGTATATAGAGTTCGCATTAGATGAGAAAAGTAATAAATAAAAGAATCGGAAGTTTTGATAAAGTCCGAAAATTGGGTTTGAAAAGAGGTGTTATTCAAGACCATGATGTATTACCATCTAAGAATCTAACACTAAGAGTACATGCTTCCAACCGATCATATATGCATAAGCAATCGCCCCAGACGCCATTTTAAGTTCCTCGCCGTCTACAATTTCGAAATCATCTTCTCACCCTTGTGGATCCAGGCGACAGCATCATTAACAAGCTCATCAACGACGGCCTTGGCGCTCTTCTTCTCGTTCACAACAGCTGCAGCTTTACCCATCAGGAACGGACGAGCGTTATCCATGGTCTGTTTCACTATTAGGAATATCCTACAAACTCGTTTGGTAAGTACTTACATCGTCGTCAATATCATCACCGAGGGTCTCGAAGTCGTGCTCGACTGGAATAACACCCTTGCTTGTGAGTTCCTTGATCTCAGCGGCGCGGTTTTCTTCCCAGTTGGCAATATATGGGTTTGTTCGTACTCTTAGCGGCCGCCCAGTGAAGATGATTGTTCGGACATTATCATCATGGCCTGCAGTTCTAACAGCCTCCTGGTGGGCCTTTGGTGCTCCGGCCTCATCAGTCAGGATGAATCGGGTTCCTACCCACACACCGCTTGCGCCCAACATCAGCGCAGCAGCAACGGTCTGTCCATTATATATTCCACCAGCTGCAACCACCTGGACTGGCTTTCCAGACATAGGACTTGTCTTGCCCTTGCAAAGCTCGACAACTGCTGGAATCAAGACTGTTGTTGGAACATCGCCAGTGTGACCACCTCCCTCACCGCCCTGTGCGCAGATGATGTCGACACCGAGTTCGAGGCATTTCTTTACGTGCTTCGGGTGTCCAATCATGTTCATGTACAACACACCGGCCTTGTGGAGTTTCTCCACGACATGTTTTGGTGGAACGCCAACCGCAGATACGAATAATGCGGCCTTGCTTTCGATTATGATGTCTACGAGCTCGTCGAGCTTTCCTTTCGTGTAATCATAGCTGGTTGACAATACGTCAGCTTATACCCGGGAATAGTAATCATTTTTTGCCTTGTGTAAACTTACTTGGTCTTTCTGGCACTGCCACCAACCTGTGGGAGAAGGAGATCAACACCAAATGGCGCATTCTTGTTCTTGAGGAAGCCTTTCAACTCTGCAATCTGCTCTCGTAGCATATCAGGTGTGTAACCAACTCCTCCAATGACACCGAGTCCTCCGGCATCTGATACGGCAGCAGCGAGCTTTGGGCCGGCTGCTACGTTCATGCCAGCCAGGAATACTGGATGGTTGATCTTGAGCAGATCAGTGCATGTTGTGCGAATTTGCTCTGCGGTTGTGGTCAGTACGCTGTCTTACGTTGTATATCTTCACATGTGATTACTTACGAGGAGATGCCATGATGAAGAATGTGGTTGTTTCCAGTAAATGTGTGGAGAGAGGGTATGTTATAGAGAGGTAAAGCAAGACTCTGAGATATCAGATTTTGGGAGTGGTAGTATGTGCGAGGGGTTGGGTGTGATTGTGTAGGATATTAAAGGAAACCTGGAGGAGAATCCTCGAAGGGGACCATCTCGGTCTCCACACGTTAGCCGGCCATGAATCTGGGGAAGGCCAACTTGCCTCGGCTCAAAGGTTGGCGCAGCACATGATCAAAAAGTACGGTCGCCGAGACATGTAACAAGCTTCATTCGATTCATTTAGCAAGCAGCGGACATTCACAGACGTTCGCTTAAGATATATTTCACTCTTCGTAACTAAAGGATTGTTATCACGATTGTCTCTCTCCCAAGACTCTAGTGAAGCTACTAGCCTGAAGCTGCAGGACATGAACTCTATCCGCTTGGAGTATACATACAGGTCAGGTGACCGATGACTAAGCCTTCTCCGTTGATGTTTGCAATAATTCACAAGACCACATTGGCGAACTTTGACGGATTTGCCCAATGCGAAGCGTCCTTATCAGACGCGTCTTCAAGGCGAGGGGCTTGTCCTCTAGCCATGTCGTCTGGTCGAAACACCTCCGTTTTCTGCTACCTATGAATTGTGCCTCCGTCCGCCACCATAGTTCTGGTCCGGGGAACCAGCCAAGCACCCCAAAATGGACCCAGCATTCTCTCAATGGCTACTCAAAAAGGAAGATCGAGGAAGCAACGAAGGAAACAACAAAAAGCAAGTCTTGGGTTAAGGCATACATTGCACTAGGTAGTAACCTAGGAGACCGCATTGACTGGATTGAGAAAGCTTGCAAGCATATGAACAGTTCTCCAGAAATCAAGCTGATCAAAACTAGTAGTCTTTGGGAAACTGACCCTATGTATGTTGTTGATCAAGACAAGTTCATAAATGGTGTTTGTGAAGTGAGTTTGTGTATGGCAGCTCTAAACTCATTAATTAATCTTCTGTTAGATCTCAACCACTCTCGAGCCTATCGAGCTTCTTGATACACTTCAGCATATAGAGGTATCTCTAGGCCGCAAGAAGTTAATTGATAAAGGTCCTCGGAATATTGATCTTGATATCCTCTTCCATGGGGATTCGACGTACAATGACCCAAGGCTACAAATTCCGCATCCTGGTATTTCTGAGCGGGAGTTTGTTCTTCGACCTCTGGCAGAGTACATTACCATCATCTGCAGTAAAGTTCTCTTACTAACATAGAATAGAATAGCTCCATTGAAACCCCTCAACCCGGCAAGTCCATGGAAGACAGTTCAGGACTCGCTCAATTCCCTACCCGTAGACACCCCCTTGACGACAGTCACACCTCTAGGACGCGATGCAGAACCTATTCGAGGTCTTAAAGCGGATCGCAAAACCCATGTTATGGCAATTTGGAACATGACCCCTGATTCTTTCTCTGACGGTGGCCTGCACTCCGAGGTTTCTTCTGGAAATCTTGGCCGTTTGACTGCTCTTACTGAGAGCACCGTCCAGCACGGAGCGCACATCATCGACGTCGGAGGCCAGTCTACTGCGCCTAAAACCGAACAGCAGCCAACGTCCGTAGAAATTGAGCGGGTTGTCCCTGTAATCAGATCGTTGCGAACCTCTGAAAGCTTTACTGGGTTAATCAGTGTCGACACATATCGTGCCGCTGTTGCTGAGGCTGCTATCGAAGCCGGCGCAGATATCATAAACGACGTTTCTGCTGGTCAATTAGACCCAGAGATGCTCAAAACTATGGCTCGGCTTGGAAAGACTGTCATCTTGATGCACATGCGAGGCAATCCCTCTACCATGGCTCAAGCTTCCATGCAGGACTACTCGCCCGACGGACTCATTCCAACCATGGCAAAAGAACTTCTCGCACGCGTCGCTGAGGCAGAAGCCGCGGGTATATATCGTTGGAGAATCATTCTCGACCCCGGAATTGGATTTGCAAAATCACAAAGCCACGCGCTGGAGATATTACGACGTCTCGATGAGTTGCGCGACTGGCCAGGTCTGCAGGGCCTTCCTTGGCTTGTCGGAACGAGCAGGAAGAAGTTCATTCAACGTATAACTGGCGTCTCGAAGCCAGATCAGTCGCAATTTGGTACTGCCGCCACTGTTTCCGCGGCGATTGCCGGTGGAGCTGATATTGTTCGTGTTCATGATGTGGAGCAGATGGCGCAGGTAGCTAAGATGTCCGATGCTATTTGGCGGGTTTCGCAGGAGAATTGAGCGGATCTATGGATTGTAAATACCCCGGACGCAATATTAAAACATTTAATGTCGTATATTTCTTGTGTGTTTCTGAGCCTCGGCACTATTATCATGTTTCCATGCGAGCATACTTTGGCACTTTTGAATTGACCTGCCATTGACGAGATAAGCGGCAGGCTAATAACTAGGATGTTAATCGGACTTGATAACACATCATCCTTTTTTGTCAACAGTGTCAGTAAATCCAAGATGTTCGGATCGTCTTTTGAATTCCACAATAATCAGAAGTTGCCATGGAGAAGAACTATATCACTCTTTGTAATCGCCAATTTCCAGTTTGTTAAAATGATACGGCGCCTGTCCTGTGTACTGGGAAGTTATGTATTTCAAATAAGGACATGAGTTAGTCGATCTTCCGGCTATGCTCTGGGTTCACGTTGATCTCATCAAAACATATTAGTATGCGTTGCAGTTATACTTATACTTTCATTTTGTTGAATCCTTGAGAACAGCCTGAGCACGTAAATAGAAACAGGTTGTAAAAACGAGGCTCTAGCAGCAGAAACTCAATCACTTAGATTGATGTTGCTCCAATGGCTATCGAGTGAACTTATAAACAGGATTTAACTGACCATGAGAGCTGCTATAAATCGAACAGGAAGTGAAAATTGTTCACAAGTTGGACTGGTTTGGTGCTTTGTGTAAGAGGACAACCGAGATCAAAACCAACTAATCTAAATCATATGAAGCACACATGTCTCAGCCATTCCATCCTGTTTATCCCATACATCTTCTTGAAACAGCTCGCTATCCTTTCCAAAAACCGTCGCAACACCCACCCGCAGCCACTTTGTTTCGCCATTCTTGATTACTGACTCAAACACGAGACCGGAGGGTCTGCAAAGGTTATCGACATGCATATAATAGAGCTGTCGATCTGATAGTGTCAAGTTCTCCTTATCATCCAGATCAAGACGTGCTTCTCCAATCTTGATGTATTGTCCATCTTCAACAGCGTCGTAACGTTCCCGCGGTGTTCCAAGGCGAGTTGTTACGCTTATCTCATTCAGTTGCGTTTCAAGCTGAAGTGATGGCGTTCTAACATACAAATCGTGTGGAAAATTGCTTCGAGAACCATATACCCAGCGGTCATCCTCATCGCATTCGAGCACCAGATCAATTGGCAAGATCGTTGCTTTGACCTTGAGGAACTTGTTTTCGTCGCTTTTACCAGATCCAATTTCCAGCACCGCAAAGTCATTATGGAAATGAGACGGCTTCGCAAAGTTCTTGAACTCGTTCCAACCAAGTCTCCCGTCTAAGGCTGCCCATGACCAGCTTGGTGCTCTGTATTCTTTGGGTTTCTCAATAGCTCCGTCTCTGACTTGCCAAAGTAGGCCATGCTGGAGGTATTCAGACCATAAGCCGGCATAATCGATGTACCTATCTTTGAACCCCTCGGTACCTGTAGACATTGCAAATGCAACGCTGTAAATAGCTGTTAACTTGTCGAAGCCTTTAGTGAGTTTTCTGGCAGAGTACTCTTGTACTGTCTTAATCCAAAGTCTGTATAGGCGGTCTTTAGCGTCTTCTTTGTCTTTGGCACTGTGTGCTGCATCTGATCTGGGCCACAGATCAAATTGTCTATACTCAGGGATAGGTTCGTTTTCTTCGGAGCGACGACAAGTTCGGCATTCGAAGTATATCTTATTCTTGCTAAAATGCAGCATTCGAGACGACAAGCGGCGTTCTTGCATTGTCCAGCCTCTTGTATTCCAGAGACTGTCCTCGACATCGCCGTACCAAGTTCCGGTTTCGACGTCGTCTTGTGCGACGAGCACGATGTGGCTAGGCTTTGAGTCAGGTTCGAGACAGTATTCAAGCTTCGCTGCCGCCATATTGGAAAGATCCCGCTTTAAGAAGCCATCGTGAGTAGAAGTAGCAGAAGTACTAGGTGGTCGTGTTAGTCTGATGATCAAGTGATGTGTAATAGACCTTACGCGACGATAGTGACTTCCGCAGCACTATACACTTGGAACATGGTAGCTGCTTCTCGACGCCAATCCTCCGCGTCATCTTGGATAATGCATAAAGAGTCGATCCATAGATATCTTAAGCCTAATGCGCGGGTCAAGACGACGGCTTCCTTGAAATTTCTAGGAAGATTTGACATCGGAATATTGGTTTTGAGATCATCGTAGTTTGATTTGAAAGCTCTAAGCGGCGCGTAATAGTTCACGTCTCCCCACATATGACTGAGAGCCGTGTAAGGGACGGGAAAGTCCGCGGTTTCGATTAGGCGGACATTAGGGGGTTCACTAGGACTTCCTGTGTCTAGAACTCGACTAGGACACCAATTAATCATTCCTGCGAGGCATTGAGGATGGTCCAATTTGCACTCAGCGATCCACTGTGTCATGAGATTGACATTTTCGAGGCCAAGAGTTTGACGACTAGGAATTCTTCGTCGTAAGATATCATCAGTTCGTTCAAGGTCTGTGTCTGAGTCAACGCAGAGCTTCAAACTGAAATCTAAAACTTATCATGCGAATCAAACGTCTTAAACCCGATGACCCGGCCAATATCTCCATGCTGTTTGCTACCAAGTTTGGGCATGAAAGTTGTCAGAGGTCCAAACTCCATTCCTAAGCTTATTACAGTGTTTGGATTTCCGCTTGAGTCTTCCGAATGGGGAGCCAATGAAAAAACAGCTTTGTGGATTTTGATTTTTCCATCCCAGCTCTCTTCCAATATGTCGTTCCACAGACCTTCTTGCTCTCTTATCGGACCAACTCCCCATTCTTCCATGGGTCTCGCAGCCCAGGCATACCTGATAGTTTTTCTTAGTAGATGGCAGAATCCGCATCCTGCTTTGGCAGTGGCTTTTAGTGAAGGAAAGTCTGGGTATTTATCGATACGACTATAATTGGTTTTAATCAGATTGTTGCTCATTTTTTGTTGATCTGGCACGATCAATGAACAGTACTCGCATGTTTTGCTGGCCGGATGTTCTGATATGTTAGAGAGATTATAAGTAAGTGGTATCGGCTTGATCAGGCATCTATATGTTGTACTAGCAATGGTGGCCATCTTTAATCACGAAGGATTGAAGACTTTTTGCCAGGGAAGGCTTCATGGTGCATGCATGATTTCTTTTGAAGCTGCGTCCGCTGAGTGGCGCTTTTGTGCTACTTTGATAGGCTTGACAGAATGTTGAAACGAGAACCTCATTGCGCAACCACCTCCAAGAAGCATTTGGTTGATCATGGCATCACGGAAAACGTTAAAAGGGAAAGACATTGTTATTGTTGAATGCTGCCGGGGATGCCAGGGCTGCTCCCCGAAGTACGACTTCCGGCTCAAGAACGATGAAATAGTCACCGTGCTGTGTGGGGTGCCAGCCGTTGGAGTGAAATACAAAGCGGTGTCCTATCTCTGGGGCGATGTTTCTGTCGGGGTGGAGCTGAAGTGTCGAAAATGCCCTAAAACGAAGGTAGTACCTATGCGAGACTCGAAGAAGCTCTTGGACATCCTAGAGTTTGTCGGGGGAGGTTGCAATGTGTGGCTGGACGCGTTGTCAGTCGATCAAGATGATCCAAAAGATAAAGCAGAGCAAATCATGGTTATGGGATACATATATCGTCAAGCTGAAACCACATCAGTGTTTCTTCCGCAAACCGATCAAACGGCGTACGAGACTTTAAAAGAGCTCGCTTGTACGTCCGATCACATATACCGCCTTCTAGGAGATGTCACGACTGATACCGTCGAGACAAGAATGGCGACCAATTCTGAGTTTGCGGATGCTATGGAAACACTGGTGCCCAAATATCTAGATTCCTTAACGGCGTGGGAGACGTGTACTTCGAACTGGGTGTATGGAAGTCGAGCGTGGACGTTTCAAGAGTGGACTCGCGCCGCGGAAATTGAGATTACATATGAAGGCATAACCAACGAATATGGACTAAAAAATATCAAAAATGTCGTCGTAATCGCGTCTTCGATCGTTGAGCAGTATAGGATGCAAAGACTCAGAGGTCAACCGTTGACAGAGCAGCTCCAAGCTCGAGAGGAGAACGGGCGAGTACGGAACCGAGTCTCGACGCTTTTTCCCTTTCGGAATTTTCTCATTGCCGATGACGAGGAGAGTCCCGATACTCAAAGAAAATTAACTTGTCTTTCATCCCTGCACTCAGTCGACAGCGGAACATATGTGCATCTAGAAGAGCGATCCAGCCGAGCATCTGAACTCCGGTCATTGCTTATTCTTGCGTTGTCGTCTATCGATATCTCAAAGCGAAACGCAAAGTACGAGGCTGATCTCGTAGCCTGCTGGGCTTCTATGTGTAATATTCCTTATGAATATAATCCCGACGACGCTTTTGTCCTTGCTCTCCATAAAGTCATTACAGCTTTGAGACAACGCGGGTTCAGGATATATAATTTCCATGTTAACACCTATGGTGACGAAACAGACTTAAAGTTCATGGATTATGCAGCTGCCATGTGGATGCGAAATGGAGTTGGAGAACCGTATTTTTCAGGATCACCAATGCTTATTGGAAGAGTTGATACTATAACGCACTTAGAGCATTGCCTTGATAGCCATCATGCACTTCATGATGCGGCACAAAATCTGGTATTGCAACCCTCCTTCGACATCGAAGTGCGAAAGCTTGAGGGCTACGAGATCGCTGCGCCTATCAGATTGGACGATGTGTCTGCCTTTTTGGCACACTTCCGAGGTTTGGTTGCTGGTAAAGCGGATGGAAAGCAAGTATTAGATGTGGTTGACAAAGTCAAAGAATTGATAATAAATGTCTCGACGGACACACCAGGCCGCCTTGCAGATTACTTCTTAGTTCCAGTTTCTATCACAGCAAGTGACTCGGGTTTGGATCTGAACTTCTCTGCCTGGGGAATCTATCACTCTCGTCTTCCTCTGTCGGATATCTTCATCGCTAGAGAAAGCCTAAATGGAACAATCATCCTCGCTCAGCATATTTCGGATAGCGAAGTCAAAATAATTTGCTATATGAATATGACGCATCAAAGGTATGGAACGTACCTTATCAAATGCGATGAGGACGGTACCGTGGATATAAGTTTCCGCAAGGTTGATCCCGATATGCCGCAGATAGGCTCTGAATGGGACTTAAGCTCTATCCTTGCTGATATCCCTGGCTCACAGATGTTCGACATGCCATCGTTGTTTGGCACCACTGGAGATAGCTTCCATCCAAGTTTAGGCTCCATGGAAGTTTTAGACGTTCTACGAAATGTGAAGGTCGAGCTCGGAATGCAAAACTACAATCTCACCAAAGGACACCCGGGTCGACATTCCCAACACAGATTTGTACAACAATTCTGCGAAGATTAAGACTACACCTGCCGAATCTAAAGGCGTGGGTGCTCGGTGAGCGCAGCTAGATCAAAGCCCGCCACAAAGAAGGTACTCGTATTGTGAGGAGGGTTGATTTGTGGGCTGGCGGCGATGGAGGTTATGAGGTGGCCCGCCGGGTACGAAATCTAAATATTGAGGATGGACATGTCTCGTGCAGGGTTTGGTTGTGGCTAAATCGAGAAGCATACAACGATTGACCGGTACGCTAGCAGTTAACATATACGTGATTGACAAATTGAGTTTGGATTGGTGATCCATTTCGTAGTATTTCATCTGATGAAAAAATGATGATGTTGACGACCAGCAGAATAAGACCACAGCAGGACTTTGGGATGGACCTCGGTATAACCATCTGAAAAGGGCTAAGTCGTCGGCGTTAAGTCTACCTGAAACCCCCTAGTTGGGAGCAACGACATCTCCGAAAATCAACCAATACTCCTTCAATTCAGATCTACTTTTATCGATGTTATACACCTCTCGCTCCTGAGCTGATGACAACTTCTTTTGATCTCTATGATACTGTTCAAAGGATTTGAGCAATATCTGCAGTGACCCTGTGAACAACTTCCTCCTCGATGGAGCTTGAGAACATCAAGATTGCCTAACATCAGTTTTCTGATTGAAATCGTCATAACGATCTCAAATTACTACTAATGGCTGTATCTCTGCCTTTGGCTTGGTTCCATTTTTCCAGAAACAAAAATTGCCCAATTCTTTGTTCAATGATGTAGTTGCGCTGATCTTGTGAGCTAGTTTCGAAAAGAATCGCCTCCCTTCGTAGGGCAAGAGCCCAGATTGAGCTTCGAGGACCAAAATAATACAGCTGGTGTTCTTCACATTGAAATTCAATTGGAGTGAAAGTAAGGTAGTGTTGACGTTTAAATATCATGGTTGCTCTGTCAATTAGGTTTGGATGAAGCTTGATATCAACAGCCCACACTCTCCTGGGTTCCTAGCCGAATGACATACCCCCGAGTCTGCTCAGCAGGCTTGGTAGCCAGGTCCTGTCGCGTGTGGGCTAGGATTTATTTTCTTTGTTCTGTCTGCAATTTGCTAATTATTTGCCCTCAAGTTCGTTTTGGTGGTCATCAGCCTATGAAAGGAAAGTTCCATCTAGACAAAGAGAGAAACCTACCGAAGTCCTGGGCACCTTTTCCGGATAGTGACAAGATTACTTCTTTGCAGTCGTATTATTGTCACACGTTTCATCTATTTACTGTTTTATTCCTTAGTATCTTTCCAAGAATGTACGATTGCATCTTCAGAGCTCGCTAATTGGAACACGAAGACGACTGAGACATTCGCTTCTTTGCAGTTGCGGTATTTATTTCAAGCTAGTCGAAGATTAAATTTTCAACTCCGCCATGCCTCGTCGACCTGTAAGACTCGACCTAGTAAAATCCACGACGCCTTCAACCACCTCACCACTCACGGCACCGCTATCACCCTGCTCTCCTCAGACCCCTCTCACGCCATTAACACCACCTCTACGACTCCATCTCCGAACCCTGATACCTTCACCACCCCTCTCGCCACACTTCCTGGCAAACCAGCCAGACGTTCCTCGGCCTTTGCTATGGCGATGTCATAAATGCTACCGTCTCTACCCACTCGGCGTTACCCGCCGGTGCTTGGAAGATGGCCATGTATTCTGCGCGATGCCAGGAAAAGGAAGACAGGGCTGTACGGTAGAATTCGACTACACTGCCTGGGCCAAGTTCAATATATGGCGGCGCGAGCATGCGAGAAAGAGAAAAGAAAGAGGAAAGGCTAGGCGTCAAGGAACGGGATTAGCCCATGTGAGCAGCACACCGGCAGTAAGTGGAAATCAGAGCATATGGATCGAGGAAACACCGGCAGATCAGATAATGCCCGAATTATCAGAAAATTACCAACAATGGCCAGTATTCAGGCAATGGGACTGCTGGATGGAGTGCAACTTTCCTTCCGAGTGTCACGGATTTCGTCAATGGCAAGCTCGAGAAAGACGAAGAATGAGCCGAACGAATAATTACAAGCCTGTGCCTCTCGTGGACGAACAATGGCTGGAACAAGAGCAATTACGTGCCGAGACCGAAGCGCAACTCAAGGAATTCTTTGAAGAAGAGGGTCAAGATAGCAGTAGCAGCGACGAAATTGATAGTTCAAGCTGTTACAGTGCAACGGGCGATGAACTCGAGGAGACTACTACAGATGATAAGTCGTTGAAAGTGCATCCTCTGTTTCATTCGGCATTTAGCTTTGGCAAGAAGAAGAAGGCGGCAAGTCCGACTGCCACGGGAAAAGCCGCTGAAACGCAAAACGTCACAGGAAACGTCCAAATCAGAGACTGCGATGGCCTAGGGGAAGAAAGCCATCGCCATGAATACACGCGGAGCAAACGTCGACGAAGTATCGAAGCCATCGCTCTAGGAGAAACACCATCAGCGTGTCTAAGCATGGACAGTCCACCAAGTAGTCCTCTCAAATCGGAATGGGATGCAAATGAAGCGATTCCTGCGCCTGTGGAAGAGGAGTCGTGGGATGATATTGGTCTTAGCGATGATGAAGAGACGAGTGAGAAACAATGGCTTAGAGAGATTGAACGGAAGAGGATTGGTGAGTGGGTACAACTTGCTGGAATTGAAGCGGTTGAGGCGCCAAAATCGCCTGAGATGGTGGAGAAGATCAAGGTTTTCGGGTTTCCGGCAAAAGTAGCTGATTGTCAAGACGGGAGCTCGGATGGGGAGACGATTAAACCGAGTGATAGAACCATACAGCAGACGGATGAGCAGAGGACGAAAGAGTTGGATGATCTTCGTGATCGCGAGATGATGGAGGGTCTAAGAGCTAAGAGCATGTTTCTACGGACGTTCACAGTTGAGGAGGGAGAGGAGAGATTTGGTGATGAGGCAGATAGTTATTTTTGAGGTTTGGCTGTATATTTTCTCTGCATCGTGGTACAATTGAAGTATGAAATATTGTTATTCGGGTTGAGCAACATGTTTTAGATTGTGTGGGACAAGCGAATCTGATGTATCTTACAAGGGAATACCAGTATTACTGAGTAATCCTAATAATAATTTAGTCTACTTCCACTCATTGAGAATAGAAAGGTAAATATTTATCGGTCTTGACTATCCTACATCTCGCTTACAGCACTCCTGCCTCAAAAGATATCATAAATTCTCAACATTTGGTTTCTGATCTGCTGATCCACGAAACCACATATACCTACAAATTTCAGTATGTCTACAAAAAACGATAAGAAATAAGATTCCAGATATTGAATAAGATCGTCGATAAGTAGGTTGTTTGCGGCTAAGCAAGGCAGCAATGCATAAGCCGCTCAGTCCCACCCTTGCTCATCCTCACAACATCCCATTCAAAAGCGAATATACACTCACATCCCCCCTCCAACTACCCACTCACTCCCGCTCAATCCCACATAAAACATGAAAAAATTAAAGAACAAACTCACCTCAAAACTACAACCCTCAAAACCCTCAGAACCAAACCACCCACCAACCAAACCCTCAAAACCCAACAGTCTAGAAATCCACACCCTATACTCAGACCCGCACCCAGATATCGAGTACATACCTCCCCCTTCAAGCCCCCACAACACACACTAACAACCACAGCATAATCGCCATCCACGGCCACAACGGCCACTACACTGAAACCTTCACCCACCCCACCACCCAAAACAACTGGCTCACCACCCTCCTCCCAGCCCTCACAACCAGCACCGGCCACCACCCGCGCATCCTCTCCTTCTCCTACACCAAAACCGCCGAAGCCTCCCTTGGAACCTCCTTCATCGCCTCCTCCTTCCTCTCCACCCTGGTCTCCCTCCGTCCCGACCCCTCCCGCCCCATCCTCTGGATCGCGCACTCCTTCGGCGGACCCCTGCTCCACGGGCTCCTCAGTCTCGATGGTGCCGAAGGCGTAAACGATATCCGGGTCGCCACGAAAGCGATCTTGTTCTTTGGGGTGGATAAGGCGGGGGGCGGATGGACTAACCTCGCGCTGGCGAGTGAGGAGGCGGGGATGAGTGCCGAGATGCGGAAACTGCGGGCGGAGGTTGTGTGGTTAGGAAGCAGCGAGGTCAGATATCGGGAGTTGTTTCGGGAGAGGGGGTGGTTTGTGAGGTTTTTCTTGGAGGGGGGGGAGGGGGAAGGGGAATTGACGCAGGAGAATGTGGTGAGGTTAGGGAAGAGGCATGGGGAGATGGTTAGGTTTGCAGGGGAAGAAGACGAGGATTGGATGAGGGTTAGGGATGTGTTGGTTGAGGTTTTGGAGAGGTGTTTTGGGAGAGGGGAGGGGAAAGGGGTTGTGAGAGATGAATGAGATGTGAGAGCGGCTTCGAGGAATTCTTGGGTAAATAAGGGCGGACAAATTATGCCGAAGTTCGATGGTACCAATAATATCAATTAAATTCTATCCAATTATGTCAAAATCGGATGGTCGTGGTTTCATACATCGCTATCTTTGATTCTTTGCCCAGGAGTACCGTAATTTGCATGAATTATCGTCCTATAGTGAGAATACTTATATCTTTTAGCTCAGACAGTCCAAGACCGCCCATAACTTCAATACTAAAACAAATCGATGTTCTTGCATATAATTTGGAACCCATTTGTCCCAAGAAGACATTGCTTTTTTAATGGCACATCTAACCGCTTTCTGACGCAAAAACCCAGTGCTCGCACACCACCTCCTTACATAGAATCCGGAAGTCTGGAAGAAATCTTTCCAGTGTTTTCATCCCTGCAGACATCGGAGAAAGCAGTGGCCAGATTCAAGAACAATCTATTAGCGAAGATTGTAGAACAAACTTTATCATAAATGAGATATGATCATGCTTTCTTTACTTTGCACTTTCTGAAGATTTTTCTTTCTTGTACATCACATAGTAGACATAGACCATATCACATGGGAGTAAAGGATTTGCAGGGAGATTGACGATGAACGTGTTAATCCTCTAGATCTACTAGTTCATCACTTCAAACACGTACCTTGTTAACATATTTACAAGGCCGATCAGTAGCAGCAACATATTTTGTGAACAGCCATCAGCGTCAATCTCACTCGTCAAAAACCGGGTTTACTATTCTAATTGCACGAAGCAACCAGCCGAGTTAGTAGCAGAAAAGCTGAGCAAGCAATAAACAAACACAACGATCTGTCAGGCTCATTTCTTCCATCTTTCATTTCCTGCTCTGCGTGCTCCAAAGCTAAAAGATACGTGTGGCTTTCGTGTGTCGTATCGAAATGATGGAGGAGGCACTGTCACGCTGCCAGATCGATACGCGAATCGTGTGCAGAAATGTGAGCAGAGAATTAATGCTATTAAAAAAGCATGGGTATACTTATTCCGCAACCTCTTTGTGATGTTTGTTCTTGAGCTGAGAAGGGTATGTCGTGGTGGACAATATATGTCGCAGTGGACACGATTGGCTTGACCAAGAACTAATGTCGTGTAATTCACCTATCATGTGCTCGAGAAGACGTTTTTAAACCGTATATTTGTCGGCATATAGAGTATCCTATTTGGGACATATTAACAACTGTCAATTCCTAATCTCTCTTAACCGAATGTACGAATAACCGACCACTGCTATGTCCCATATTTCTTGATCTTGCCCAACTATCACACACTTAGTGGGTTCTGTGCTCTGAGAGCTTCCAAATGCTCCTCGGTGGTTGGCGGGTGTATGGATTTGAATTTTCGGTGGAGATATATCGCTAACCCATCGTAAGCCAACGAGTCTGCATTTAGAGACGTTATCTGCGCTCCATTTGATCTAGCCAATTTATAGCATGCCTGTGACCCATATACATAGTCAATTGCATCGGAAACTACACCGTAGTGCCATGTCTCGTGCAGCATCGTCTTAGCGGTCCTATACTCAAAGTTGGCAATTCTCAATTGACCCTCCTTCTCGTCTTTATACCTTTCAACTTGCTGTTTTAATGTCTCATATTGAAAAAATCTCGGACAAAATAAGGTCGTTTGTACCCAATAACCGCGTCCCTGACGTCCAACATGATATTTGGTCGTAGCAGTAGTTTCAAGTTGCGTTCCGTCTATTCCCGTTCTGCATATTAGGCTAGGGTTTGAAGATTCCGAGCAACGCCAGACGATAATATTTTTATCTTTCATTAATCCACCGAATAGTCTTTGTATCAGCTTAAAGCTGTCGGCAATATACTTTGAATGATCACCTGCTGAGTTCCAGTCATCCCCTAGCCAACAAGAATGCGGAAAGTCGTAGTTGTAGTCCCTAAAGGTTGTAGTCTGTGCCGCTACTATGTCCCTTGCAACTCTCCATGCGTGTTTAAGGATTAATTCCTCTGCACCTGTACATTCTGGGTCTAGGTATGTGCTTGGGAACACATACTTCAACGGAGGAAATGGTAGACCACTCGATGGATCGATGTAGTTCAAGTTTTGGATATCAGGCTCATCCATGAAGACAACAGGCGCTGGCGATGGCTCGGCGTCGGGAACTTGTCGCTGTTCAATGGTGGTCTTGTGCGAGGAGGGATGTGTAACGCTGAAGCCGAGACATATAAATAACACTAATAGAGCTGTGATATACATATCGTCGAGTAGTGAGTGGAGTGGCTTAATAGTCTATGATCGGCATCGTTGGTTGTTCTCTTAAATTAATTATTAGATACGGGAGTGATGTGAGGAATAGAATAGTTCGAATGACAGGATGTACCTGTGTTAAGAGAATGATCCTTTACAGAAAACATCCTTTTTGGGACATATTAAGAAAGCTATAAATAGTTGATTTCTATCTCTCGACAAGTACACAAACAGCCTAAAAGAAGAAGAATGGACTTAGAAAGATATTAAAAAGTAGCATAAGCGAGCACTTAAGCTACTGTATATTCACGGAATGTGCAAATTAAAGCGTTATGAGTTAAATAAGCTTAAACTTTCCAGGAGAACGTTTCATCATTCAGCGAGAGAGGACAGACAACTTCGATGGTTCGGTATCGACGAAGTAACCGAGAGAATCTCGATTCAACTAAAGATCAGCTGAATTCATCCAGCTGTGCAACCACATTGGACGATTGATTAGGACTCGACATTTGTGTCAGATTAACTTATCTCGTTCAGACCTTGATGTAAGACAAGTAAGCCAGATAGTTGGTTTCTCTCCTAATATGTTTTTAAAGGTACGGCTGTGATAGACAGAATATTAGATCAATTTCAGAAAGTGATAAAGATGTACATGTATTGTTCATCAAGGGACGATCGGCTTTCTGGGCCAAGTGAAGATAAGAAAGGGTGAGTTTGCCATTTTGCCGAAATCAATAACTGAAAGTAGTTACCTAATTTTGATTATAACTGACTATGGTGGTGAGGTACTTTGTGTAGCGAAAGTCTCAGGATAACGTAGGAGAATAATCCTATCAACCCATATCAACGCTACTAGGTGAAATGTTCGCTCTCAAGACCCCGTAATTAGAGGCACTAGACTTCTAACCCGAGAGTGCCTCACCATAATGGGGAAGATAACTCATACCATAGAGTATTCAGGAGGTTCTGCACTTATTTTGTCCTCTGCGAAAGATGACAGGCATCATGTGATGTGCAACGACACTTTTTGTCACGTCTTTCGAGTTAGCAATCTCCAAGGAGTCTTCATCTAATTTCCAAAATCACTCAAGTGGGTACTCATATACTAACATCTCCAAAAGAACCCGCCCATGCAATCGTCATAGACCACCAAATCAACCCCCTATCACAGGTTATCAGTCCAAAAGTGTCAGACGCATCACATGACCAATATTGACCCAACACCCCACGGAATGACCAGGATCTCGGAAAGAGTGGGATGTCGCTGATGTGACGCTGATGCCCGTTTGGAAACGAGGTAATCTGGGTGGTTCGAGAGGGAGAGGAGAGAAGCAGGTCGTCCTTCTGCGGCCACGGCATGAAGGATGATCGTGCGTGAGCGAATCGGAACGCTGCGACGAGGGAGGAAAGGCAAACTTGAGGAGAAGATGGTTCGTGTAACTCTGAGGGAAGCTGAAGGGTTGGAAGGAATCTGACATTATTGGGAAGATGTCGTGCTGTATTGTGCGACTTTGTTTGTAGGGATTGAACCATGTCGGAAGTGCACTTAGACTTTAAACTTTGAGCTTTTCATTAGTTCCTGTGGTAACAGTCTGCAGATCATCATGCGGTAGTTGGGCGTTGAGTTTGATGTAACGGTTGAAGCTTATTGCTGGAACAACAGTAGGCAGAGGTAGGATTCATTTAGAATACTGAAATCCGGATGCTAACATGCGTGTATGTAGAGCGATTGTTGCGATAATGTCCTAATGCGGAATGAAGCCGTTGATAAGGCCCAGAATCAGAGAAACCGGTAGCGTGCACAGACTTGACCAATGAATTAACTTCGTGGCATTGTAACAAATTCGAGTCCTTCTAAAGGCATTTATTAGCCATGTAACCGTTCCAGGCATGGAGAATTAGATCAGAGACATCTGACGTCTCCCGTACTTTAATCTTCCTTGATCTTACTCTTTTGACTCCATGAGCCTTGAGGTCTGCTTGGGCTGAAATTAATGATCTGTGGAAGGCTTCCGGTAGGTGGTCGGTATATGGCCGGAACAAGTCCCGAGGCCGTTTAGAGCGCTCCGGATCGCGCTTCGAAGTACCCCTTTCTCTTGAGCGGCGTTCACGTGGGTGTTTCAATTGAAGTGAACGTTGGAGGGGTGGTGCATGATGATCTCCGAACCAAGTCGTCGTTTGGAGAAGTCCATGGAAATTGAATGTGGAGTTTGGAAAAGAAGCAGAGAGCGAGAAAAGAAATGAACTTTGACGCGGTCTCAAAGACCTTGCCGACTGATATTGAAAATGCGGCAGGAATATCATTGACCATGGTAATATCAGCTTTTTATTATCATTGCGTGCATCTCAACCCAACTGATCTCGATCCCCTCCCCGCCTCTTGACCTGTGCTCATTTCCTCAACGCCTCGGAATTTACAGCCGCAAACCCTGTGCCAGTCGTCTGATCTCCAGAAGAAGAACGCGGCGCGACCCGAGTTGCTAGATATGCCCTAAATTTGGGAGAAGAACGCTTGTTGCAAAGCGGCCGCACAGAACTGAATCAACTTGAAGGAGGCGTTGCTAGGCTTGTCTCTAGTGTGATTTGTTTTTGTTTTGGCTGGCGTCATATCATTTGAGAAAAAGCAAAAGAGATGCTGGCGTTGGGCGCCATCGTCCACATGGCAAGTGGAGTCAGGGTCTGTGACTTTGTGGTCGTTGCCCCGACTTCTCTAGAGGATTCAGAATCTGACAGTTTTGTTTACAAGCCCGTAGACTCGGGTGTTGAAGTACAAGTACCTTGCTGGTACAACCAGTAAGCTTCCGTGTGATGTGAGGAATGTTTGTTACTTCTAGAATGGCGTTTTGACACTTTGAACTATCGAATTCAATCTTAAACACTGCAGTGTTAGTGCTTTATGCGGTGAGCTGTCTTCCTTTTTCCAGAATACTCTCTTCACGACGCATGTCCTAATGCTAAAGAGCCATAGGAGGCAGCGAAGAATTATAGCAAAGACTGCAATAAGACCAACCGACTATCAAGGGGTCTTGCCCTCGCATATCTTGAAGCACGACGAAAAGCGACACGTCGTTCTTGACATTGTCGGCTCCGCTGCAGATTAGATTAATACTGGGAATGATGTAGGTGGGAGGGTTTGAAGAAGCATATAAAGGTCAAGTATATCCCTTAGCTGCAGGTTTTGCTGAGCCCGACCTCGACATCAACCTCCTCTTTCGAACATCCGCGCCGCTGCATCCGCAACACGAAAGAAGAAAGTAGTTTTGTCGAAAGCGCGTCTCTGCCGCCTGGTGCCACTGGGACGATCAGCTTTGGAAGCGCAGAGCGAGGTCATCTGGGTCGAAGTCTGGCGTCGCTGTCGTCCAGTTCACCTGCTTCTTCTGCTTCGTATTCTTGATGAGTCCTCTAGAGTGAAACCGGTCTTCGTCAATCCAGAGGTCGACAGACCTTGTTGTATCTGACCAACCGATGCTACAGGAACGTCTTGTCATACACTCGATGAGCACCAATAGGCGTGTGCTGCATGCGATGGTTCGCCTGTTTGGACATGCTGCAGTCAGTTGCTGCACCAGAGGATGGGCCCGTAGAGCCACTCACTCCACTAGAACATGACCCCTTGGAAGCCGTGTGGCTCAATGTTTAGCGACGAGTCTGGAGTCAGGAGTCAGAACGGGCAACTGGAAAACAATTACCAATGACGAGACAGGCAAGTATTGCGAGTGGAGGCCAACTGAGGTCCTTGGTATCTCTTCTGGGGCTTCTGATTTGGAAGTTATATTACCGTCCGAACAGAAATTTCAATGCAAGGATAATACGTTGAGACTTCGAGCTTGCAACGAAGGACTTCTCATACTGTTCGAACAAGCATCTGCCCCTAAATGGTCGGATGGCCTGCGACAAGCGAAGGATACCAATTCCTAATAGCAATGTACAGGTACATAGAACTACAGTACATGGTGTAAACGATATGCTTTCTACGCAGATATATTTCCTCAAATGCACTAGAGCTTCTTCGGTCGCCTGTTACATATGTGCCACAGTGTGTGACCGGAAGTTCAATACCTTCATTGTCCTCGGGATATTTGTTTGTCGGACCCCACCGGTGCTCTTATAATTGCGCCTTCATTCAATGATCGACGTTGATATTTTCCCGACTCCATTCAACTACAACCTCAAATTTGAGAACCCAGTCTGCCGGGTCTACCAGCTATTTGCCCCTAATTCACACCATTTTTGCGTATGTCAAACGACTGAACTGGAGAGACCACGCCCTCGCGGTGGACAAGATAAGTGGCAGTCGTAGCACGATATTTGCTTGGAACAATTAACAAAATATACGATACTTTGTCAAGTTCTTAAATAGATATAATATCTCCGACTTGATTTCAAATGACATTCCAATTTCAGCTACTTATCTGCACTAAAGTATATTTCAAGTTTACAGGATAGCAAGGAGGTTCTGCCATCTATTTTGTCTAGCTGGAGACCGCCATCCCACTGATCCCAGAGTTTGCTTTGTACACTGTTATAGTCCCAAGTCAACTCTTGGGAAGTACATCGATCTTTAGCACTGTCTGTACCAACCAAGAATCGTCCAAGTGAGAGCTATGAGATCTGGAGAAACCGTAACACAGCGCTCTGCAGCCCAACGTCCCGGCTTTCGCACTTGTATGCAGCTTTTGTGCAGCATTGGGTATCCTGAGCGCCAGGCCAACGAGAACTTAGGTCTCCATGTCCGTGGCCACCAAGTGATACTCGTAAGAGGATTTGCCTTTGTGAGAAGTGACAAGAAGTTAGTAGAATATGATTGCGCTATGTGTGAGTCGTCCAGATCGAAATCCTACGCAGCCGGATGGACGAAATGTCGAATTCCATGCACAATCTGCAGTCTCGATCATGAGATGTAATTAAACTCGACGAGCTGAGCCTTTCTCCCCAGCAGCACGAGCAGCTCTATCAAACGTTGGTGGTCGTGAGATTTATGCACTTCTGTTCCTTGCCAACTCCCGTCCTCGTTCCCCTACTCCGTACCGATGACCTCCTGGCCCCAAGCTCTGCTCGCTCTGCACTGGTGGTCATTTTCGGACCCGCACTTGCATCTCCATCTACCCCTAAACGACCTAGCGCTTCTGCTCCCTTCACCTTACGTCTGTCTAGTCTTGCTCACAAAAACCACCAGCACCCAAACCCATTTCCTGTCCTCCTCCTCACAGACTGCGACTCCTTCTTCTTCCATCTCCATCGCGAGACTCTCACACCTCGAACGCGATCTCGACAGCTTCTTCGCACCCGCCGAGCGCACACGATTTCACGACGAGCGCCCCCTTACGACTGAACGACCTGTCGCGATTTCTACGTACCACCCGTCCGCCAGCTGCACGGAGAAAAAGGTTTCCCCAGCGAGGCAAGTACCGAAACCACCACCGTCCCTCGTCACGAAAGGGCATTTTGAGCTCTCCAACCAACATCGCGCCCACGACAAACCCTCCCACAGCTACCCGAAGCTCAACTGCACATCTCCCTTATTGTCCTGCCGCAGCTACTGCAGTCGTCCTAGCTGTTGGAGCTTCAAACAGCTCGGGGCAGACCAGGCATTTTCGAACAACGACTGCGTGCCACTGCCGGCTCCTTGCATACCTTGCAGGCCGAACAAAAACATCCTCTCTCTCAACCATAGCTCCCCAGCTTTGCATCTACTCAGATCTCCAAGATGTCTCAACAATACCCTGATATGTATCAGGACTTTTCCTCCAACCGCTCTCCCGGCACCTCTCGTTACAACGGCTTGAATACCAATTTGAATCGCCAACCCTCGAGACACTTTGACAACTATGGCTCGCAACAGCTTCAAGGATTGTACGCGCAGGAAGATCATTCAGGAGGACGGTACGATAGCGCTCCACGATTTGACAGAGCTCCGCCTGCGACACTTCAACACACCAACAATTATGCTTATGACAACCAGACATGGAATTATGGAGGTGGAAACGTAAACTCTGGTATGAGCGGTATCAGCGGCCTGAGCACCATGGGCGGTACGGGTCGTGTCAAGCCTTCGAGTGCGCGCAGAACCAATCTTCCTTCCGTAAGCTATCTTAAGAAATCGTCACTTCAATTATTGTACTAATCTATACAGAGCTGGATGGATTCTAGCCAAATGCCACCACCCATGCCAAACACCGGTCTTCATCAGATCAATAGCCACCAGCTCAACAGTCAATACAGTCAACCGCAAATGCAGTCACATCATCCTCGAATTTCTACTCCTCCTGACCACGATGAGCTCATTCCAACTGCTATCGTCATCAAGAACATTCCTTTCGCCGTCAAGAAAGAGTCGCTTGTTGCCTTGATGACAGAGATGAACCTTCCTTTGCCATATGCATTCAACTACCACTTTGATAATGGTGTTTTCAGAGGGCTAGCTTTCGCGAACTTCACAACCCCAGAGGAAACATCCACTGTCATAGATGCTATGAACCACATGGATCTACAGGGACGTAAGCTAAGGGTTGAATACAAGAAGATGCTACCAGCACATGAAAGAGAGCGAATCGAGCGCGACAAGAGAGAGCGTCGTGGCCAACTAGAGGAGCAACATCGCCCGATTGGAAATGGCTCCGCACCACCTCTTCATTCTCAGACGTCTATGAACTCGCTGCACTCGAGCCATATTCCTGCCTCGCCATCCCCAGTCCAACTTCGTGGGAAAGGCGGCGATTATCACGCAAGCAGCTCAGGGCCAACAGGCAGCATCGCTGGGGTTGACATGAATGATCCTTCAACACTGGGCTATTTCACCGAACTTACTGTCTTCAAGACTGATTCAAACCGCGAGATTCTAGTTTTCCCAAGTACCGTTTCCCCCCACGATAGAAAGATCATTCATACTCTCGCACACAACATGGGTTTAGAGCATCGATCCGAGGGTGCTGGTGATAGCCGATGTGTTCAAATCTTCAAAACCCGTCAAAGCACCATCAGCCCTGCTGTTCCGTCTATTCCTCAAACATTTTACAACAACGAGCGACGTGGGCTCAACCGAGCTGCTACCATTGACTTTGCTGAGAGACGAGAAAACGAGGCCGGATACTATCCCCACACTCTAGGCCGCCAGGGATCTGGACTTTTGGACATTCCTGCCTCTCCAGGCTTAGGACTTAGCGCGGCTCACAACCTCCGAGCTGCGAAATCATTCGCTGATTTACGTTCGTATACACCCTCACCCGCTCAGTCTGTTGCCAGTTATCCGACCAACCCTTCTCAAAATATCGCTCGATATACTGACTACGGCCACTCCTCTGCAGCATCGGGAACACCAAACCTGACACCAACCTCGGCTGGAGGCCAGATGAATGATCGCAACGAAAGCTTCCTCGTTAATGGGTTGAACAGCATGACCATTGGATTTGATCGTCCTGCCGTCAGAGCGAATGGACGGATTGGCCAGGAGAGGGACAATCATCCTTCCAACGCCGGCCCAATTGGAAGCCACCGCCCGGTTAATGGGAATACCTACGATGACAGTTCGCGAAACGGTACTTCGGCAGTTCCAGAACGACAACCTCGTGGTCCAGTCAGTGAGTGGGGTTCTGGATTTGCTAGACCTCGTCAAAATGGACATCGAAATCAAGGAAGTGGTGAGCTTGACCTGAACAGTATCGAAAGAGACTGGGATGATAACAGAGTACAAGATTCCTCCGATCGAAACGCTAACGGTCGATACCATTGAGCAATCCTATCTTCCTTACCCGAAGCAGAACACCAAAGTGACCAGCCTTCTGGTACACCACCGCGATTAGCACTCGAGTCATCGCCACCTCTACCGCTTAAGCCATCGCTACCCATCCCAGATCTCTAGCTCGCTATACCAGTCATCACAACATATCATGCCTTGATCTACCGCCGTCCTACCTTTTGCTTCCTCACGCATGTTTTGCTTAGTTTACTTTACAACGTCTCTCCTCTCGGCCACCTGCTCGATTGTCGATGGACCCCCGCTATCTCTCATTATACCGGCGTTAGTACATATATATTTGCGCTTTTACTGCGCACTGCATACGGGAAATTATATCCCGGACGAATGGACGAATTTGCTTTCTTCTGGACTTCGATTCTCAACAAAAGCAATACAAGCCGAGTCTTAATATCCCTAAGTCCGACTCGGCTATGAAATGATCGCAAAAAAATCGCATGAAGTTTGAACGACTAGGATACCATTTGTGAAATCATACCATTACAGCGATTGGGCAACCATCACGACTTACGCTGCCATGACCCTCTCCCTTAAAAACGCTACAAACTACCACACAACCTACAAGGCTTGGGGTATACAGGATACTCGAGGAGATCTGAATTCATTGGAATACATCATACAGAAAGAGGAGGCAATTGCGCTAGGCCCGGGGATTGGATCTGGAAGAAGCTTGATACGACGACTAATTATAGGGTGCAACCATCACCCCCTCCCGTTTGGACAGACAGCTCTTGCAAAACCATATGATTAGAGCCCATATACATATATACACATCAAGTCAAGTCTAAACTTCCGCATCCAGTTTTCCACACACACACATTTAACGACGAGAATGAAACGAGAAGATTAAAGTAACGAATTGCTGCGTCGTGTACTTGGGTTTGAAACCGTGATATTGGATTGGAAATGGACTTCTTGCTTTGCGTAGCTCTATTTGTCTATTGTAACTTTCTGCTGCATCTATTGAATACGTTTTTACATTTGCTATATTTGCGTTTTGGTTTTTGTGTTTTTGTGGTAATCTGGATTTGAACTGGACAGATTTTTTGGGGGGTTGGAAGTGAAAAAATGGGGTGGTTTCAATGCTAGGGACTTTTTGGGGGGAATGGACGGATATGAGGGAGCTGTAGTTTGTTCTTCGCATCTACATGTATTCTATTGAGTTTTATTTACAAATATTTTTGCTTGATCTAGTTGTGCTCAACAATGAGGAATTGTTACATCAGTCGCGTTTCTAAGGGGGAATGTGAAATTCATGCGAAGATATGTTCTCATCTGTTCTAGATTTACAGGTTAGAGAGTGGGAGATCATTTACTCATTTGAAGAGGGAGATTCTGACATACCCTGGATATAGGTGAATTATTTGGAGAATACATGGGATTTCACCGGGATTGGAGATCATGGGAAAGTCATTAGAGATATGTTTTGTTTTTGCGTAGGAAGTGTGGAAGTTAGTTATTAGATTTAGACGGTAGTACGGCGGTTAGTCCGTTCGAACCATCAGGAAATACCTTGTCGATACACCAAATTAAAACATTCCTTCTATTTAATAAAGACTCTCTTTATATAATATTTCCTGTACAGACCCGAGTAAACCAGCTTTCGAGCCTGGCAAATATTTATGTACTAATAGCCTTATTCCATACCAAGAATCAAGATGTCTTTTCCATCTCCTGGAATATCATTCAAACTCTGATACAGGAACCGTTTCTCGCTGGTGTTGTGACTCCCTAATACATTAAGTCTATTTCAGAGGAAAGCAAGACATCATTACACAGACATACTCTAATCTACAACTCAATCCCCAAAGCTTCCACCACGAATCACCAAAAACCAGCCATGATATCTCATAGACTCCTACCATTTTACTTTTTACTGTGCATGAAAATCCTCATATCACTGCACGATTTACCACGAAACCCCAAGCGGGCTGTGCTTTCGACGTATTTGTTTTGAAAGAGACATGGATAGATGAAACTACATTTAGGAACTGAGGAGGGAGAGATAGAGATAGAGATAGTAGTCCTCAGATAGTGTGATTAGGAGACATTTCACATCTTCAAAAGTAGGTACACTGAAATTGGCCATCGACGTGAGGTGAGCTAGGCAGTAGTCGTTATGGGACTGAGGCCACCCATCCGCTATCCTTGGCTTTACAGAAAGTAGCGAGATGGAATGACACAATAACACGACGTTTACATGGAAAAAGGTACCAAATCACAAAAGTCACTGGTGTAATAAGATTTCGGGCCCTGGTCAGAAACTTGATCAGCATTAGAGTGGAAAATGTGACCAAAACGACACCTCTGAGTAGCGCGACAATCCATCAACTTGTAATAGTACAACCGCCACATTCCATTTCCTGCCACTCTACCATCATTCGGGGGACCAGAGAGAAACGCCCATTGAGATGTATTCATACCATCTGCTTTCATCTCATAACCATTCACTGTCAAAAAAAAAAACAGCGCAATAATAATTCCCATACACCTCCTGCTTCTGTACCCAACCCAGAAAAAAACAAAGAAAACCAAAACTAGACCAAGATACTCGTCGTGAGTGAAGATATTTAGGCCTCGATAGCCTTGTTTTTCTTCTTCTGCTCAACCTTCAACAGCAGCGCTCGGTTGATATGTGGTAGGACACCTCCGAAGGCGATCGTTGCGCGGATAAGGGTATCGAGTTCTTCGTCACCGCGAATGGCGAGTTGTAGGTGGCGGGGTGTGATACGTTTGACTTTGAGATCCTTGGCAGCGTTCTGGGAGTCATATGTTAGCATGGCGCAGATTAGGCAGATATGGGTAGTCTTACTCCTGCGAGTTCGAGCACTTCAGCTGTGAGGTACTCGAGAACTGCTGTTACGTATACGGCTGCCTTTGCTCCTACGCGCATCTTGTTTTGGGTGTTGTTCTTCAAGAAACGCTTGACACGACCGCAAGGGAACTAGACATATACCAAATTAGCGTTTGTAGATGGCGTGTATAGCCGCCTGTTGTGAATGCATTTATGGGACGTTTCGAGTGCGCGAGATATTTTGAAAGGATTTTCGTTTTCGAGTCGATGTAGCTTGCGCATGCATGTGAGACCCAGTCGCGTCGCGAACATCATCACCAATACGAATAGAGTAACGAGAGCGTCCGCAGGCGTAATCACATAGCCATGTCGACTTCTAATCGCATTCTCGAGGTGTTTGACCGGTTTGAGGTAGTTGTTGACATGAATGACGCGACATGGCGGGGTCCTAATAGCTCGCGCTTCGGAATCGACGATAACCTCATCCTTTCAAGATACCATCGCAGAAGACTTCCAAACCAAGTGCTCGAGTTGCGCATTACTAACCTGAAGTCCAGCCTTGCTAGAGTGAGATTGCTGCTTCTTGCTTCCATCTGCGCCGACCTTACCTCCCGAGGACTTGCCGCCTGAAGATTTTCCTTTACCACCGGCCATTGTTGAAAATATCGAATGTAGAATATGTGGTTTGATTTGAGGTCCGTTGGTCGAAAATAGATGAACTCGGGTTTGATGTGTTGATGTTTTGGTGGAAAGCGCGTGGTTGGGGGAGAGAACTTACAAGATCAATCCCATTGGCGCTAGTAAAAACGTAACGGGAAGCGGAAGCGAGAGATGTGGTGGCAGGTGCATCAGAGGAGAGAGCGTTACAGAGGAAAATGAAGGACAACGTGACGAGAATGCTGAATCAGAATAGATGAAGTGATTTGAAAGATGCTCGCATGAACCTGATCTTCTCAGCGAAAAGAGGGTGAACAAGAGAGAGACTGGGTGGGGGTATACATACTATGAGGCCCATTGCAGGTAGGACTCTGGAGGTGCAACAATGTCCAGGACAGACTATTGTCACACCAACTCCATGCTGACAACGAGTGCTTGACCTGGTTGAAGCTCAGATACCATATCGATGCGTTGCACCACTGGTGAACGTCGTTTGGTATTCGTGAAGTTGTTGCGGTGGAAAGACCGTCGTTGAGTGATGCTCAAACCAGACAGACCTCCCATCTCAGGCCACAAAAGAGATGCCTGAGCTAAGTGCACGTGATATCATGTGTTATTCGCAGGGAGTGAGTTATCACCCGTCGAAATTTGCAAGATATTTGCTCTTACGTTTGACTTCGGACTCTACATTTGCGCTGAAGTAAAAGTAAAAGATAGCGCTTTTCATTGATTTCTTTGGAAAAGACTATTTGACCTAAATGAGGTCCGGATTGGGCTCCTATCTATCTCCCTCCACCTCCGGCTGTTAAGAGTACCTATAAAAATGCATTTCAGAGTATGGTTTAAGATGGGCAATTTTCTACTATTCTGTTAGAAGTTCCATTTCAAGAGCGGATGTCAAAGATCGAATAGCTTCGAATGTGAAGCGTAAGTCATGTTCTTTCGGGCATCGAGGTCGGCGCCGACTTGCCTAAACCCGACTCGGAGCTCCGGCCATGCGCCGCATCATGCCTCTGAGGAAAGAAATGAGAGTAAAAAAGGTTCTCGAACTTATCCCAATACCTCCCATTACAATTGCAATTCCTTTGCAACAATTACATACAATTGTGGGGCCGGAAGCGTCAAATGCGAACAGATCGGAGTTGCCTGTCGTGATCAGCCCTTGAGCAGCCTTAACTCCATCCTCCCGTCTCCTTCTCAAAATGTCATCACCTCCGGCAACATCGCCAAAAACAGCAGAATCCAAATCGAAGCGCGCTCGCCCCACCAAATCATGCCTCGAGTGTCGTCGGAAGAAGCTCAAATGCGACCGTACTCAGCCGTGTATGCAATGCAAGAAACTGGGCCGAGAAGCTCTCTGCACCTATGCCTTTGGACCCGGTACGCCCGCCGGAGAAGGGGCTGAGAACGGCGAACGAATGGTCAAGAGACCTAGAGTAGAGGTTTCTAACCTTGCCAGTTGGGGAAATGGGGAACAAGTCATTCCTTCACAGGTCAGAAGCAATGAACACCTGACCCAAGATCCACTGGCCGTTCGAGAAAGGACGGTAGCTGGTGAGAGAAAATCGCCAGCGCCCTCTGGAAAGGTCTATATTCAAGGCTCAAGATCGAAGTATGTTGGACTTGGGAATCAAAGGGCTTTACTTGACCATGTAAGTTCTATATCCATCATCTCAAGAACGGAAAGGAAATCCGCGGGGGTGAAAAGACTATCATACGAAACATGAAATGCCCTTCAACCATGCTAGTACTGCATCATTCCAAACCAGATGAATAATAAATCTATCCATATCTAGCAAGTATTTGATACCTGTCGACAACAGCTAATTGTTAGCAGTTCGCAGATGAGAAAAGTTTCTTGTATGCTAGTTTCCGCGATAGTGAAGTGGCTGCTACAATGACCGAAATCTCAAAATACCACAGTATTCTGAACCCTAAGATCAGATCTGTCGGCCAGTATTCTCTTAGCGAAGCAATGTTCTCACAAATGCTGCAAGCATTGCCAGATAACTCAACTATCAATTCGTTGGCCAGGAAATACACATCCAACCTAGAAAACGTTTTGAGGGTAGTCCATATTCCCGAGTACACGAAAGTTTGCTGGGAAATCACGATTATGCGCCAAAATCCAACTTCAAGGAGGCCAGCTCATATTTCCGAGGCTACTCTTGCTCAGCTACTGGCCACGTTGACGATTTCTTCTCGTTTGAGCGATACGAGCGAGGCAGGAGTGCAGCAGCTTCCCGAAGCTTTAATATCTCAGTATCTTGAGCTAGTCAAGTGCTGGCTTGAGGGCTTAAAGGGAAAGCAGCGGATTACCCTACCTGTCATTCGAGTCGAAACACTCTTACTCATTGCAAATATGTACAAAATGAAGCCGCTTCCACAGCTGTGGAAGGATTCTGGAAGTCTCGTCCGCGTCGGTATGGTCATGGGCCTTCACCGAGATCCGGAAAGCATTGTAGGGATGTCACTCTTCGAGAAAGAGCAGCGAAGAAAGATTTGGCAAACAATTGTTGAACTAGATTTGCAGTTCTCGCTTGCTATCGGATTGCCTCCTGCAATTCAATCGACCGATTTTAGCTTGAAGCCGTTGCTGAACATCGATGACGAGGATCTGACGGAAGGTATGATAGAATACCCGAATCCTCAACCACAATCTATTTGGACAGACGCCTTGCCACAGATCATTCTTGCATCGTCCCTAAACGAACGACTTGATACAGCAAATATCCTTGCCAGAAACATCGACATTGACAACGATGCAGAAGATATCCTTTCGAGAGCCAAATCACTTGAACAAAATCATCAAGCGCTGCAAGGTACTTTACCGCCACGTACAAAACCTCGGCATACACTCTTCTCCAATATCCTTCTCGACGTTTTCATTAGAAGATATTCTCTAGCGCTGTACAGAACAGTCACTTTGAGTGAACAGGGATCGAACTTCCTGGAAACACGAAAAGGAAATCTCAGAGGATGTGTTGCGATTCTTTCTCACCTAGATGCTTTGGATCCGGCCGTTGCTGATCTTGACACTATAAAGTCGAAGAACTATCTAAACGTGTTTCACATCCTGTGTAAGAACGATATTAACCAAGCTGCGCTGCTTCTATGCTACGAGATACGTTCATTCAGAACTCCCGGTCGAGAACAGTCGAGCATTCATGATGAATCTACGCCATGGACTAAACATAGTCTGACAAGAATAGTTGAAAACACGTTGAATGGTTACCTGCAGAGAATTGGAGAGTTTGGAAGCGATCTCAAAGTCATTCTACCCCTTTCGATTGTTCTTCATTCTGTCAGATCGGACGGAACATCAGAAGGTCAAAGAAGGCTTATGATTCAAGGAATAGAGCGCGTTCTTCTTGCCTGTCGAAAAGCTGTCCCTGACGCTCGCGTTTCGTGGGATTACAGCCCTCACCCGTCGAACGCTCACACCCCGAATAGTCAGATGGTAAGCATGATTCTTGGGACATTCTTATAAATTAAATTTCGGTCAATAGTACAAGTCTGTTTACATGCTAACATATTCTAGCTCTCAACACCTTCCATGCAGGAAACCACAAATAACGTGGGATCTCATCTCATGCCACAACACTATGCCGACGGATCGCTTCCGCTTGACGACATGTCAGTTGACAGCCTCCAATTCCAGAAGTTCGATTTTGGACTCTTGGACTGGGATTTTGGTCAGTCCTGGTCTTGAGTCATCCTAGACAGCAGATTCCAGCAGAAAAATGTAGGATACGAAATATGTATAATATGTATAATATGCCTCTATAAACGCCAACACACAACGCTCACCATCCCAAACTCCAAGACCCCACCTCCTCCCCTCTACTCAGCAACAACCACAACCCTCGCACCCCTCCCTTCCCTCTCCGCACACTCAACCATAAAACTCGCAACCCCTTCCATACTCACCTTTGGCATCCACCCAATCCCCGCCCCCACCTCCCCAAACTCTCTAACGCCCTTCCCCTCTCCCTCCGTCAACATAGCAGGCTTCACGACCGTCCACTCCAGTCCTTTCGCTTCCCGCAACAGCTGCTCAACCCTCGCATGATCCCTATGTCCAACACTCACGTTCGAATGCTTTAATATCATTCTCATCGGCGCAATCACATTCTCACTCGAACTCCCGACCCCAAACGCAGATAACACCACCACCCTTCCTATCCCCTGGGATTTCATCACACTCACCAAATTCCTCACGCAATTCTCCATGAAATCAGCCGGTCCGACGGATGCCGCGAAGGGAGAGCCTGTCTTTCGGGGGTTGTTGAGTGCAGTTATTACGACGTCGATTGGGGCTGGGGAAGAGGTGATGGCTCTGAGGATGTCGCTTTCTTTGAGAGGCGTGCCTTCGATTATTGTGAGACCGGTTTGGCCTGGGAGAGACGACGGGTTGCGGACGAGTGCTGTGACGGTGTGGCTTTGGGAGAGGGCGGCGGCGAGGATTCTGGAGCCGACGCGGCCGGTTGCGCCGAGGATGAGGATGTGCATTTTGTTGGAGGAGGGGAGTTGTGATTTGTATGACGGAAGATGTTAGATTGGGTTGGTTTGGGGATCTTGTTGGAGATGTGGTGTTGATATATCTTGTTCGTGGCGTTGAGGTGGTAGATAAGTTCGGATGAATGTTTGAGCTGTATGTATGCGAATCGAATAGCCATGGAATACCATCTTATATACCACCTCCCTTCTCCTCCTGCTTTCTCATCAGCCTACCCTCCCATCTGACATCAACACCGGATATAATCCAATTCGATGCAACGCGGCCCGGATCCGAAGCGCTAAATCCGGGTTGCGCACTTCAAGGCGGTTTTGGAGTGGCGGAGCGTTTATGTGTTTTGGGGGATTCATAGTGCTCTGGGGGTCTATTGCTGTAGGTTGGGAGTGATTGAGGATTGTGGTGGGTTGAGGCGTGGAAGGGTGCGTGGTTGGAGGAGTTGACGGTGAGGCGGAGGCGGGCGGATATTGGGATGAGGTGGATATCAGATTTGCTGATACGAACCACCTGGGCTAGTATACGAAGGAAAATTTTGTGATGTAACTAAGGCATTCGAGTTTTGTGGTACAGCATAACTATTCTGTTCATCCATATTGTTTCCGCGGTGTTGTTGTGTTTGGTCTTGGTTTTGGTTGTAATTTCCAACATCACCAGTACCGTAAGACGTAGTGGAGCGCTTTGGATTCTGCTGTACAGTATACCCATCCTGTATCTTTGTGTTATTTCTGTGCTGTTGCTGTACTTGGTCTTGGTTTTGTTCTTGGCTATAGTTTCCACCGTGATCGGCACCGTGAAATGTTGCAGAAGGCAACAAACCTGTACTCCCCTGAATCTGTGGTTGTAGTTGAAAGTTTTCTTGGTTCTGCAACTGAAAATCAGCATTTGTTTGGCCAGTCGGCTTCGGTTGCCACTCGCGAGCATTAAAGCGAGAATCATAAGTGTCAACTCCTAGGTGCTGCGGCTGGGCCCAGTGTCCTATATCCTGGGTATTACTGGGAAATTTATGGTCGAGTTGGGTGTTGTTGTGCTGAAACTGGTGGTTTTGAAGCGGAAGGGTGTCTATTGTGCGATACTGTGGTTGTGGATATTGAAATGCTGCGTGTGCTGGATAGTGAAAATTGTTGTATTGATTTATCTCGCCCTTCGCCATCTCATTGTTAAAGCTAGTGTTGAGGATATTAGGCGTATAGGCCTGCTGCTGAAAGTTCTGTAAGTCTGGATATCTTATTTGCGAAGTATTCCAATTTTGCTGAGATGATCCAGGGCCTGCCATGTTTTGCGTCTGGTTATTTTTGAAGCCCGGATAGCTTGGCTGAAAACTGTTCAAGCCTTGTTGGAAAGTCCTATAGCCTGACGTCGTATTCAGCTGAGGGCCTTGATTGCAACTGTAAAGGTTTTGGTTATAGATAGGTACAGACTTCGCTATGGGAGTTTGCCGATACAAAACCATCTGGTTGTTCGATTGTGGTGCGAGGCTATGATGTCTTGCCCTGTGAATATTTTGGGTATCGTATTGATGTGTTGGAATCCATTTCGGTGGTTCCGATTGATGTGCTGGTTGCTTCAAGTTTATGCTTGGCCCAACGGGTGCGAATTCGTTATTCAATTGTTGAGTAGAATGACCCCCAGGATCATTGTGATAATACGTCGACGGAAGGTAAATTGGAAGCCGAGACCCAAGCTGATCATTCCCCTGCCTCTCACAACCTTGAGGAACAAATTCCGTCAAAGTCGCCTTCAACCTCTTCCTCTTCTCCGAGATTTTTATTGGTGTCTTAAATGTGCCCGGATATCTTATCAGAGACTGGCACTCGTCTATTTGGCTCTGCCTATGTTGCATATCTGGTGGACGTTGCATATGTGGTGGTCTCCGTGTACGTGCCTCTCCTAGTCGTTGTTCTCGGTCGACATGGCGTCTCCATGATTTCACGGATTGTTCAAGTTCAGAAACTCTACTACGTGGTCGTCGAAGACGTTGTCTATGTTGTTCGCGGCGTTTTCGGTCTCTTCGCTTGGATTCGCGGGAAGATGGTGTGCCTGCAAGAACGGTTCCTGATTCGAGGCTGGAGATGTCGGCATCATGGTCGTCCTCAACTATCTTTGTAAATTGTGGTAGAATTATATTCTTCGATCTTGTAGCGTTCTCAGGTTCTGGCGACTCTGTAAGTCCTCCTGTGATTTGCTCTTCATATGCTCAAAATCGGTAAGCAAGCGTTTTGATTTAGAGAACTCTGTGATCGGTGACAATACCTTGAGCATAGTACCCATACGGATCAACGCCCTGACTACTAGTGATACTCTTCTCTGCCCCAGTAGCAGGACTCCCATTCAAATCGGACATGTGCACGATGTGTTTCACAAGCAGTGTTCAGATAAAGATGTAAATAGTTCTTTCCGTGTATCGTAAATATATCATGCTTCGTTGTTGGGCAAATGGGTTGGAGCGATCCGATAGTGAGGTCTGTAGGGATGCGAGTTGCAAGAATTGAGAAATGAATCGAGCGTGGACACAATGCTAAGCGGACTAAATGAAGGGTTAAGCAAATGTGAGTCCGTTCGGTTCGAAAATAGGTAGTAGCCCTCACCCACAGGTAGTATATTCTCTGTCGGTTATGAGGGATGCGACCTGATCAAGTGAACTGAAAAAAAAGCTGATGGAAGATATTCAGCATACCCCAGATACCGAAATAAAGAGGAAGACGAGCATCACCTTTGAACTGAGGGAAGGGTTGAGAAAATGAGGCAAAAAGGAGTCTGGGCTCTTGTCGGTTATAAGCGAGAAGATATTTGGTAACATTAATTCTCAACCTTGAGATTACCCCAAGCCTGCGTCTTAAAAGGTATTCTTGAGACTGGAGAAAAGCATGAGGCACTTACGAACCCTAGACGTGAAGGAAATTGTGGATGGCGGCGATCTTCGAAGTGAATTGTATTCGGACTAGTCCATTGTTCCAATGCTTGACATGGTAATCAATCGGCTGCAGAGGATTAAATAATTAAGTTCAATTCTGTACACCACCAAGTTCTTCGAAGCCAGGCCTTCTGAATCAATCAGGCGGATACTATTGGGTTTCTCATTACTCGTAGTCCAGAGACGAGGCTTTGTATACACAATGAACCTAACCCTATCAATTGATTATGTGAAGAACCACATCAAGTTCCGTCGGATTCGGTAGAATATCTCCACACTATACAGAGCCTATCTACAGTCCTTTAAACAATTCCTCCACCGTAAGGGGTTTCTTAACGGCATTGGAAAACCCTTCATGGTAAGTAACCCATATCTTCTTCTCGTCTTTCCCACTCTTCCCCTTCTTCGTATCCAATATAGGATTGCCGTCAATTTCCTGTAACGGCAATGGATCTTCCTTTACCAAGCGGCCAAAGAAGTCTTTCTTGGGTCCAATAACTGTTTCCTCGGCATGATGACCTTTGTTCTCCTTAGACTTTGCAAACGCAAAATCAACATCGTCGTTGAGATTGCCGGCCCTGTAGCGGGCTTGACGCGCTGAGTTCTCACGAACGATGATGTTCTTCTGGTACTCTTGATCCAAAACCTGTCGGACAGCATATCGTACGGGCGCAGCGGCCGAGGCTGGCGTTGGAGCCGTCTCAAAAGTGACCAGCATATCTAACGGTCTAGAATTGTCAGTCTTTGAGGTTTTGGGAAACAGTTGTTGTAAACTTACGGTTCCATGCGATACACCCACTGCGTCGCCCGACTTCCAAAATCGCCGTCCAGTTTACCACGCTCGAATATGACACCTACATCGCCCATGACATCCACGGCCCGCTTTACCATTGCCTTTTCAGCTTCCTTCCTGACACTAGCAATGCCCTTCTGCTCACCACTACCTCCAACGATAATCGGCTTCACCTCTGGCGTAATGATCCTGATAAGGGACGGCAGCAGATCTGTTGCTATGTCTTCAGGACTTCTGAAACTTCGCAGTAACGGAGGGTCCAAACTTGCTTGCATAGCAACTATGGTTGCTCTATTGTTCTTTTCCGCTTCGAAAGCTTCATAGTCAGCTCGTGGCCCTGTGAAAGGCAGGATTTCTTCTGCCTCCTCTTCTTCACCCCATTTCTTGGTGTCGTTACTATTTCCAAAGTAGTGGCGAGCGGGCGATGAGAACAGATGATGGCAGGCGAGTACTGGTTGACTGAGATAAGGTGCCAGCTCAAATTCTTGCCGTGTGAAGACGCGAGATGAGCAAGAGTCGTGGAAGTGTAACCACTCGTAGGCGGCATGTGGTTTAGACAATATTGAATCGTCGTTGAATGGCTGACTTGGATATTGCGACCAAATGTCTGTAACAATGCGATCGATTTCTCCACTGGTGTCCACCATCTCCCGCAGCCTGTCCATGCCGGATTTCTTCGCGAGTTCTGCAACCCCCAATTGTGATTTGGGTTGCTCTGTGGAGTTGCTAGATGCTGGATCATAATGTGAAGGCTTTGGAAACCCGGCGCCTTCTAGAAAGACTCGATTAACAAGTTCTTTGGCCCCGCCTCTTCCGACACCTCTTGCCCCACCACCTCCATGAGAGAGATCACCTGTCATATTCTGTTCTACCCATTTCCGCGTCAATCGTGCCTTACCATCCTTACTTGATGATTTTAGTTTTGTGGCTGCCCATTCCCCGACTACCATGATGCCTCGTAGATCACCTTCGCCGGTACCCTCTCGTCCTTTCCGTGACTCGGCAGCACTTACGCCCCAAGTAGCTTCGCAAAGTCTTCGAACGGCATCGTTATCGCAAGACACACCTTCCTTCTCGAACACAGCTTTCATACGAGCAATGACTGCATCAATTGGAGGCTTCCGTACGTGAATAATTTCTGCCAGATTTGAATGTCGTAAGGGGCGAAGAGAGGGATGATAAACATCGTTGCAAATTAAGATCAAAGGCCGCATCAATCGGAAATCGTCCCCCTTTTTCTTCTTTTTGGCATACCCTGGGTTTGAGGTGACCCCTGCCGAATTCTTCTGATCCAGTTGTATAAGATCAATGAGGGCTTTCACAAAGCCGCCCTCACCAGAGCCACCAGAACCACCAACGACACCATCTACCTCATCCACTACTACACATAATGGATGGGCGTTCTTCTGTACATGACCTGACTTTGAAGTGACCGTGGATCCCGTCTTGACACTTTCGGTGCCTACACTTGTTCGAATTCTACCCTTGACTACATCTTTACTCCTTTCGTCACTTGCGTTAATTTCCATAATCTCATACCCAGCCTGGCGTGCACAAACATGGGCGAGCGTGGTTTTCCCTAGACCAGGAGGTCCAGTAAGAAGTAGAATTTTCCTGTGTGTTTTCTCATCACCAACCATGGCGCTTGGATGTTTTGGCGCAATTGGCTTTGCTTTTCCACTCTTCGGAAAAACAAGAGGATCCCAGGCTTTTAGCCATTTCAGAACTTGACGATGGGTCCTATCGTCGCCTACGAGTTCCATGAAATGCCTGGCCCTATACTTCTCTGTCCACATCAGCGTCCGTCGCGGTCTTGATGTTGTACCATTATGTTCTACCGTAGGCAACACATTATCCACTTCCTTCGGTTTTGTCGTTTCCGGCGTTTTGGCTTCGTTGGCAGATTCCTCAATAAGATCATGAATATCGATGCCATAATAACTCTTCTTTGCACGCCCGGCTTTTGTTGTTGACCTAGCAGCGATGAGTTGTTCGAAGGAAACTGGTTTGGCTGGTCCCTTTTTTGATACAGATACTGATTTTCCAGAGCACGTCATGGCGTCCGAACGCTTGAGCTGCCGACTAGCGATAACAGATGGCATAGCAGAAATAGCATCCATAGCAATAGACTCGGAATTATAGGTGGGAAGCGTGGCCTCGGTGACGCTATCGAATCCGTCTGGTTCTTGCAGCATAGAATCTAATACCGATTGAATTGTAGATTGTCCGCGACCTTCTCCGCTAATTTTCATGGTACTTTCTCTGGAAACTTCGTCGTCTCTGTCCGGACTTGGTAAGCCGGGTGATTCCAACATTCTCCGCTTCGACGCAGGCTCTTCTTGGGCAACATCATTGTCACTATCGGAATCATCCTCAAGTACGAAACCTCCCACGGCTCTCGATTTCTTTGACTCGGGTATGGATGGTCTCGAACGCTTTGAAATGGTGGGCGATATAGGCTCTTTGTACATGATTGGAGAAGAAACAGCCGCCATATTGTCTATAAGTCTGGTGGTGTTCTGTAGAGTTTGTGCTTGTGGTTGACTCGAAAGGAGCCTCTGCATCGTTGAGTTAGTGATGAAATCAGCTTTACAAGGAAGGATCTTTACTGATATGAGAATCTATAAGTTGGCAAGAATTGTCGTTAATAGATACTTGTGCTCTCATACGTAGGTGCGGAATTATTTCAATTGTTCAATGCCAAATTGTATCGAACACTCGTACCAAGTGAGGTTGACGCGTGCGCGACGCGATGGTTCTGACAGGGGCATTAAAGAGAACCCCACACCACGTGAAATTTAACGATCTGTAAATCTTACAATGATTTTATGTAGAAAATGCAAGTTCAGGTGACAAAATGTCATGAGAAACAAACATGAGAGAACATCTTAAGACAGGATACACTTAGACAGTTGCCAAATGGTGCTAGAATTTTGGGTCGTCAATCATCGAGTGTTGCACACACGTGATGATTGATAAAGCCCGACACCTTTGTAAGATGACCTAGGTAAATTTATCCCCGCACTGTGCTCGTTCCACCACACGTTATTCCCATCAACCACAGGACAGGCAATTGGCAAACACGTTTATGTATGAGGATTATTGTGTTTCAGAAGCAGGCATTATCCGATATGGATCCAGTGCACCCATCATCTCCCATTTATCCTATAGTGTCACCTGCGGCAACCGAAAGTACATTCGCCGGTTCTCCAGTTACAACCAAGCAACACGACGGATTACCTTTATACGAACCACCAAGGAAGAAACAGAAAAGAAATAAGCCTACTTTATCTTGTGAAGAGTGTGTGGAAAGGAAAACTAAGGTTGGTCTCTTATTCTACTTTTGGTTGTCTAAAACGTCACTAGCGAGCATTGGTACTTCGAGTTAGTGATACTGTTCCTCACATATGCGGAAGTCATATTGTTATCATGGTACTGTGATTTTGAAGAGATCAAATGAATCTGAAGGTCCTTTGGTTATTGAAAAATAAGCTTTCCCAGACGGAGAATGACATACTTGAATTTTGTCTGCAGCCAAGTGGCAAAGCCCCCAATTTAATCCTAGCATCGACAGAACTGTTTGATAGGATCGTCCACCAATTTGAGTGCTTTACCATGAAAATATAAATTATCATTCAAGCCATGACAGTTAGTATCATACTGCACTACCTAGCTCATGACCGTCTTGGCAACCCCTCTGAGCTTTAGCTAACTGGAACTGCAGTGTGACAGAGGTCGACCTAACTGTCTTTCCTGTAAGATCGTGTACTCGCCTAGTAGACACATTGAATTATAAACTTACACTCTCAGGTATAAAACGACAAACTGAATGCAAATATGCCCATGTTGCAAATGTGCTCGAGCAAGTCCTCTGAAATTTAAGCGATGTTGAGTATTTACTAACTATCATTAGAGAAACAAATCGATCCATGGGGAATACCAGGAGGATGACAAAACCTCCTCAGAATAAGTCCACAATTACAAATGGCTTTGAAGGCCCCAGGCAGACGGTCGCTCCACAGGAACGAAGTGCTTCACGCGGGTCAACATCTTCATCTATTGGACTTCTTTCCCATGTTCCCTACTCGCACCCTACAGCTTCAAATGTATTTGGTATTGGATCCGAGCATCCTTTTGCCAATTACTGGACCTGCAAAGGTGGTCTTCCAGAAGTAATAAGCGTTCTTCCACCCAAAGATCAAGCAGATGCCCTCTTAGAACGATATTTCGAATGCGTCGACCCCGTCTATCCTATGATCCACCGCCAAACCTTCTACGCAGACTATGAGCAATTCTGGGGCCTCTCCCCACCAGAAAGCAGCCGTACGGATGCCGCACTAATTGGATTAATATTCTCCATGCTAGCCCTCGGAACACAATTCGTAACCACCAGTCCCCCTGAAGATCGCCAATCAACAGCCGAATTCTACGTCTCCGCCGCCCACCAATCCCTCCGCATGTCCTCCTATCTCAGTAAAGCCTCAATCCGCTCAATCCAGGCCATGGTTCTAATAACCTACTTCCTCATAAACGACAACCACGCCTCCGACGGCTGGGCCTTTGCCGGAATCCTCATCCGACAAGCCTACGCCATGGGTCTCCATCGAGACCCTAACATCGTCTGTCCCAGCGCATCCCCCTTTGACAAGCAACTCCGGCGTAAACTCTGGCAAGCCGTGCTATTACAAGACACCTTCCTGACCGTTCTCCTCTCCCTGCCCCCTTCCGCAACCCACACCGACGTCTCCGTCGCCGACCTAATCGACGACCACAGCAGCATCGCCCACAGCAACCCCACCGACACAGCCTACATCCGTGGGTGCTGGACGCTCGCGAACCTCGTGCAAGAAACGATCTGCTCCCCGCGCAGTCTCGATCTACCCATCTGCAGCACCGCGCGTCAGAAAACTAAACTGCTCGCGGATTTCAAATCCGTATATCGCTCTTTCCCAGATATATTCCGTTCCTGGACAGCCTCCTCCCTAACCGCGCTGTCAATATCCAAACCTAGGATTGTCCGGCAAACACTTTTTCTCACGTCGAACTACTTCCATAATGTAATGCTAGTCCACTCCTCCGCCTCTCTTGAAGTCCCCGTAAACATTCGCGGCGCGTTAGACGCTGCGCACGACGCTATAAGCGCATTCTTCTTGCTCTACAAATTATTCGAGTCTGAAGCAAAGGTATGGTGGGTATTCAACCATCGCGCGTTTCTGGAGGCGTTGTGTATTGGGGGCATATTGAAGGATGAGGCGAGGGTTGATGGGGGGTTTGAGGTTGTGAACCGCGATCCGGCTTTTGCTAGGGGGAAGGAGGATATTTGTGAGTATCTTCCTCACAACTTTATGTGATTTGAAAAGTTGTGGTTGTTGATTGGTGACTGACTACTTTTAGCGAGGATGATTGAGATTATGGAGGCGATGTCGAGGGGAGAGAATGGATCTGCTGTAGCTTTGACGAGGGTGGCTGTTCTTAAGGCGTATTTATGAGGTACGTGGACATGTCCTAACATCTAAGACATTTGTGAAAATCATACATAGACCAAATATTGGTACCAATATAATCAAACTTTGTAAACTTATAACTTATTTAGTTAGAAGTTATTTTATTGAAGATAACATGCTATCGTGCGTTGAAGGATTCTCAAATTGACGTCCTGGAGGACAGGAGATCATTGCCTTTGCCCTAAGGATTTACTTCCTCAAAAAGCCAAATAGAATCAATTCACACCAAACACATATTCTGCAAACGGATACTCAAATACACTCGAAGAGTCGAGATCGCTTACGCATTTCTATCTTCATTCATACATAATCTACATAACAGGCACCTCGCTCAACGGAGCAATGCAAAAAAGGCAATAAAGCATTTCGCAAGCCATATAAAGCTCACAAGCCCAAAAACAAAAAATATGCGGAGCAGAAACCATCTTGCAAAGAATCCATTCTAACTCCGGGATGATATCAATTCCCTAGACTCCATGCTTGCCAACATAACAATCCTCTCATTTCCGTCTACGCACCCAGAAGAACGAGAAAAAGTAATTATCTCCCATCTCGAGTGCCACGATCACCCCATCTCGATCTCAACCACGCAAAAGGACCGCTTCCCCCACCACTTTCAGCCTGAGACGTCGCAGTTGTACTTCGTCTCCTGGAACTCAGATCGCTAGTATAACTTCTCCCGCTACTTTCGCTATTCTGTCTCGAGGATCTAATTCTAGGAGGAGGAGCCGACTGATCTGAATTTTGTCTCGAGGATCGAAGTCTGCGAGGGGACGACGGGTCCGACTGCCGCTCAGATGTTGTTGAATAAGGATTTCTGTCGCCGACAACCTGCCACCTTCTAGGGGCTTGAGCTGCGGGTTCGTCTTCATGTGTTGGTGTTAGCCTTCCAAAATGACGGATGGAGGCTAACCTGGATTCGTTCCTACTTCCTGTAGTGTTGCTTCTGCTTAAGCGATCTGGCCGCTCTGGACCGCGGTTATCTCTCCAAGGAGACGAGGGATTCTGGCTCGGGGAGCTAGTTGAGGTTGCTCCTTGGGTGTTCGATGCTGGGGTCGTTGCACTATCAATGCCTTTTCGGCATATTGGGCATGTGTTGTGCTCGCTCAGCCAAAGACCGACGCATGTTTCGTGAAACCAATGGCTACATGGCAAAGAGACGACTTCTTCACCAAGCTGAACGTCGTCCATACAAACGCTACATTCGCCCTTGCCGTCGTCACCTAGCATTTTCTCATCTACCTTCTTTTTTGGTAATGAGGCAATTGCGTCAGGTGATGCTGGACCTGGAGCATTTGATTGAGGGTGTTGTTCCATCAAATTCGAGATAATTTGATCCAGGGCTTCTTGCGAGTATACCGCATCACCAGATCGCATGTTTGCTGGATTCAATAAGGCAGCAAAAAGTGACTGTAAACCCGGAGGCATTCCACCTGCTGGCCGTGGACCGTGTTCATGGACGTGATCCTGATGAGCTCCCATGCCGCCAAAGATGTTACCAAGGAGTCTACGCAGGTGTTAGAAAACATTTATATCAGAAATAGGTTAGGCGGCTTCAATAGCTGGGGATGTTATTTCAACCAGAGGGCCATACGCAGTAATATCATCGCCTTGTCCTTCTCGTTGACCAGGACCACCTTGAGCTGGAAGATTTGTAGTAAATGTATATCGCGCCCCCATAATGTGTCCGTTTGTTGTGCGACCTCCGAAAGTATGCACATTTCCACCTCCAGCAGGTCCAGCATTGAAAGGTCCTCCTCCATTAAATAAAGTATCCTGGCCAGATCTTCCCGGTTGACCAGCCTGAAAAGCAGGGCCGATCAGACCACTTAGCATATTTTGGAAATCTGTCATGACCACATCTGGATTATCTTCGCTTCCCTCTGCGTTTCGCTCACCTCGTCCATCGCCGCGAGATCTGATTGTCCGTGTAAAATATGTTACGCGAGGTCCGCCACCAGGACTGCGGACACCGGTGACATGTTCATCTATATCTGCCTCTTCTGGATCGGAGTCGGTCGTTTCCCACGGATTATGGTTCCGTATTCTATCAAAATCTGGAGGAACTTGGCTCTGTGGTTCGGCAGCAGGTCTTGGATCGCTCTCGCCAGGAGTTACCTATAAAAGATTAGCATCTGCCAATTTTAATGTGAATTTTCATAGGCATACTATTTCTGTGATCTGTCCCTCGCAGGTAGGACACTCTAATCCGTGCTCATCATTATACCACTCCGCATGGCACTGGTGGCAATAGACAACTTCCCGGTCTCCAGTTGCATCTAAATGCCTTCCACCACCACCTCCACGGTTCTCCGACATTGCGTCCCGGACGCTATGGTAGGCGGCAAGCGCAGTCAGGCCCAGGCTGACAGCTAGGCCGGTATTGCGAATAAATCGAGAAGCCGTTTTGAAGATGTGCCTACGAGAGGCGAAACTGACAGTTTGACTTATTCAACCGGAATGTTGGACACGTTTGTCCGTTTCGTTACTCCACACGACTGGTGTAGCTGGAATAGATGCAGGACCGCAATGGAATCGGTTTCGCAGTATCAAATTGTGGCAAACTGGCTTGTTGCTGGCCTTGTGTTTGGAGAGTGATCCGTTTGATAGGTAAGCTGAGGACAAATGTGGGGTACTGCCAGTTCAGCTCTGAGTGGTAAAGGTTGTGATTGTTAGGTTGGAGAAGTTTTGTACAGAATTAGTGTATGAGTTGTAGTCGGTGAAAGTGAACCTGAGTAATACTATCGTGATGAATGTTGACTCCAAACGTGCTGCAGTATGTTATTCGGTTGTTGTGCTAGCAGCAAGCTTGACGTTCAGCGCTGTGGTTCTTGTGACGCAAGTCTTTGCAGATCGTCTGACCCCTGTTGGCTGTTGGAACCGGCTGATAACGAATTATTTGGTCTGAAAACAGTAAATGTATTTCAATAGCAGCACAAATGAATACCTAGGTAGGTAGGTGAAAATGTAATTGTTACTCAAATGTTGAATCTATTTCCAGATTCATTCTTTAGCCGATGCCGCAATTGACGTGTCTTTTGCATACTTTCTATCGATTTCTTCCGAATTCCCTCGAGCTTATCCCCTGAAAGCGCTCCCGCGCATACTGTGATATGCCTTTGAAGCCGATGCAACAACTCATATGTAGAGAATATTTTGGTTCGGCTGGTGATTATTTGAATGCCATAAAATTCAACCCTAAGACTAATGCTCTGATTGTCCGAATTGGCAGCGGCCCCAGCCATTTCCCGTTCCTAGTACAGCCCGACAATTCGGAAGCCAGAGAAATCGCACGTCAGGTCAAAAGAGGACTTATATTTTGTATACAAATGGACCATGAGCAATTTTCCCACGGGTTCATTTCCATAATTGTACATTATTATCATCCTGGTATCCATGCATTAAATAAGCCTGCTTCTTTCCGCTCCCATCGCCGCTCAAAGAACCCTTACCACCTCATCTCTTCCTGTTGCCCATACCCTTAAATATCATACCTCCAACAACACCAGCAGCAATAGCAACCCCGCTAAGAATAGCCACACCCATTAATCCCTCCTTCGCAACCTTATCATCAATGAGACCCCTCAAGCTATCCGCCTGCAGATTGTTTGGTTCCTTGTCTAGAAGCAGGTCGTTATATCTCCTCGACTCCGCATAGTTTCCAAGCTTGAAGTTTCCGAGCGCGAGGTAATACAGACATTCGCGACGTCTTTCGGGCGACGTACGGAAAATATCAGAGAGGAGTCGAACACCTTCTTGTTGGTCGTTACGAGCGTTTGATTTTATGAGGCCCTGTTGATATCAGCGACTAGTCCTTCGTCAAGCCGCAATAGAATCACATACCCAGGCAAAGTTGAACTTTGTTTGAATGCCCACATGTTCGCCTTCTTTCTCGTATTGTGATCGTAGAACTTGTAGTTCTTCGGGCTTCAAAGGACTAATGGAAGTCAGTACCGAGTTTTACTTGCGGCTATGCCCGCCGCAGATAATTTGAAGCGTACCTCTCTGCGTCAGCAGCATCTAAACGCACCCGTCTGGTTAGCAATGCGGTATGAAGGCGATTGAAATAAAGATACACAGCATAACAGATGTAAAGCTCCGTATCCAAGGATGTTTTGCTATCCATACTTACATGGTAACTGTGAACCCATCTTGTCGTCCTACTTGTGGTAGCAAATGCTGAGCGACTGATACTTGATAATGGAAGTTGCGATGAATAAAATTTACTTTCTGGTAGGTGGCCACGAGTTGCTGAACATCTGGAACTCATGTGGCGCTGAGAAACCTAGCTTGTGATGCGGGTACGTCACTTGAACTTTAAGGTTGTGTTGTCGGGCCAACACCTATTATGAACCACAACTTTGGGAATCAGACGTTCGCGATCGCATGCTGTCGCGAAATTCAAAGCAATTACTCATTACCTTCCGCAATTTCCAATACAGACAATCAATATGTTGCTCGACGAAGATCCCGCGACCGTAAGTCATATGCTATATTTTGTATAGCATCTTCTAACCAACATCTAGCTCATCCACCATACAGCAGGAAACTTCCACATCGCGCCCGACAAAGCCGCAGTATCACGCATCAACGACTCCCTCTCAACCCTCGAGCAAGCGCGCAATCTTCGCGTACGAGAAGCAGAAAGCGCATTAAAAAGTACACCTCCCCTTCTCCCACAAATTCCACTCATCTAACACCCCACCAGAACTCTCTCGCACTCTCACAACACTAAACAACAACCATGCCGACACCCTCCAAAACCACTCATCCACCGCACACGCCTCCCTAATCTCAAGTCTCGACACACAGAAATTCCGCATCGCGAAAACAGCTACAGATCTCGAGATCGAAACCGAGCGATTGTCGTCGCAACTGGCGGATTTGCAGGCACGGTTGGCGGAATTGGAGGCGCAGGGTCCGGAAGGTGGAGAGAGGAAGGAGAGTACGGTGGATGACGAGACGAGTTTGAAGTTGGCGGTGTTTAGGGGCATGGGTCTGGAGGCTGTGAAGGAGGGGGGAGAGTATGGGAAGATTGTTATCAGGGATAGTAGGAGGGGGGATGTTAATGTGGTCAATTTTGAGCAGGGGAAGTTGAGTAGGCATTTTTATGCTAGTCATTTTTGGAGTGTTTGTTAAGGTGCGTTGGTGTGGTTTTGGCTGTGGAACGAATTTATGGGGTCGACTCGGGAGCTGGATATGGTGGCAGGGACATCACCCGGGTTGGGGTCTGGGGAGTTTTGGAGTAAATACGGCAGGCAGAATTTGATACCACTATTGTAAATTGACCTTGGTGGAAAGTTTTGAATTAGTTTATAAAATTTTGTTTTTTACTGTGACATGTGTTTGTCCATAACAACCATGCCTAGGTAGCCATCGAGTCCGACGCGCCTTGATTACCTCCCAGAGCCATCATTATCATAACATCATTAGACCTGATCCAATCCCCCTCATTATTTTACGCCTGCAATCCAAACCAAAAATGACCCATCACAGGTCACCTAGACTTCATATTTAGTCCAGAAACCTTCGAACTCCCGCTACCACTCGTACTTGTACTTCCTGTCCTCTTTTTTCCCACCATCATTAGCACACCCTTCTCATTAGCTCCCTCCCACGTCCCACTCGTTGGCGGCGTCCTCACTCTCCCTGTATTACTCGTAACTACAGCCTCCCTTTCCTTCTCCTCCTCTCTTCCCCTCTCCATCACAGACTGCATGACCGGCATCGGTAAATTCCCACCCGTCAAACTCCTCCTATGCCTTCTTCCATGATCAGTCGGTAATTCCAGCCTTGAATTAATCTTCGCCCACAACGCGTCTTCTTCTTCAGAGGGTTGGTCAAATCGCCAGCCGCCTACGCCTTCGTAATCGCGACTTGGTCCGATGGATGTGTTCAGCCCTATGCAGGAACTGGGGGAAGTGAGGGCGGCAAGGGGATCGGATGTTGAGTGGCATAGAGCAATGGGCGTGCGAGCTCCTGAGAGGTTTGAGGAAGTCGATGAGGTGCGTCGTTTCCGACGACGGATGGTATATGGTGAGTGTGGTCGGAGTGAGAGGGATGATTGTGAGGTTGCTTTGGGAGGCCCGCCGAGGAGATAGTATGGTATTACTGCTACGGCAAGATCAATGTAGAGTACGATGCATCTGAAGAGTAATATCCAGACTGCGAATATCGTGGTGAAGAACGCGAAAATGGTAGTTGGGACGATGAGAGTAAGGACGATTGGTAACGTTATCGCTTTACTTAGAATAGCCATGATGAATGCCGCAAACTGTCGTGATTGTTCCACAGTTTCATACCGAGCAATCGTGTACGTGCTGGATGAAATGCTGAGAAGTTTGACGAAGACGAGGGGTTGGAAGTATATTCTCAAAGAATTAGGTTGAGGGGAACGTGACTTCGACATTGCATGTGATACTGTGGGGAATGTGGAGCTGTTGCAGGGCTGGATCGATGTGGCGTTAATAGTGGGTCCGTCAGAGCTTTGAGCAAACGACTTCGTTTCGTGACGGCATTCGGAATATGCAGCTCCAAGAGCTATCCAAACATCAATTGTCAATTTCAGAGAGGGCGACTATTCAAAAGAATTATATACGTTGAGAAGTATCTGGAATTTGAAACATTCGAAACATGTCAGCACCAACAGAAAATGACTATGGAAACGACGAGGTGCCATTCCCATGGCATCTTGGAGTCTACGATGCACATTGTCATCCAACAGACACCATGGAGCTCGTCTCCCAGATACCTGAGATGAAAGCACGTGTCTTGACTGTTATGGCGACTAGAGGGCAAGATCAAGAGCTCGTCGCTAATGTTGCAGAATCACACGGTCTAAAAGAAGGCTCTGACTTAGAGAATCTACCAAAAGACGAATGTATAATACCATGCTTTGGGTGGCATCCTTGGTTTTCATATCAAATGTATGATGATACGGAAACAATACCTGAGAACTTTGACTCTGAAATTTTCAAAACCCAACATTATCAAGCTGTGCTAACGCCGAAACCGGATGATAAGGAGTTTCTCAATTCAATACCGCCTCCCAGATCTCTAAAAGCATATCTTGCAACAGTCAAGAGTAACTTGGAAAGGCATCCTCTAGCTCTAGTTGGGGAGATTGGATTGGACAAATATTTCCGCCTTCCAGGAGTGTGGACCCCTGAACTAGAGACCGCGAGAGATGGTTCTCTGACAAGAGGTGGCCGAGAGGGAAGACCATTAAGTAAATATAAGGTCCAAATGAGTCACCAGAAAGCTGTCTTGAAAGCACAGCTGAAGCTTGCAGGGGAGATGCAGCGAGCTGTTTCTGTACATGGCGTTCAAGCTCATGGTGTCCTCTTTGGTACATTACAAGAATGCTGGAAAGGCCACGAGAAAGAAGTCATAAGCAAGAAGGAACGAAAGAAAATCGCGAATATCGCGCCACCTGCGGACGAGGATTCAGAGTCAACACCTAAAGATATACAATCGAAACCATTCCCTCCACGGATATGTCTTCATTCTTATTCTGGTCCCGACGAAGCGTTGAAACAATACTACCATCCTGCTGTCCCTGCGGAAATATACTTCTCCTTCTCGGAAGCTATCAACATGGGTACTGATACGAGAACGAAAGCGATGGAAGTCATCAAGGCTGTGCCGGATGACAAGGTGCTCATGGAGAGTGACTTGCATATGGCTGGCGACATTATGGACGAGAAGCTGGAGGCTATAGCTAGGAGGATTTGTCAGATTAAAGGGTGGGAATTGGAGAAGGGTGTGAAGCAACTTGGTGATAACTGGAAGAAGTTTGCGTTTGGGCGATGAAGGATATGAAAAGTACCTACACGGGTATAGATTACGCAACAGCACATCAGGCCTGAATATGTGTACTCTTGCTTAAAAACAAACATCTCCTCGCCGGTCGGAACAGTCGTGTATGGCTCGACATCCTGTTTTATTAGTGTTGACACGAAATTCCGGCTAGGAATAAGAAGATCTTCGATCGTCTGCTGACTGTTTGTACATGTGTTAAGACACAGTTAAATTTAAGAAAGACGAGAGATATGATCCAACTGATAAATTAGGTAGATCAAGCAAGGGTTGTATTATTCACATCTCCCCAAGCCGGGCGCAGGGTAGGCGGATTTGCAATTCAACAGCAATCTAGCTGATGAGAAATAAAAGGGCCTCACCCTTGTCAGACTGATAGAGGTTCGTTCTCGCTCAAAAAGCTTGGACAGTTCAAGATTGGCTAAGGTTCGATCATAACTTTGGAAATCAACCTCCGGTGGAAATAAACATTCGGCCTTCTCAGCACCTATTGAAGTCTTCCCTTCCGGTACATGAAGACAAAACATCCGCTGAGATATCTCGGAAATCAAGATCGTACGAAACAATTTTGGAATCCATCATTACTCAAACCTCGTCGCACCTCTTCGAAAGTGAGCAACGAACCTCCGGAGCCTTCCGGTGAATGAAAACTCGAGCTTTCTTGTCTGTCACTTCTGTCGAGTGGGCCAGCCTTCCAGGGCATCTTGATAAGAAGCGCTTGACTCACGCTACCGAATCTTATACAACCCTCGAAATATATTCATCATGGATTTCCAGCAGAACGATCTGACGACCAGTGGTCAGATACCTCCAATGGCTACATTCAATACGATGAACAACCCGAATACTGCCTTTCCCAATTCGGAATATACCGAAGCACCCGGTATTCCGTTCAATGGAGGACTGGGTCAAAATTCTTACAACAATATGGCACCTCCACTTCTGCCACCGGCCACACAAATGTCTGCTAGCTCTTCTTGGGGTCAATATTCAGCTGACAGTGTCTACACGAGTACACCTTATTCTCAACCACACCGTTCTCATAGCTCTGTGTCGCAATCTTCTGGGAAGCGCTCTCGGGCTGTTCACTTCAATGACAATGATATTGAGTCTAATAGGCGATCGTCTGAGGGGCATTCTGAAGGAGATGAATATTACCAGAACGACAATGATGACAGCAGTGTTCTCTATGATGATTATGAAAGGAGTACGAACAACGACGATACTGAATCCGAAGAGGGCCAAGCTAGTCGCAATCGATCTTCACGCAAAGACGACGTGTCGTGCCCACCTCTTTTTACATCCGCTACCTTCGAAGGTTTGTCCAAAGACTTTGAATCTGGTGCTCGTCCTCGCCCAAAAACACAACAACGTGTCGATAGCCCTAGTGCGACAACTGCCTCAATTGCAGAAAGTAGTGACCTTCCACTCTTAGATTCTCGATGGAGTGGAGGCGTTCTACATAACACCTATGGTATCCAAGGCAACGATCGTCGTGATACGAATAAAGCACCAGAGTTCATCAATGAGGACGATGTCACCGACGAATGGCTCGAAAAGCGAGGAAAACAACGGAGCGCGCCTCAAGGGTCAGGAAGAAAGATACCGAAACGAACTTGTGGTGCCAATGACCCCGAAAACATCGCGATTGTCAACTTGCGCGAGCAGAACGATATGTCTTTTCAAGAGATTACCAAAGTTATGAACGAACGTCGGACAAAGAAGGGAAGGGATCCACGGCTTACCAGTACTGGCGTCGCTAATCGCTACAACCGTACGGCACCTCTACTTTTTGCTGCTATTGGCATGAAATTCGTTCCGTTGAGTCAGAGAAAGAAAGGATATCAATATTCTGAGATTCATTGGACACCGGAGATGAATAAGACTCTTTTGCGTGCTGTGAAAAGCGTAGAAGCTTCGAAATGGGATCAAGTTGCCGAAACGTTCAATGCTGAGACGGGATTGAAGATGGATGCCGCTACAATTGCCGCGAAGTTTATTACGTTTTGAAGAAAGCTTTAGATGGAGAGCAAGAAAGAGGAGAACTGGTGAGAGCGGGATGGAGTAAGATGTCCAAGAGTCGTAGTCCGTTTCATTACATTTTAGATTGCGTTGATTTGATCAAGATAAACCTGCTTGGGAAGGAGCTTGCTGCTATTTTTCTCCAATGATTTCAAACGCCAGATATTTAGATAGCCTCTGCTTATTGTCTCTACATTTCGAAATGCGATTCCTTTTTAAGAGTCAAGAAGTTTGTGAATCCCAAAGATTGGTGGCCTGTTTCTTAAAATCGGTGACAACTTATCTTTCGACAACATATATCACTTTCAGCTGAATGTTAATTTTCCAAGCTTACTCCGCACACCAAACTCGTAAAGTTGTAAAACATCGTTTGGGAAGATTATATATAATCAAGAGAAGCTTGTGTTCAGTCCCCTCCGGGGCTGGAAGACATCCTAGTAAACGTGGTTGCTTAACATGTGTGATTTTTTCTGGTACAGTGCATGCCCACATGTCAACTTATGCACCATAGACTCAAATATCGAATGTATAATACCCAGTCGGGACTAACAACTCTTTTTTTAACTTTCTGATTCCACAGTCACTCCGGTACTTCGTGAGCGACAAATTGGAGTTATGAGTAAAATCTATATATTACTGCACTAGCCTGTACGGCCCTATTCTTACTCAATAATATATCGCACTATTTATTAAAATATAGGCCTCAAACTCGATTTCTTACCATTCGGGACATGTTCACAGGACGTAATCGTTGCTGTCGAAAACTCAAAGAAGGACGAATTTCCGAGCAATCCAAATTTTAAGCTGATAGATCATGGAACATGGGAAACAAATGCAAGAGGAGAATTATATCGGAATTATCTCACTAACCACAAAAGATTATTTTGTAAAGTGATATTGATTTTGTTGTCGATACGAAGCGAGCCCCTGAAGATCGCTCGGACCGTGTAAATTTGATTCCACGTGACTTCATGACCTCATGACTTCGCGTCGCGTAAAATGCACTCTACGCGTCGCGATAAATCTATTGAACTACTACCATTATGGTCTTGTGTGCTTTTACTTGCGCTTTTCAATTACTTTGTATAGCCAGGTCGCTTTATTTAAATTCACAATATTGACTATTAAGCTGTCTGAAATTGTAAGCTTTCTCGGAAACGAACGCATTCGATCTAAAGGTGGCGAAACCTACCAAAGAGCAAAACCTATATCCATTTGACGATCAATATGCGTTCCTCGGAGGCTGGGACTCGCTCCCCATCACCAGCTTCGAGACTTCCAACCAGTACTCCGTCTTCGCCTCCCGATCTTCGGGATGAAGATGAGCTTGAGCCAGAATTCCTCTCCAAGGAGGATCAATTGCTGTATGAGGAAGAGCGGGCGGCGCGGGCTGCCAATGAAAAGGCAGAAGCTAAGAAGAGAGCGGCAGCATTGAAAAAGAAGAAGAAGCAGGAAGAGAGCAAGGAGGAGCGGGAGAAGAAGTCTATGAAATTGGAAGAATTATTAAAGAAAAGTGAGGCATTCAGCGCGCGGCTTACTGGCAAAACGCAATGCTTGGGAAGAGTAGGGAGTTCTGTGGATGGAAAGTCATTAGGAGAGCACAATCTGACTATGGCGAAACAACCGAAGTGCATGGTAGGAGGGACAATGCGAGATTATCAATTGGAGGGATTGACATGGATGGTGGAGATCTGCTCACAAGGCATGTCCGGAATCTTGGCTGATGAGATGGGATTGGGAAAGACCATTCAAACAATCTCGCTGATCGCGCACTTACGAGAGGTCGAAGATTACCTAGGCCCTCACTTGATTATCGCTCCTCTTAGTACACTTTCGAACTGGATAGAAGAGTTCCAGAAATGGACACCGGACGTTCCGGTCCTTCTCTACCATGGAACACAGGCCCACCGACGGGAAATCTTCAAATCACAGATAATGAAACATGTTGGTAAAGGTGGTAGACCGACAAAACGCTTTCCTGTCGTTTGTACCAGTCCGGAAATGGTGTTGAGGGACTTCAATGACCTGACCAAAATAATGTGGGAGTTTATCATTATTGTAAGTAATGTGTGGCGATGATCGATCATCTATACTAATTCATGTAGGATGAAGGGCATCGTATGAAGAACAACGAATCCAAGCTCTTCCAGGTTCTCAAAACGTTCACCTCTGCCTCAAGATTGCTCATTACCGGAACGCCCCTCCAGAATAACATGAAGGAGTTGTGGTCCTTGCTTAACTTTCTTCTTCCTACCATATTCATTCATTGGGAGCAGTTTGAGGAATGGTTTGATTTCTCTGATCTTCAGGATGAGGAAGGAACAGCTCAATTTATTGCCGACAAGCAGAACAAGGAGTTACTTCGAAAAATGCGAGTAGTGCTGCAGCCCCTTCTTTTACGCAGAATCAAAGCCGACGTCGAGCATCTACTGCCTAAGAAGCGAGAATATATCCTATATGCTCCAATGACTAAAGATCAAACCGAGTTGTATAACGCCATTACAGACAAGAAAACCGACACACGAAAGTTCCTCGAGGACAAAATTCTGGAACGTCTAACTGCGACAGCGGGCGCTTCCAATGGGTCGTCCGTCAAGGCAGAGGCTAGCGATGACGATGGTAGTGATGATGAGAAGCCCTTGGCTCTCCGGCCGCGGCCGAAAGCCGAGACGAAGACTGCACCGAAAAACGCGTTTCAACAGATGATGCAGAAGAAGTCTGCGACGAGTAGTAGAGCGAGCTCGAAAGGATCATTGAAAAGGAAGTCTCCAGCTGACGTCGAGACGCCCGTCCCTAAATCCGCGAAGTCTAGTCGTCACTCTACACCAGCTACTAGTGTTCGACGTACGAAGACTCGAGGCAGAAAAGTATACAAAGAAGCAGATGCATCAGATGAAGATGAATTGAGTGACGATGAATTCGAACAGAAGCTCGTAGAAGAAGCTGCCGAACTGGAAAAGAAGAACAATGTCCGGGAAGTAGCTGGTACTAAAGAGGAGCTCGAGTTGGCAAAAATGGTTGAGCTTGCTAGTAAGCACCGTCATGACCCTTTACTTACAGCCGTTGCTAATTGATATCAGAGAAGGAAGTTTCTGGGAAGAAGCTCGGTAACCCTATCATGCAACTCCGATTGATATGTAACTCGGTTCACAATTTCTACAACCCCTGGGCCACCGGGCTCCCAGTCGACGAATCATTGGTAACATCGTCCGGGAAAATGTTGTTACTCGATCGTTTACTCAAAGCTTTATTCGAACGTGGTCACAAAGTCTTGGTATTCTCGCAATTCAAAGTTCAGCTCGATCTCCTCGAAGATTATGCTCGCGATCTCCGCAAATGGAATGTCTGTCGAATTGATGGGTCTGTGGCACAGGATGACCGCCGGCTCCAGATTAAAGAGTTCAATGAAAACCCAGAATTCAGACTGTTCTTGCTTTCTACTCGTGCCGGTGGTCAAGGCATCAATCTTGCGAGCGCGGACACAGTAATTCTATTCGACAGTGACTGGAATCCGCAACAAGATCTCCAAGCCCAAGATCGTGCACATCGTATTGGTCAGAAGAACCCTGTCGTGATATTCCGTTTGGCAACAAAGAACACAGTCGAGGAAGGTCTCCTGAGTTCTGCCGAGGGAAAACGGCGCCTAGAAAAGGCAGTCATCAAGAAAACCGAATTTGGAAAAGGACCAATGACCGATGATACAAAAATGCAACTTGAGCTCAAGCAACTGCTGCTAAAGGATGGCATGGTTTTCACTGGCACGGGAAAAAATAAAGAAGAGATTCTCAGTGATAAGGATCTTGACATTCTTTGTGATCGTAGCGATGCTGCGTATGAACGAGCTGCGAAGGGATTGGGAGATACGGAGAACTTCAAGGTCATTGAGACCAAGTACGATGGCATCGCTAGCATGATGGGGAATGAAGAGGCTGAAGCTTCCCTACCAGTTGAGGCTTAGAGGGATCCTAGGATTTGATTTGTAAGGATATTTGTGTCACAATACTGTAAGGCGTTCAAAGCATGTGATGGATATCTGGCAGGGGGTTTGGGACAGGGGGTTTGGGGTGTTGGTGGTCATATGTACTAAGGGGATATTGTATTTTGTTGTGATTGTGATACTATTAGGCGCGGTCTAATATCCTGGTTGGATCGAACTAATCCTTGATTATGAATCATTATGGCTATGTACCTAGGTACGTAGCGTCTGCCCAGCGCCCTCTCTGTGAATATACTTGTGCCTTCTGGGAATTCACTTATGACCGGTAATGAGAAAGAATATCTCCATCGTTCTAAGCAGCACGCTCAAATTTTAATACCGATTTACTTAGTGAAGTTCACTTTCACATGCATGCCGATCTAAGATGTAGAGTTGAGAAAGTCAGACAGTGTGGGTTGGGAAAGGATGTTAACCATGTCAACTATTCAACAATAACATAGAAACCATCCGCAACTTCCGCAACAACTCTCTTGCCAATCTATTTTGTGACAAAATCAATCCTTACAACGTCCAGCTTTGAACCTAGAAATGGCTACTATCGAAAGCAATTAGCACATGATATTTCCCACTGGATTCCCAACAGTTATTTCACAACGCTGATAAAACTCTGGAGGAAAAATCAACATGCGGGTCTCATTGGAGTTAGCGGAATCGAGATCTGACAATCTGTTATTCAAAGCAACTGCATTCCTTGCGCTTCTGTTCGCCTTGTCGATTGTCACATCATCGGGTTTGACACCGGTAAATAATGATTCCAACGTCCCAGATCGAAAGTCCAAGATACCAAAAACGAACAGCAGCGCTCTCACTATCCACAATAAAACCGATCATTCTTGGCCAATCGACGACTTGAGTCTCTTAGATCCGCCAACGCTGAAAATCATACCACTCTCGACATCCTATTCGGACGATCTATCACATTCGTCGGCTAACCCACCCCTTACGACTCCCGATCCAACAACATCACAAGCAGCAGACAAAAATAAAGCAATCTACTATCAAAACTGTCGAGATGCAGAGCTAAGCGCAAGGAAGAAAGTTGAAAAAGTTGGCCGTCGTCTGGGATTATTTGTGGTAGGAATTGGCGGTTGGTGGTGGCTTTCGGCATTTGGAGAGTTTCAGTACTTGTATGCAAGGGAATGGGGGCCATTTAATCCTATGGTTGAGATTTGTGAGGACATGGAGTTGGAGGGCTGGTCAGTTATGTTGTGATATCCCAGGGTTGGAGGATTTGCATGTGAGAAGGGAGGTAGAAAGTGTGAGGTGCGACTGTTGGTGGTATGGGGATATTGCATGACGTTGGGTTTTTGAAGGAGAAGGCTTAAAGGTCTTAAGATCAGTATTGTGGAATTTTGCATGTGGCTGGCTCATGACAGGGCTCTGGGAAGAGTTGAGAGACCAGAATGAACGTGTTTGAGTATGGAGATTTCTTTTCTGTTGGCAGGAATATGCAATTGAAAGAACTAGTTTAGCCACACCAACTTTGAGCGGCCCGTCAAACAATTGACTAGTTTTAGAACTTCAGCTTTCTTTTTTATCATTTCATTATCGTAGAGACGTTGTCGAAACTGCCTCATTCAAAATCGAGCGCTCTGAAGGGAATTCTTTGTGCTTGAGACAGAAGTCGAGCACCGAGGAAATTCACAGCTTGATGAAAAGTTGGACTTTACAAGCGGTAAAGAAGAACAGTTCTCAAGATGTTTAAGTGCATCAAGAACGGTGTCTAAACGCGAGCCCTGCGGTTGCAAGTCCTGGCATAGTAAGAACCCATGATATCACCGAAGATGTTGTCCAAGAAGGTTGGAGTTTCAGCTTGAAAAGTCTTAGCCAGGAACTAGCTAGCTTCTGGTATCTGTGAAAGTGATAATCGGCTTAACTAGGCCTTCAGAGAGATCAACTAAGAACACCTGCCAAAGAGATGATTGTGGCGGTGTCCTCGCCTAGTTTACAGATTTTTGGCTAAAAGCGGTAGCGTGTTTTAGTAGATATGAGTACGACGGAATTATTCCAATTTTACTTTGGCTGTGGTTAATTGAGCGATGGAATAGAACCGAATGCACGATCGTGATCAGGCGTGACTCGATACTAGAGACAAAACTCGGTGGTAAATTGACCGACTGACGAGAAGGCTGGCTTTAGTCTCCAAACCGAATTTGCATTTGTAGATTTCAGCTTTTTGTTAGCCGCTCTTTGTAGGCCTTCAGAAATTACTGGCAGAAGACAAATCGGAAGCTTTCCTTGTGATAGTTCAGCCTAAATGGACCTGGTTGAACGAGATGAAAGTCCACTCAGAGGACGTAAATTAAAGCAGAGCTGCCCTGACAACCACTTCAGTGAATAAGTGAATGTTGAGCACGTGTAAGCTGATAAATCAACATCCACTAGGAGGGATCTAGGACTTGTCTATGATACGATGATTACGATGAGTGCATCGCTTAAACTATCAGTTTTCAATGCATTAAGTTATGTCGAGTTTGGGTTCTGTGAATGGGCCCGCGTGAGGCAGGTGTGGCATGTTTATGTGGATTTTCCAGTATCATTGACTTTATGATACTCAAGAAGTTCCATCTTAATCTTGTAGGTCTAGAGATATAGAGCTTCTCCTCGTACATATTAATATACGTAGGAGAGTGTTACCCTAGTAAATTGTATGCTTTACTTCACACATATCAAGACTTAAGCAGGTCCGGCGTAACTCGGTGTAATAAGAATCACAGTGGGGAGGCAGGGTTTCTTTTAGTACGGAATAGCTTCATAACAGCATAAGTTAAAGTCTGCCTCTTATTGGGAAACTCTAGACGGCGTGGATGGGAAATTAATCAAATGCTGTGGCGACATGTTGCTTATCGCTTATGCGCAATTGACGCCCTCCAATTATGTTTCCAGAATGCTGCCATTCTACCATAGACTGGGGTGATATAAAGCGTCATCCGGATTAAGAATCCGAGCCTCTAAGAGCCAAAGTGAGTATTATAAGTATTGAGCTTCTGCTCCCTTCGACCTTTTCTTTCCTTCCCTCTTTCAACCTCAACACTACACACACACCACCGATACGAACACTTAAAGCAAAGATAAAGTTTTCATCAAAGAATCAAACACCACTCGAGGCTTCTTAAGCCTTCGACCAGTCCTTACATTTTCACTCATTACTCACTACCTTTCATCATCACAAGCATGAAGTTCTCCATCGTTGCCATGAGCTTCGTGCTCTCTATCACTCTTGGTGCCGCTCTTCCTGTCATGAGTAAGTGGATTTCCCACCTGCTTGTCCCTAGGAACCTAGTTGAGCGTCTCCTAGAGACATGCGATGATACTCGTGAGGCCGACTTTGCTCCTGTCTCATGGTTTGACGTCGGCCTTGCTGGTACCATCCATTCTCCCTAGGCACGGTATGACACTTCTAGAGTTCAAGCTTTCCACAAATCAACATCCACTTAGTTTGACATCCAAACTCACAAATGTCTCAGGTCCTGCTCGTGATTTGGCTGCACAACAGGAGCGTCGTGATGCCGCGAAGGCAGCTATTCCGGTCCCTTGTAAGTTTCATTTGCCTTATTGTTACTTAAAGGTTAAGAACTAATCCTGCTCTCTAGGGGCCAAGCGTGAGGCCGATGCCGCGAAGGCAGCTATTCCAGTCCCTTGTAAGTTAATTTTACCTATTTCTACTTGAAGTTTAAGAGCTAATGTTGTTCTTTTAGGGGCCAAGCGTGACGCCGAGGCTGCGAAGGCTGCTATTCCAGTTCCTTGTAAGTGACTCTTCCCTATTTCTACCAGAATGTTAAGAACTAATATCGCCTTTTAGGGGCCAAGCGTGACGCCGAGGCCGCGAAGGCTGCTATTCCAGTCCCTTGTACGTTATAATCATTTTATCTCCACTTGAAGGTTGGCAACTAATGCTACTATTTAGGGGCAAAGCGGGGCGCTGACGCTGAGGCGGCTCCTATCGCTCATTAAATTGGGGGTTTGCTCTGCGAGAGAATAATTACAGTTGTTGCTCTTAAAGGATTTCTCACTCGTTTCTCGCGGGAGTTTTACTCTTGTCAAGTATCAGCACAGTTATAAGATTGTGGCTTACAAAGTTGTGGTGGATTTTGGATAGGAGTTTTGAAATCGCTGGCCGGTGGAAAAACCCGGCGCATTTTGGCGCAGAAGTCTATATAGGCGCGTTATTCTCTCAGGCGGACATCGTTATTGCGGATCTATCGTTATTAGATGATCATTCGTTCGTTAAGTTCCAATGAGATCCATAATAACCCCCCAAAAATGAATTCTTCCGAAATCCAAGTGCTTAGTGCTTGCTGAACTTTAAAAACAACCAAGAGAGATCATTTCTTGTTTTCCCCCATGTAACATGCTCCCATATGCGTAGGGGATGTCGTTACTAGGCTGCAGCACGGAAAAAAGTGAGGGGGGGTTCAACGATGATCGTCAAGCGGAAATGAGCAGGCAGAGAGACCTAGAAGTGTTCAATACAAGTTGTGCAGCAACCAAAATTAAACTTTGTCGTAACAAAGTCAAAATAGAAGGTAAGTCACGTAATATAGGTCTCACAAAGCCCTGGGGGACATTGGAAGGGGCGGCCCAATCCTGAGCGAGCTGAAAGTCGGAATGTTGTCAAGAAGAGGAGTTCAAGTCTAGTTAAGTCTTGGGAGAACTGTAATATTTTGTGGGAAAGAGGACACATTCTCGACTCAGTGCATTATCTTGCTAGAGCAATCTAAGTTATCATTAAATTCAAAACATGCTAGGTTCCCCTTTCCAAGTGCTTATCGTCAAATAGTATCGAGTATCTACTTTTGGACTGCATAAACCTGGAAGCAACATCAGCAGCACCTGTCTTGTGATATATTACAACTAAAACATCAGGTTATGAAGTCGGCGCTAACATATGTATCACATTTTGACGGATTTCTGTACTGAATTTGTATCAGCAATATGAAAATCAGGTATAGATTAAACACTGAGTCGCGAATAAATGGCCGAACACTCGCTAACCAAAGAGCGAGCAACAGTTCTTTCAGTGTTAGATCACCACCATTGATTTATTATTATAACTGATATTTTAGCAATAGTTACATTACAGTACAGCATCAAAGATCGAAGAATCCAGCAATAAAAATCATACGCAAGAACAGTTCTGTGAAGATCAACACCCCAGACTATGCTCAAGTCATCAGTTTCGAATGTTTAATTCCAATCCTTGTATGCCATTCTTCAAACCACTGGTTCTCTTGACTTTAATCGGTTTGCTAGAAATTTCGAATGGTACGTTCTCGTCCAGTTGTCTCTTTGACGGAAGCGGTCCCTCGCGTAGCTCATACCTAGTGGTCTTAACGTCCGGAAACTGTTGTGACTGTGATCGAGGAGACATATTTTCGAGAACCATTGAAGGTGAACCTGTGTTATCGGACCCTGGCGGCTGCTCATATTTCTGCTTCTTTTGTCGCGCTCGCCAGAGCAATGCAAATGCCACTGCTGCCAGAACAAAACAGAACATACCAACAGCTAAACCAGCTATACTAGCTACTGGCAATGAAGATCCTTTTCCATTTGTCGGAATCGCCGTCATAGTGGTCGAAGAGGAAATGGTGGAGGAGGTTGCTGAGATCGTGGTGGATGTGGTTGTCATGGAAGCTGCCGAAGACGTAGTCGATGCTACAACGTTTATTCCATTAAGCCCGAAAGCAGACATTATGTCGAGAGAATCCGACGTTATTCTCAACGTAGTGAGTTTGGCCGTACGGTAATCCCCGCCATAGCTTTGAAGTGTAAGAGTTTGGCTTCTTCTTAAAGACGAGAAACATTGAGTTTTGTACCAGGCGGCTGAAAAACCTAGGCTGAAGCCCCTAAGAAATAGTAAGCATTTTTCACAGATACTTAGGGAATGATGCATACGAAGGGCAGCATAGAGTCTCCGTTCTGGAAGCATCGAGACTGATAGTCTTAACTTCACTGTAGGCTTGTGGGCATACAAATGTTGGACCAAGTACGGTAGTCGTTGTGAGCACCTGTGTTTTTCCAAGGGTAGTTATGGTGGTAGAATCTAGGTCGCTTTCTTGCGCCAATGATAAGAAGGTCGCTTCTATTGGGAGGCATCGAGGAGCTTTTGGAGCAATATAAACTTTATAAAATGGATCGAAGGCGTATATACCATTTTCATTACCATGAAACAGTGTAGAGCACCCTAAGGCCGATGGAAAAGGGGTAGAAATTGGCAGCCACGCTGTAACGGTGTCATTGCTTGTTTGTAACGATCTCGAGTGGAGGGTTTCTTCCTCTTCAGGTGGAACTGTTTGGCTCATTGCGATTGAAGACTGAGTTGTAGTCGAGGAAACTGTCAAGGAAATTTGAGAGGGTGGTATTTTTGTGTTCGATCTTTGTGTTTGTTTCTGATTTATTGAGCCGCAGCAAATTTCAACTTAGTTCATCAGGGCGTCTGCCTGGGCCCCCAGTGAATTTTGTTTCTGCATTTGCATTCACCACATCTGCAGAGTAGAAAAGCTCCATCTTGAAAGACTCGTCGCAAAGAGAGTTGAGAGTTTCAAATTGCTAGGTCTGCAGGATTGGCACTGCCTTCGTTCGCCAAGTAATAATAAAATTTAATCTGTAGTGCTCCTAATAAGTTCACAAGTTCAATTGTGACGAACAAAAACTCTTTCTTTTAACAGGACTCACTATTGCATTATTGGATTGAAGCTTACAGAGGGTAATTTTCGTCTTAGTTCTATCCCGGACTAAGATGGTTTGACTTTCCTTTGGGTCATTTCTCTTCCTCGATGTCTTCTTCGCGGTCAGGTTTTGCGATGCGCAAAATAGAGAGGCAAAGTCAGCAGCACTTTTCACATACGATATCGACAGGAACTCACCTTGAATACCACTGTCATGTTTTATTTGGCCCTTGCATTCGAAAAGAGAGGTACTGTCGTGGTGGTAAATTCCACTATAGAACTCAAGATCAAAGCAATTGATTAACAGAGATGAAAAAAATAAAAGAAAATCCGGAATTTACGGTCGAAGACTCGAAGATCAAGGGAAGCAAAGAAGTATGATAGTTCTTTGTTGCATCAACACAGCATTCACTCTTTATCTAAAGTTGTAAACTATTTTATAATATTTCATGCTCTAAATCATATCATAATCAGACAGCAGAATATATACAATTCACCGACATGCCAAGTGGAACTCGTCCAACTTCTGCTCGGCTTCGAACAATCAGTGATCAATTCCGAGCGACCAGTTCAATTCCATGCACTCTATCTCGCTTTAAACCGCTAGTTCTTTTGAGTTTTATGGGTCTCCCGGTGAGCTCGAAGGTGAGATTATCATCAGATTTCGATTTTGACGAGACCGGTGGGTCGGTCAATCCAGACCAAGCGCTCTTGACGGCAGGATTTGGGCTCGTTATCTCTTCATGCATCACAGATGGGCTCTGGTTCTGGTCTGGTACCAATTCTAACATCCGCTTACGTCTTCGGTAGCGCCAGATACATCCAAAAGCTGCAACTGCCATAAATATTATTAGCACCCCGACTGCTAAGCCAGCAATACTAGCAGGATGTAGTGAAGGTGATTTAGTTGTGTTTTCCCCAGCTAAAGTGTTGGTAGGTGAGCCGGTAACAGAAACAGTCGTACGTGTTGATGTCATGTCTAGGGTTTTCGACGTGGTGATAGAAGAGAGGGTGGAGGAGGTGGAAGTAATTATGTTGTATCCATTCGCGTGCCACCCAAAAACAAAATCTACTTCACCGGACGCAAGTTGGCTGCCTATGGTTGTTGTTAAATACATGTCAGTGACACTGGGATCTATGTATCTGAGCTTGTCCCCGGCTGTGAGTTTCGACACGCATTGCATTGGTACTCCTGCGGTAGACGCGGCAACCGAAAGTTGGTAAGATCTAAGCACGAATTAGCACTTCGCATAGTAATTAGGTTTCAGATTATTGTAGCTTACGATGGGCAACACAGCGTTTGTGATGTTGAATGGCTGATAACAATAGTTTGGACTGCGCTGTATGCCTCTGGGCACACAAAGGTCGGACCAACCAATGTTCTCGTCGGAGAGTGTGATATTTGTGCCTCCCATGGGCCGACGATTTCGTCTGGCAGACACAGACCTGTGCGATTGTTGTTGTAGAAGTCGAGCGCATAAAGGTTGCCTCCTAATTTAGCTATCGCTGTTGAACATGACGCGTCTCTTATGAAAGGTGTTGAGAGTGGTAGCCATGCAGTGATAGTCCCGCTGACTGTCTGGAGCGATTTATGAGGAAAGTGGTCGCCATGATCCGCTTCCGTGGTAGTAGATTGTGCCATTGTAAACGAAGGACATGATTTGATTCAGGAATGAGGTTGATGTTGAAAGAAATGCGTTTCGAGCTTTGGCGTCGGGCTTCAGTCAGTGTTGAGGTGGAGGTTTGGTGTTTATCTTTCAGGTTGGAAACCCGTGGAAATTTCCCGCTTCATTTATGAGGGCGGTCACCTCAGACGCTGGTGAATTGTGTCTCGGCATTCTTATTCACCCAGAGGGCGGTTAGTCTTGATCCGCATTTCAGTCGAAAGCGTGGTCTGATCAAGAGAACCCAAGGTTGAACTACCAGCTATATATACATGAGACAGCCTTTGTTGCCAAATTTGCTATATTGAGTCAAAATTTGTCAAGATATGATTTCCCTACAACCTCGAAGTATTATTTTGACACAAACTCCAAATATTTACGCTGTATCAGATGGTTCAGGATAAACCAACTCCAAACCTCTCTGCGCAAAGGCAAAAGTAAAGGTTTCCACATCCATGTTTGTGCATGGCGAAAAGCACTTTCTCTGCAAACTCAACCTATTTATTACGAACATTAGCAAACATAACTCAAATATGTACCACTTCTTACATACCAGTCATACCCGACTGTCCATGAACACACTCGGCATTCAACCTTCCCATTTGCTCCTTCACGTCAGCCCAACTGACCGGCGTCTTATCAAAGTTACACAAATAGAGTGCAACTTTTCCAAACTTGGCGTAAACCGATTTCTTTTCATTGATTGATTGACCACAAGCTGGTTGTGCCTGGCTGAAATCCAGATCCCTCTTCATTTCGCCATGCTTCGTTCGACTTGGCGGCTGAGTTGGGGTGTAGGTATATGGCGCGAATAGAGCTTCGAAGACACCCGTCGAGACTTCATAAGCGTACATCCCATTATATTGCAACTGAAATATCGTATCTGCGCCAGGAAAGGGCGATTGTATCCTTTGCGATTTTCCTGTCGCCTTGTCGAAAGCGAAAGTGCATAACTCTGCATCGGCCACGATAGATCTAGCGAAGACAGAGTAAACTGTTGCTAGAAAGGTAATAAAAAGGTAAGGACTGATAAACCAAGCCATTTTGGTGCTTCGACCAATTTAGGTACGTGAGATGTTGGTGATGGTTGAGTAGTCACCACATGCTTGTCTCGTATGACTTCTATAGCAAAAATCAAGTTATGAGTGTCGTTATGAGTGTCTAAAATTTGGCGATCTAAAACAAAACAATCGACTCAAGTCTCCAGTCGCTTAAGTCTCCTTGAGTCTAAGATTTCGTTCATATGTTGGAGACTTTAAAGGCTTGGAAACAGAAGATTTCAATTGGCAACGTATACGACTTTCTCAACAACCCTGAGCAATCAACCACTTTCGGACCTAATCAGGCTATTTTGACAATACCAGACAGCCCCACCAATCCCACTGACATCAAGACGGATCTCTGGTCTGGAGCAAAAGATGAACTCTCGATGCAACAAATCCTTAATTTCCTTTTCAGGACGACTATCCAAAACTTCGTGGAAATTTAAGCTCGAGCGCTAAGTCGCCGCAACGGTGCATCAACCTTAAGAAGAATCGTTTGGTTAACGCCACTACTATAATAACTCAATTCGTCAATTAGTCTTGGCACAGCGCGAAACAACCTCAATATTTTGACCAATGACCCCGATACAAGAGGCGGAGCGGTTCCTACCGTCGTACGCCGCGAGAGCGACTCGCTCAGGGGTCTTTCGAAGTTGGACTTTTTCAATTTTCTTTTGGTTTCGCCTCCTCATTTCGCGATCTTTTAATTTCTCCTAAAGAGTTACTACCCTTCAATTCGCCACACTGTAAGAGTCGATTGCTTTTAATATGTATTGTCTTATAACCATCTAAATAAAGATATGGCGCAGTGTTGTAGTGTGGAGCTGGCCTAGTAACAATTTGTGGGGGGTTCTCGCTTAATTTACAGGATGGCGCCCCCTGAGATGGCACAATAGATGGAAATAAAACAATTTCGTAAAATTTCTACTGTAGCTGAAGGATCGGGCGCATAACAGAAGAGAAATCGGCAAAGGGGATGAGAGAAAGACGTAGTGTAGCACAGAGGTTGAAACGTCACTTCCCAAAAAGCTCCATGCAGCGTAAAGGTAAAGTTTCTGATATTCTTAATTATTTTCTAAGCTGAAGATGCTAATCTACTTTTAATCCCGAGTACTAAATTCAAGCCCAATAAAGATATGCCTACGCTAAACGCCGAAATCAAATGCAGAACACCAGAATCCGACCTCCTTACAAATCGCACAGACAGATTTCCTGGCCCCCGAAAATCTTCAGAGAACCAAAAGTAACATGAATGTCGACAATAAACCCTTCAAGTCCACGGGCCTCACAAAGCCAAACCAAGCACAAACCCCAACACCGCCCAAAACGCCACCATCCCAAATTCAGCCTGCAAGCCCCTAAATCCAGCCGAAGAAATGATACTCTTCCCATCAATCCAATCCGTCCCCTCCGTCTTCACCGCCGGCGACCTCGTAGACGTAATAGGCGGGATGGTCGTCGTAGGGGTTTTGACGTCTGTTTTAGTGATCTTCGATGTCGACTTGACCACAACATGTGAAGTAGTATTGGCGACAGCGTTAACGTCAAGAGTGGCAGCGTCAAACTTCTTGCGGTCTTGACGGACGTGTGTGGTGTTGTTATGAGTGGATGTCTGAATTGGAATAGCGGTCGCGGTTAAGGTGGACGTTTTTTCACTGCATTCTTCGGTTGCTTGGGTGTGTTAGATTTGTTATGAGATGTTATGTAGGGAGGGGGCTTACTTGTGGTGGTTGATACCGAGATGGATATTGCTTGGGTGCATGTGTAGCAAGTAGTTGAGATAGGAGATTCTTCGCTGTGACCGAGGTAGATGTTGAAGATTCCTCCAAATTTACCACCTATAGTACTCGTGCCTGCGTGTGTTAGTGTGGGAATACTTTGGCCTGTGCTGGTATCTGGTTGCGTGTTTTCTCCCCGCGAGATTTGGAGAACCGTCAGGGCTGGGTAGGTCGTGCCACCGCATGTTTGCGAGGCGTCATTTGCACACATGGAGTCGCAGTGACTGTCAAGAATTGGTGGGTCGCTGATTGCAGTTGCACAGTAGCAGTCTGCTGCGTGAATGCCGGCCCAAGCCATATTCTGCGACTTGCAAGTAGTTGCGCACGCTTCATGATCCATGGCCCAATTCGAGCCGGCCCAGTTGAAGCCGGTGGATGGAAATGGAAAGCATCCTCTGACTGCGAATGATGCTCCAGCTTGTGCTGACTGGTGTTCGTGGAGTTGGCGTCCCAACAAAGGTCCAGTGAGATCTTGTCGCTCGACACCGTCTTCTCCTGTATTAGACGTTTCCGGCCACGATTCCTGGCCGGTTATTAGTAGGCTCATCAGTATTACACTGCCATTCGTCCCTCCGCAGAATGAGGTATTCGTCTTGTCGCCAGGGCAAGGCCAGGTACAAGGGATTTGCGGGCTACGCTGTAAATCGAAGGAACGACCACCATAGCATTTCGAGTAGACGACCCCAGCATAAAAGAAGCCCCTACAAGCGTTAGTGCAGAGAGGCTGCGTCATGTTCGGCGACTCAAACAAAGCATTGAATGTCGGTTCGAGGCCTTCTGTTGAAACCGGGTAACAGCCCAAAGATGAAGGATCCCCACCATCGTAAGTGTCCAAAGCATGAGCTCCCATATTCTTACTGGGCAAGTCTACTGTGGCGGCATGCAAGAACGGGGATGGAGTTGAACTTGTTGTGCTTGTCTGAGGAAGTCCACTAGACACAGTTGGTGCTATCACTGGTAGTTGTCTCCTCTTAGAGAGCATAGCTGACGCAGGTTCAAGCTGTCCAATACGTAATGGCGCTAAGTCTCGTTTACGCGAAGGAATTCCCCCAACTACTCGACGTTTGAACAAACTCAGTGAGATTCCATTGGCATTGCCACCACAGTTCGTCTGTGTATTTCCCGGGCATGGTTGATTGCAAGAGCCGTTTGCAGCGAGATCCGGAAGACTATCAGAAGTACCACAATAGCATCCTGTTGAATATATGCCGGCAAGAAGCGAGCTGGGACATTGTGAGAAACAAAGCTCGTGTGTCATTGCAAACGATTCATAGTTCAATTTGAAGTTAGTGACACCAGCATTCGAGGAGTAGCAACCAATAGATGTGAACTCAGCTATAGTTTGGGTCGCATTACTTGGTAGGTCGATGGTGATAATAGGATCAGCTGCATCGACAGACCTATGTCGAGGGTTTCGATACACACTGAGTGCAGTACCCATTGATGCCGATAGTCCACCACATTGCGTGGTTGGGTCTCCAAGGCATTGGAAGGTGCATGTATGTTCCTCTTGTGCGGGTATGTAACGGCCGCAATAGCATTCGTCCCAGTACAACCCAAAATATGCGTAATCTTGGCAAGCGTCGAGACAGAGACTTCGAGTCATGTCCGGCAGCTGGTACCGTAGTTCAAAATTTGGTGGGTCATTTATCTCCAAGAACCAGCAGCCTTCGTAAAGATATTCGATCTCATCCCGACTCAAGTTGTCGTTTGCGTTTACTGTCCACGGCATCGGCGGTTTCATATTGTTTTGATAGAGAGTGATGATGTTGTGCTGCTCTAGAACATCCCTACGGCCGACGGTCGAGACGCTGCTTTGTGTATCATTTCCCCCGCAGGCTGTCATAGTGTTTCCCGGGCACGGCGTATCACACTGGGAATTACTGGAGATAATGCCAAGATCTCCTGTAACTCCGCAAAGACACTTTGTTCCAGATAGAGCGGAGTAAGGCTTGGACAAATCATAGCAAGTATTCCAGCAGGCCTCTGTATATGCCCACTGCGAGTCCCATTCAACCTTCAAATTGCTCTCATCTACAGTGAAGCAGCCAAGATATACCAAATCGTTTGGCTGTGGGGGGAATGATGCAAATAAGGCTGGAGTAGCGGCTAGTGAGCTGGTTCCATTGGAAGACGGTGATAGCATCGGCACCACCGACGATGAATTTTTCCGATCAAGAGGATATCTAGAAGGGCTTGTTTTGCTCGTGGTCTCTGGCTGGATGGCTTTTGTGATGGTCGGCCTGGTATTGCTTTCAGAGGTAATTGTTTTGGCGCCTTCACGCGCGGCTTGGGATTCCTCAGCAAGGGCCCTCTGACTAATTGTTGGTTCATTTGGTATACCGTCCAAATTTGCTGGCTCATCGGTATTTATGATGGATTCAAATGGGGTAACAGATGAGACTGTAGATGTTTGTAATGAATTCTGCGCTGAGACATCAGTAGAAGTTCCCTTTGCTTGTGATAAATCTTCCGTGTTCAAAGCTTGACTAACAAGCGTAGCGTTGAGCGAAGCCGATGGACTTTGAACAGAATCACTTGCTCGAACCTCAATAGTCGATGGAGCGACTGAGACAGAGGTTGACAAAGCAGTAGCTTCTGGGATTGAGCTATTAGCCGAAGTGTTGTATGTCGGATTGAAAGAGTACGGATATTGAAATGAGGGTTCTGAGTCTATGACTTCAGCTGGAGGGTTTGCTGCTGCAGATGTGCCAAACATGCCTTTCGACGACATTGGGAGTTCGATATTAGAGTCTTCTGGAGCGCAATCCTCTTCGTTGGGCGTAAGGCTGAGATCTTGATCTCCGGTGAACTCAGGCACAGGTTGCCCAAGTGTATCATTGTCATTCTGCACTGCCGCAAACGATACAGGAAAATAAGATTGCGGCGAAGTGTAAACCTTGACAGAGTTAATACTCCAATACCTAGATGAGGTTAGTCGACAGCGTTTGAACGATTCATCCGGGCGCCCCAGTGGGGTACGTACGCATCTTTGAAAGCAGACGGATTTGCGGCTACATAATCTTGACAACTTCCAGCTAGGCTTTTACAAGTATCGTCATTTTGCCAAACATTAGCTGCCCACTATCAAGATGATATTAGCACCCCCAATTGATTCTTCAATCAGGTTTTGAACTTACATCTCCACAGAAGGTAATGTCAAAAACAAGATTATGACTCTTGAAGTGCTGGTCGATATTACAGCCCTGAAAATTGGCTTGCGGGGTGCCCCAGCTGGCAGGCGACGGATTACCACTCTTAATATTGCTAGGAATGGAACTGCGAGAAAAGAACCATATTTTAATGGCGCCGGATGTCCATTCCATTGCATACACACCACCACCAGCGGCATTGAACCCTTTGCCATAGCTCTTAGTAGACTTCGATAAAGTGCCACAACCGGCGTTGTAATTCGTAGTTCCATCACAATTTGAGGTTTGGGTGATGCCAAGCTGTGGAACAGAGTTCATTACACAGTTTGGGGAACTGTAACAACCATTAAAAACCCTTCACAAATCAAACTGACGTAAGAACTTACGTATGTAAAGCCATAGAATTGGTCTTCTGGCTATTAACGCCTTCAATGATATCGATCTCTCCAGAGGAGGGCCAATTTGGACCAAAACTCCAAACTTGAAAAATCAGCATCGTACATTTGACGTATAGGCCTGAGACTTACAGGCTGGCCATGTCCCACATATTCCTCCTGGCATATGCGCAATATCTGCAATGAATAGCCCACGTGTCCATGATTTCTTGGATGTGACGCGAACACTCTTTCGACCCGGACCACCAGGGCTAAGTTGTGTTTTGTAGTCTACTCCCATATACGCAGCGCCACTTCTGGTAATTCCTGCCAATCCAAGATTGCTTGCCTCCGTTGCGGAGATATAACTAGATAAAAGGTAAGCTGTGATTATGTTGAAACTTGTGTAACGCCTACCTAACGAATCCATTTGTAGGATCCGGTTGCTAATCCGTGTCAGCAAGTTCTGAATCACTCCCTATTCTACGGCTAATAGAGGTTGAATCCTCGCGGATATTTGATTTAGTTAGATAGATTTTCACTTACTGTTGAAAAATTGAAGCCCCGAAAAAATGAAGATCCAGAATAAGATGCGTCAAGTTTGTATGTTAGAGCATGTATCCCCGAAATTAACCACAATAGTATTGAAAGCACAGTAATATGAGTATTGAGCATTTTGCAAATAGTATCAGTGCTTGCAGAGTTCAAAATCATAAAAAAATCCTCGAGGGAAGTAAACAGCGAAGCGAGCGCTGTCGGTAGCATAGGGTGATGTGTGGAATGTAATGTCATCCGGCGTACAAGCAATCTAGAAGTCGGGATCATGTTCCGAGCGTTCTCTGCGAGAACGGAGGAACATTGCATGATAAGAGTGTTGTAGTGCAATGTGGTTATTAATTTTCCTTCATAGCCTTCCATTTCTCCCAACCAGCACTACCTTTCCATCCCCAAACAAGAGCATAATGTCTTGCAAGCATCTGCCACTCTTCAATCTCGTCAAGCCCTTCAAGACTGTCAACTCGTTCTTTTTCCTCAGGCATTACCCATTGCTCCCAGATGCGCTCAATAGTCTGTGCTTCAGAACTTCCATTATCATCATCATTCTTTCCCAGGACGGCGGAAATCCTCTCCTTCTGATCTGCTAAATTCTTGTAAACCTCAACAGTAGGCATGGTAATGTTCCTTGCTGCAAGGTTTGAGACCATCATTTGGCCGAAAGCACTGTCTATTCCTATCGGCTCGTAGAGAACTATCCCAAATGACGAGATTCTCTGTGCGAACCAGTCCATTACGCCCCTCGCGTTATCATCCTCTAAATAGCACAAGCAGCACTCAGATATCACGAGCGTCGGGAGGTCCGATCGTAGCCCTTGAAAATAATCCAGAGCCTTCATTGTTGGATTGTATGGTAGCCGACGCAAGTCAAGAGGATGACAACAAAATCGAACATCGTCACCTTTATCCGCAAGCGCGAACCCCCATTGTCCTTCTTCTCGACCGTCCACCGGGTTGCCTGCCTTCTGATTGAAGAGTCGTAGATTTTTATCTTGACCTAAAATGTGTTCATTACTACCTGCTAGCTGCAACTTGCGATTCGAGACGGATGGGAAATCAAATTCGTGATAGATGAGTTTGTGGTGTTGATTATTTGCTCGAAGTCGGAAATATCTCGTGTCAGTTCCCGCGCCAAGTGAAACTATCTGTCTGTTTGGAGACGGATTTTCTGCTTCGCTTGGGTCTTGGGATATGAATGCATCTATCAGAATATCGAGAGCAGTCGTCCTCGTATATGTTCCTACAATCCACATGTTAGAACGATTCCAGAAATGTAGGACTATTGGCGATTCGGCATTTACCCCGGTTGATTATTGGAAGACGGCGCGTTGGAGGTCCATTGACAAACAGTGCGGCAAAAGGATCATTCAAATAGCCCATGGAAACAGCACTTAGACGAGAAACTGCAGCGTCAGTGTCTGTCGACTGTATGGCAAGATCATTGCGATTCAGTGCGGTGGAACCGGCAGCATCGCGTCCACCTCCTCTATCACGACCTCCACGAAGACGTGGACCTCCTCGCAGTGAGAGCAAGTTGGGTATACCAGATGCAGACATGGCTGTCGCAAAAAGAGTATGGGACACCGGGTTGTTGGAATAGCTTCAGTGACGTCGAGAGGCAGCAGGTCCAGGCTCGGGCCGGTGAGGGGGATCTCGGCCCGACATTAGGCTAGAAGTATCTTGTCTCCACATTCACAATATTCATAGAATCATAGAACACAAACACAATAGCATTCGCCGGCCATCTGCAAATGCATCACAACTTCGTTCCATTATTGGAGTATGATTCCAATGGCATCTCGAGGATCATCACATGACAACAATCTCACCCAGGCATCTTTGCTAGTTGCATTGCAGAATGTACGCAAAAATTTGACGTCCTGCCAACCAAAGACCGTGAGATTCCTGGAGATGGCTTTCAATCAAGCATTCTGGCATTGGGTTTTCACATCTCCAAATCTGCTTTGGACTGAGCAAATTGATCTAGTGATCAACTGTGGCACCAGCAATGACTCGAAAAAGTAGAAGGAGGCCCCTTTCTCATGCTTCCAGCGCTGCAGATAGAGATTGAGGTTCGCACATGCTCACACCTGTTCCTCCGTTCAGAAATAGAAGAAGCGGCCATTGTCACTGAGAAATTCTCGTCGTTGCTAGCCACTCTTAGGGTTTCATTTCCTATTGCCCCTTGCACGCGATGTTGGGAAGTGTCCCTTTACTGAATTCTGGAATGTGCGCATGGTGGCAACGATAATGAAGTTGGAATGTTGAGTGTAAATATATTCATCCCTTCCGAAGTTGTTATCATCTTCATTCCAGCGTTCTTTGATTTAGATCTAAGCCCAGTGTGGTGTCTGAGATCTCGTCTGCATCTCCGAGCTGGAGATTGTTGGCGCAATCTAATCTCTGATAAAAGCGCGTCAATTCGTTTTCAACCGCTTGTCACTGGAAGCTTGAGTTCTCGGCCACTACAATATTTGTATGGACTCAAGTCTTATTATCCTTAGCGTGGATATTGGATAATCTGAGGGGAAGCCATGGGTTGATAAGATGATTTCCTCAAGATCTGCTCTCCAACATCTGGATTCGACGGCGACGATCGGAGAATTGTCCCAAAGGGCGACTAATTAATCCTTGTTGCCCATGATGCACGCCTAAAGGGGGCTAGCCAGATGAAAATGCAGGTACGGACAGTGCGTGATTGGGTGGCGGGAGCTGTTTCTATGGGGAAGGGGAAACGTCTGAGATGAATCGCAATTTCCCAGTGCCCATGTGTTTCCATCAAGGCCATGGCCAGCGCGGCCAATGAAAGCGGCAAATATTCGATTTTCACGGGTCCTGAGCGCCCGTTTGTTGTCTCGCGGCCGTGCATCAGGGGAGCCACACTGCGGCTGCGACCCGCCTTCTCTTTGGTGCAATAAATGCGGGCTGCTCCTTTTCTTGATTGCTTCACCCACTACTACTACCTTGCTGTCGCCGCCGGTTTTGAGGTTCTCTCCTCTCCACGCTCGTTGTCGCTTCGTTTCGGTCCTCGTCGCTTTGGCTGTTAGCCACCACGTTCTTTACTCGGATCACATCTGACCAGCTAGTCACTCGTTTCATACTATAATCCACCGTCCATTCAATATTCGATATCGCATCTCTTCAACACTTTTCGATCCTCGCACTCATCAATTGAGCGACGCGGAGGAGGCGAAACGCGCAAGGAACCACCTTCCAGCAATATTTCTAGTCAATGAGATAATACAGACTTATTCATCTACCAAAATGAAGCTTTTGGATATCCAAACCGCCGTCGCGGCGACGATTCTGGCTTTGTCGCTGCCAGCCGAGGCGAAACATGGGCGTCATTTGTCGCATCTGGACGTGTTCGGGAAGAGGCACTCGCATTCGCATAAGAGAGTTCAAGCATCACCACGCGTAGAGGCAGTCGAAAGCGGTCTGGTGAAGCGTGGAGGAAGCTGTGCATTTCCCACCGATGCTGGCTTAGTTGCCGTCACTCCAAAGTCCATGAATGCAGGATGGGCGATGAGTCCCGATCAAGCGTGTACTCCAGGTAGTTATTGCCCTTATGCTTGTCCATCCGGGCAAGTCATGGCACAATGGGATCCGACTGCAACTTCTTATACCTTTCCGGGATCTATGGTATGTAGCAAGTAGGAAAGTTCGATTGCTGGCAACTGACCGAATCCTAGAACGGCGGTCTCTTCTGCGACAAAAGTGGCTCAATTAGCAAGCCTTTCCCTAACAAGCCTTACTGTGTTGATGGTTCGGGCGCTGTAGGAGTCCAGAACAATGCTGGTTCCGCTGTGGCATTTTGCCAAACTGTTCTCCCTGGAAACGAGAATATGTTGATTCCTACCCACGTTGATGATTGGGCTCAACTTGCGGTACCAAACCCGAGCTACTGGTGTAGCACGGCAGCTCAGTAAGTGTATTCGATATCCTGATCATATCATGACTAACCCACGAATAGTTATTATATCAACCCGCCGGGAGTGAGTATTGCTGACGGCTGTCAATGGAGTGATGGCTCTAAACCACTTGGTAACTGGGCACCGTATGTGGCAGGAGCCAATACTGACGCCAACGGCAACACATTTCTCAAGATTGGATGGAACCCAATCTGGACCGGCTGTAATCTTTCTGGGACTCCTCCAACATTTGGTATTAAGATCGTCTGCTCTGGTTCGGGTTGCAATGGCACCCCGTGTTCCATTGATCCAACTGTTGACGGAGTCGGTGGCGTGACTAGCTCTGATCAAGCATCTGGCGCAGGTGGGGCCAACTTTTGTGTTGTAACAGTTCCTAAAGGTCAGACCGCGAACGTCGTTGTCTTCAATGCTGGCAGCTCCTCCGGAGGCTCTGGTTCCGGTGGGAAATCTTCAAAGTCAAGCTCCAGCAGCAAAGAAAGCAAGGAAAGTCCTAGCCCAACACCTACTCCAAGCTCAACACCAAGTCCAACGCCAACTCCTACGCCAACCCCTACTACGTCAAGCACCCCGGCCCCAACTTCCACTTCAACTACCTCTAGCTCTACGCCAAGCTCCACCACAGCAACAAGTACCTCGAGCTCGTCCTCATCCAGCAGCATAATCAGCAGCACTAGCAGCAGTATCAGCTCGTCAAGCTCAGCCTCTTCCACCAGTTACTCATCTTCCTCCGCATCTTCAAGCAGCAGCACCACCAACACAACTACCTCCACGTTTCCAACTGCAACCAACAAACCCCACATTCTGTTCGAGAACCAAACATCTTCCCAATCAATCGGAGCCCAAGCCACAGGGACAGGCGATTCAGCACTGTCAGCCAATGAGACCGTCAGCTCAGGCGGGCCAACTGCCAGCAAAAAGAGCGCAGCGGATGGCATATTCGTCCCGGCTACAACCATCGCCCTCAGCGCGACTTTTGCCTTCTTCGCTGCTTTCCTCCTATAAAGAAACTTCGATCGCACATTGCGGCCATTCATCTTAATCGGAGTTACATTCATTGAGGCTTCAACAAACAAAATTTTCTTGACCCTGGATCGATTCTTGAATTTCACTTCTGATCCACTGGATTATGGTTTTATCCCATTCTAATACGTCTGGAGTTACGTAATTTTTATTACATGTATGCCAGCTATTCCAAGACGCTTGTCGCGGCATTTGGTTACATACCCGCCCCCGGATGCATACATGTATGCTGGAAAACACAACGGCGAAACACGCAAATCTTCTTTATGCACATATCGTTCACCTCTTTTTCCTGCTGGAGCAGCTGGAGATACCCCTGCGATGTTGTCTGATACCCTTGTTATTTGCTACCATTTACTTTGTCTTTTGCTTTATGCACACACCTGTCTATAAAACAGTTTTGGATATATATTTGTTTCTTATCTATCTTTTGTGGGAAATTTGGTGTGAGGGGTTGGGAAACAATTATCTTAGTATAAAACTTATTGTCTATTGTTGCGCGAGTAGAGGAAGATTTTGCGATGGAGCTGTTGGTTGGCTTGAATGCTTCTTTTCTTTATGATGTTTATGGTATTGACGTGGAGAACGAACAATATGTTCTGCTTCTGGTGGTTGGGCTTTGGATATTGAAGGGTGGAGGACCGGAGGAAGGGGATGGGTGAGTATTGGCTTCAGTCAAGCAGTACCGAGATAGTAGATTGAGATCAAATGCAAAATTTTGACTCACCTGTTAAAGCTCAGATATTCGTGAGACCATCTAATTGGTCCTTATGTAGGTAAGAGTTAGTGTGGTACAAGCTCTACTTACGTTGGAGGCGTTGCATACATGTTTTTCAACGAGAACAATAATATATTGCGGTACTGCGATTGAAAGGAAGAGAGAAGATCGAGGATCAAGAGCGTCACGTGTCTTCGTTGCTATCCGCACAGACCTATTTACCTTCAGAAGGCGCTAATTCGACGACGCGCCCGACGACTCGGCAGTGATACAGCTTGATAGTGCAGCTCGCTGAATCTACGCCTTGTTCCCATCAATTGCGGCGTACATAGGATGCAATTGACATTTACTGTCTGCTAGGATGGTTTCTCTGAGCTTTGTCAATTCTTAGTTCAATTGAGTCTGGAATTGACCTAGCGACCCCTTTAGTTCGAGGAACCATTCATTCCATCGCAATTGATCGCAAGCGTGTCCTGTTATGTGGGCAGAGCTATGTCTAGACAACTTCCCAACTTTCTCTCAAACAGCGAAAACTTTAAGGAAACCAGCAACGCAAGGTTCCACGAATGAATGATAGGTCTCACAGCAGCATCTTTTCCGCGGCGCAAGCCATGCGCGACAACATTCGATCAAGACGAGAGCTCCAAAATTGGTTGGCAGGGTGGTGCGCATAAATTCGGAGTCAGCGGTGTGTTGGAGGAACGAATCAATGGGCAAATAAAGTCTAGGACACCGAATAGGACTGAAAAGAGCACACGGGAAAGAGAGCGTGCGACAGGACGCCTGGACATAGTATTGTGCTTAATACAAACAGACAAGGGGTCGCGCGGGAAACATCGAGGAATAGGAATTTTGATGATGACTTTGTCATTGTTACGGAATCAGAGTCGGGGGAAGATTCGCAGTTACCTGAGCAAGAAGAGGAGCCCATTGAGGAGGTTGATCTAGTGTATGTTATGGACGATGAAGAGCAGGATGATCTTGAGGCTCAACAACATGATGGACCCGATACTCGTTCAAACGGAGTGGAAGAAGCCCAGGAAACTAGAGAGACCGGCTGCGATGAATTGGCACTGCCCGAGAATCATGAGGACACGAATAGGGATACTATGAGTGAGCCATGTGTAAATTGAATGAAATATTCCTATTGCTAACTATGACTACAGCTAAAGCGTATGACGAAGTTAGCCAAACTCTCAATCACCGGCTTCTCAACTAACAGTGACATAAAGATGACAAGAGGTGCTGTTTCGATGACAGGAACGCCTAGCAAGAAACGCTCGCGGACGGTTGCACCTAGCGATGCCACAAGCAGCAATGAGCCGATAAGTCCTCATAAATACGGAGACTCCGACTTGAGGCCCATGAAGCGCTTGTGTAGTTCAGACCGTGATAATCGTCGGAGTTCAGCTCCTTCCGAGATGATAAGAAGTCCGCATCAAACTTCGTACGCAAATGATATGCCCAACACTGATGACTTCGAGGGCGCACCAATGAAGCAAGAACCGACAGTACGTAACTTGAAATTTATATCATTGAAATGCTAATACTGGCAGGGACCGAACTGGATGCGGGATGGCATAGCATTGCTTCTTCAAAAGTTTGAAGGGTCGTTACTAGAGCCTGATGGAAGTTCAGTCAGGTGTCTGGATTGCCCAACATCGTATAAAACGACCCTCAACAAGACTTTTGGGCCTGTCGAGACTCATCTGAGGGGCAAAGGTCATATAGCAAAAGTCAAGGAGCGAATGGAGAAGCAAAGCTACCATCAGCCCTTCCCACAAAACACCAAGTCAATTGACTTCAACATGCTAGCCGAACCAGTTGCTGCGTATGCCAATCACGAACGACCGCAGTCAAGCAACCTATTAGCACAATTCCTCACCGCAGAACATCTCGAGAAATCCCGGGCTAGTCTCCAGATCGGCATGATTCAGCAAAGGCTGAGTGGTGTTGAGCAAAAGATTTCGCCTTTAGAAGCCCAAATGACGGAACTTGTTACCATCTCCAGGACAGGGGAAGAGAAATATCAATTGCTGCTTGACCGCCAGGAAAAATCCGAAGAGATATACGACCGGGATTATACTGATCTCGACTCAAGGCTAGTGAGGCATAGCGACCGACAAGACGACAAATTGAAAGAAGTGGAACACACTATCACCCGCAAAATATTAGAAAGCGATCAACTGACAGCGCTTGGCATGAAAATGGACAAGAACCAAAAGGATATCGAGGAAAAAGTGAAGGCATTGAATGAGATTGATGCAAGATCAAGGCACCAAGTCAGAGATGAAGTTGGCTTCCTTCAAGAAAAGCTCGATACCGCCACGGAAGCCAGCACAGTGCAACTAGACGACATGTCGCATCGACTATCACGTCTGGAGCAGAAAGTCGAGGTTCTAAATGAGGCGGGAGAGAAGAGAGAATCAGATATGAATCAACTTCGAAATTTGTGTAAGCGTACTGCCACCGACCTTGCACGATCGAAAGACGCCGATGCTGCCACACAGCAAAGAATCACGACGCTAGAGTCAAACTCTCGATGGCATACAGAACAGATCCGGGCGCGTCAGGTAGCAGAAGATCGCCTCCGACTAGAACTTGAAATTCGTCAGGAGGAGGGCAAGAAGCACCGTCAAAAAATTATAGACCTTCAGAGGCAGGTCGCCGGAAATGCTAAGGAGTTACAACAATGCCTGACTGCGAATGAATAACGTCAGGCTAGCGAGGAACAGTTCAAGCAGACGTTAATGGATCATATAGCCTCACAGTTTGAGTCTCGGGACGCCAAATTGAAGGAGATCGAAGCGCGACATCAAAGGTATACCACACTCAACAAATCTCTATGGGAACGTTTTAGGCTTCGAAATACGGAGCGTCATCGAGCTTCGGAAGAGTCGAATCGAGGTACACTAGCTAAATTTTCTGTTCTGGAAGACACGGTAAAAGCTATCTCGAGTGGAGCACTCGCATTAGAAACCAAAGTCAACGAAGCAAATGAAAATGTCAACGATAACTTCGAAGAAAATGATAGATATCTTACAGTTCTTGCAGAGGAGGTTGCGAAGATACGCAATGCATTGGACGGTTTTAGCGAGAAGGCACCTGAAACCTCGAACTCAATCGGCACTGCTAGATTGGTCAAAGCTGAAGAGAATACGGACATCCAATCCCGCGTTTTGAAATTGGAAGAAGCATTGCAAAAACCAAGCGAATCCGCCAATGCGCCACCATCACAACTACTAGCCCAAATCCCAGACTTCACAGCCATCCGCGACAAATTCAAAACTCTAGAACCCCAACTTACAACCTTGACTAACGCTTTATTACTTCACACATCTCGCCTCGCGGCCTTGGAAACATCTTTGATAGCAATGAAACAGGAATTCCAAGATCAGAACGTTAACACGTCCACACAAGTCTCGACTCTTACTAAGGGAGTACAAGAACTCCAAAAGAGCAACAGAGCTATGGAAGAGGGTTCAAAGAATATCGAACAGAGGATTGAGATGGTCATTCCGCTTATTTTTAATGAGATCAAAGAAGTTAGAAGAGGCGTTAATGAGCTTGCTGAGGAGTTGGAGGATGAGGGGCTTCACGGAGACGGTGAGGATGGAGAGATGGAAAATATTGAAGAGCTGCAAGATGGTGTAGGAGAGGATGTGGATGATGGGGCTCGGAGCGATGAGCAGGACGTGATGAAAGAAAAAGAAGCGTTAGAAGAGGAGCAAAGGGAGCTTAGCGGAGGTATGGCGGATGATGTGAACGACGAGAATGGAGAACGAGAAGCTGAGCAAGAGGTGAAAATGGAAACGGAAGAAGATGCCACAGAAGACGGTAGAGCCATGCCGGAAGACGTGGAAGAAAAGTTTGAAGAGATCCAACCAGAACAAGTCGTCGCCCCATTGGTGTCTACTCTTCCTGATACGAGACATGGATATAAGGACCCATACGAGGAAGTCACAGACGAAGAGGAAAGTGGGGAGGAAGAGGACGACGAGGAAGAAGAACTTAACCCCGAAGAAGAAGAAGAAGAAGATGATGATGATGACGATGAGGTTGAGGTTGAGGAAGAAAGCGTCCACAGCATCATAAGCGAAAACAGCGACATGCTCAACGAAAGTTCTCCAGAACCTAAAAGCGTCCTTGATGAGATAGATTCAGAAAGCGTTATGGACGACGACGATATTTCCGACGCAGTTCTACCGAGTATCGAATAACTAACGACATATACCCACGATTTTCATGGATTGATCTTCACATATTTTCTGCATCTAGGACTGGCTATTTATCTGGTATATATGGCCAATGGCGTTTGCTGGCGGATGATACCATTTACGGGAGATGTATTCTATTTATACCCATTAAGTTGCTGTAATTTAGAGATTTAAAGAGAATTTTGGAAGAAATGTTTAAAAGTTCTATGACTCTCTTCCTTGATTAATGACTTTAACATGTTTCTATTTAACTAACAATTTTCATCTCGGGGTATTTTAGCTCATCTACGCTCTATTTACACACAAATCTACGGCAATTTGCAAACCCACCAAGATTCAACAGCAGCATCAGCGATTCATCCATCTCAGCTCCAAACGAAACCAACATCCTAAAAATCACGAGGCTCATTCTTAATCCTTCTGGGCCGCTCCACCCCGGCCTTTTGCAGCAAATTCTGAATCTGCCCGTTCAACTTCCGACTCGTCTCCTGCGACTCCTTCATCAACGCCGTCGCGCTCTTCAAAGCATCCAGCGTCTTCTTATTCTCCTTTGCCATAGCTTCAAACTTCGCATTCATGGTCTTTTTAATCTCTTGCTGCGCTAAGTGATCCTGCCTCCTCTCAGCTTTGAGCTTCGCAATCCTCTTGCTTTGTCTCGTAACAGTTTCTTCGAGTTCACGCATCCGTTTAGTGGTGTCGATTCTCAGGTGTTCGATGGCTTTTCTCTGGATATCGTTCGTATCGAACATGTCGCCTAGCATTCTTGCGGTTTCATCGGCTGAGTGCTTCGATTTCCTACTTTGGGCGGCTTGGGATTGGAGCTCTTGGATCTCATGTCGGAGAGAGGATATTTCTGAATCGCGGTAAGTCCAACTATTGCCGTAGATGTCCTTTACATCTGAAATTCGAGCATCGGAGGGCCTCGAGTCGGTTTTCTGCTTAAGTTTGCTATTGTGTTTCGAAGCCTTTTCTGTCAATTTCGCAGACGAAGAGGCCATTGAATTAGAACTTTCCGATACAGGACTTGAAGTTGGCGGAGTAAGTGTGCGAGCAGCTGCAAATCTTCCGGCCACATTGTCAATCGCTTTTTGTGAGTGGTCCAACTTCGGGAATTCGGTTTTGCTTGCAAAGTCCAAGATAGCTCCATCCACTGTTGACGAAGCGGGTTCAAATAGAGAAGTTGGTTTTGCTTGGCCAGCCATAGTTTGTCCTCTAATGAGTGTGAAACCTTGGGGTTGTTGGTAATTTCGTGTCCAATCAATTTTCGCATTTTTTGGAACGGATCTAGTAGTTTTCAACGTAACTCCATCAACGTTCAGCACACTGTCTAATGGTTGCAGTGCTGTTGCACTGTGACTATGTCTCTGGGCGTGGTATCAGACATAAGCTTATGATTCAGTGAATGAGTCTCTGCACTATCAGGAGGAGATTGGGTAGCTCCAAGACCAGGAGATGACGCACGACAGTTTGCAGAATATAGATGTGTTTTGGCATACTCGTAACGCTCAATATCATGCCAAATGCGTCGGCCGCTAGGTTGCTCTTCAAGTCGTAACATTCTAGATAAGTGCTCCGGAGTCTTTCTAAATATTTTACCAGTTTTGCGTATTCTGCCGTAGACGCTCTCGAGATGTTTGCCAGTGAACACATGTTGCATAACCCAGTGCAAAACTCCTTTCTTACTCTTAGCATCACCGAGCATGATCATTCAATGTGACCCGCCCAATAGACGACAGTCGCAACACTTGACCCTTGTCTCGAGAATGTCGACATGAGTTTCGAATTCATCATCGGGATATTGTGTCTTCAATTCTTTCAGAGCATCTGAAACAATCTAGCAGGTGTTAATCAGTTACGAATACAAGGGAGTGGTCTTTACATTATGTTCATCTCTTCTTTTAATTTGCTGAGCCTCAACAGGGGCCGGAGTTCGTTTGATTATCACTGGCTCAGGGGGCGCTGATTGTATCTCCAGTTTTCGAATTTTGCTGCTAGGGCCACTGAAGCTTGATGTTGGGAGTATTGCAATTGGGCTTGAAGGCTCCGAGCCGCTCGAAAAACTACTCGCCGTGCTATTAGATCGGCGACGCTTGGTTCCTGCGAGTTGAGGCGGAGCAGGGTGCAATGTGGTTGCTTTTGACGGCTTAAAACTTTTAGCGGACAACATGGGTTAACGGATATGATTTACTACTCACATCTTCCACGGCCTCTGAAATCACTAAAAAGGGGTTAAGTCAGCAAATCAATTACAGACGTAATGCACCGAGTGACACACCTTCTGTGACTGCTTCTCGGTCTAGGAATGCTTCAAGTTTCCTCATAACCTCCTTAGTAGCTTCGCTAAGAGCCTGCTTGCAGAGCAAATCTATATACCACCCAGAGTTCTGGACAAGCTGATTGTTCGGGGTAGATATACTCCAGTGTCTGTCTTTACAGCTGGGGTGGAGTAGATACTGTGCACTTGGAGCCGTTCTGGCTCTGGGCCATGGCAACAACACTTTATCCTGCCCAGGAATCAGTTATGCATAGTTCCAGATTGGATTACATAGAGTGATATCTACCTTGATCATATAATCTGTAAGTCTTTCGAAAAGTGCTAGTCTTCGAACGTCATCTGCATTCGTTGCGAAAGGGTCGCAACTGAGCTGCAATTTCAATGCCGGCAATTCAAAGGGGCGAGTATATGGCATTTTGTTGGTGGTGCCAACTCCCACCATCATGGTGGTCAGTCGCGCAAAAACATTGTATTCCTCACAGGTAGTAGCCATTTGGTGACAAAGGCTGCAGTATATAGTTCTACGCCCCTAACGCGAAGCGTATCAATGCGACGAAGTCCTGCTAGAGTTAGAGAAGGAAGCCAATGGTTGAAATGAGCAACGGTTAAAAGCTTCCAAGTCAAGTCATGTATATGCTTGCGCGAAACAGCAACGCGTGTAGATATTCGAAAGACGCGACCGCGAACCGGAGCACGTGATGAGCAACCTGTCAGTTGTTCTTGCCTTCCCCAATCCTAATTCGGTGCATCCACTCACTTTCAAAAAGAATTCTCATGATGTGCACTTCTATTAAATTTGAGCTCTATGAGCCACAGTTTTTTGGAAGATAGTTTTCCGTTCCGCCTCAACAATTGTGTCCAATACCCGTCGCTTGCAGAACATTAAGCGAACCTACAAGGAGATTTATCGACAATCTCCTGTTCACAATGCCGTGTATGCAGAGGAAGTTCAACGGCTCGTACCTCATCACAATTCCTGTTACTGTTGCCAGACCTGGTGGCTCTCAGCACTCAAGAAACGTGGAAATATGGACCTCAAACCCTAGAGACCACGAGGCAGAGAAACGTCTCGCGCAACGAATTGCACTTGACGGTCTCCCAGCAGTATCTCACTTGCCGACAGCATCTCAACCTACTGTTACCACTGCAGCCACTTCTAACACTGATAAAGAGAAAAATCATTGGAGTGCAGAACGAGCCAGGCATGATCTATCTAGGTATGAGCAGGCAAGAGACCGAACTAACGATGGACGTAACTGGGATAGAGATAGAGGAAGACTTACTCAAGGTCAATCTTCAGTTGGGGACGCTGTTGTAGGTATCCTTTCCCCTATCATTGTGCCGAGCTACCTCAGTACATGGCGAGACGACATCAAGAGAAATTATTCCAAACTTACATCCCACACCACCTTTTACCTAGCCAAGACCAGTATCTAATTTTTTGCGTTTTATACCAGGCACCTGTCAACCCGAGCTCAAGAGACACTGAGGAGCGAGGCAGTAAACCTCAGTTGCAAAGCTCAGCGAACAAGAATCAAAGAAGCGACGTACCCCTTCCCGACCACCTCCCGCCCAGAGAGCCGGCATCGATGCGTCCTACCAATCTTCCTGCTGACAAACCCGCGGTTGCAACTATAAGCCTAGAAAGAGAGTCAAGGGCAACTTCTCACAGCTCTCAACACTCTTCTTTGAGAAAATCTTCGCGGGCAAGAGCCAGCTCTCGTTCTGCATCGAGAGAGGAGGAAAAACATGAAAAGCGGAAGCAAAGGGGTGAAGCAACCACGAGTGATGAGAATCCAAGATTGAAGCGGAAAGGAAACGAGGAAACCGAGGACCGTCGACTCAGAGGAGAGAATTCTCGCCTAAGAAGCCAAGTCAAGGAGTTATCTTCTGAATTAGACGAAGCCCTCGAAAGAATAGAGCGGAGGGATAAAGCAATCCACAGACTGAAGCTGGATGTCGCAGCGTTACAGCACACTTTGGGCAAGAAGCCTGACACAGTCAAAGGTTCCGACGAAGGACGCACAGTACCCCCGTCCAAGGATAAATGTTCAGCTCCAATAGGCGCTTCGGATGACTCAAAGGAGAAAAACGTTGAAAGTCGCGATCCACTTCAACAGCACTCTATGGATACACCAGGAGATGTTGGGATTGCTGTTACCAAAGACCAATCCAATGCTTTCCAACAAAGTAACCGCCGAGAACTCTATCTGCTGAAGACGTTAGTCATTACTCTCCAAACTCAAAAATTGAAAATGAACGACAATATTGCACTCCTGAAGCAAAGGTTAGAATTGATTAGGGGGGCGGTCAATCTTGACTTTGATGACAGCCTTTACGAGAAGCTGATGGTGAAATTGGACGATCAGGAACAGATTACTTATGAGAAACTCCGGAGTCTCTAAGGATTTGGCAAGCGACGTATGGCGTTCGTTCTAGTGTATACAGGTTATTGTTCCCGTGGTCTTATTCGAGGTCCTTCTCCCATAGCTTCATGTACAATAACGTTTTAGCATTGGTAGAAACCCAGTAACATGATACAATGGATGTTATGACAGAAGGATCAGCGTCCGAAATGACTCTCCTAGAATAGGAATATATCTGGATCATTCTTCTGGGGCTCGCAGAGGACAAAATAAGTGTCAGTTACCTACCCACTAGTCTTTGGACTGAATAAGTCGGCTTCGAGTAGAACTTTAGAAGGCTCATTGAGTCATAACAATTGACGGAATATGTCACATTGTTCCGAACAATCCACTAAATAGCGATATTCCGTCAACTCAAACGAGGAATTGTCGTGCTTCAATTGCCACTTATTCTATCCACCGCGAGTGGGCGTAGACTCTTGTTTTATCGTGGCAGAAATGAAAAGTTTCGATGATGATATGCACGTCCACGTGACTTGTAGCCAATCATCAACGCGATTACCACGTACCCATATATCACCGCCACATCTTCCGTGCAGGACATCGTTTTCATGAAACCTCATGTACAACCACATTTGTCATTGGGCGGTTTGAAAACATCATCCAAGAGCATATGGTGATGCTACTTCCAACTGCGGAAACCCTTGGCCCATATTTCTGTGATCTTGCATCACCATGAGCTGCAGTCGAGAAGAATTCCCTGGCTCATACAGTGTTATCCTAGAAGTCAAATACACAGGATCCCGCGGGTTAAGGCAAGCTAAAATATGGGTTTCTGACCCGCGTGATCATGCAGCAGAATATATACTCGCCATTCAAGTTGCGAAGGAAAATAAAGGAAAACGGATTAATCCAACTAAGCGCAAAAGGCTGAGAGAACAGAATCCTGATCCGGAACCTCATGTTAATGGCCTAAAACGGAAGCGTGGAAGGCCTCGTAAAGTTAGGGAAGAAAGTACACCTGTAAGTATTGTTGTGTGCGTTATGATGAGCTGCTTAAAGACTCGTCACCATCTCCATTTGCCTTCTTTCCCTTTTAGAAAGTAGATTCTAACTTCTCGACTTAGCTGTCTAACTCTCAAAACCCCAGCGAAGATGATCAGTACAGCGGTATACCAGGATACCCAGCCTCATCATCCGCATCTGAGTACGGCAATGAGTCTACACAAAACATATCTCCACCTCCTGCTCACGTTGAGCGGTCGCCCTCAACACCCGTCAATTCTGCAATCAACTCTCAGGCGAGAGATTCTCAGTCTGCAACCCAGTCATTTGTACGAATGATATTCGAAAAGGAACCTTCTGTTGATGTTCCGGCCCTTCGAGTTGACCGCCAGTCATCAATTCGATTGTCTGAGGACTCACTTAGAGCACCTGAATCAATAGCACCAGCACTTGCACAGGACTCATTCCATAGTGCACCTAACGCTGACATCCCAACCCATCAGCTTGATCACCAATCGTCACGCCATGTGTTTGAAAATTCATCCAGAGACCCTCCATATCCTCCTTTCCGGGAAATGCTGCAAAAGGGGGCGCTGGAACCGCTCGCGAAGCCCAATCCGTACAACGAGGCTGCTGCACTGGGGCGTATACGACTGCTAGAAGGGGAAGAGTCTCACTTAAGAAAAGAAAATATCTGTTTGCAGGATAGAATTGATGAATTAACATTCAATCTGGACAGAGCTAATAGAGAATTGAGAGTCAAGGATGAATCTCTTAAACTCAAGGATGAAGAGATCCGAAGTCTGAAAGCTGAGAGAAGGGAAGCAAGAAAGAATGGTACGGACACCTGAGCGCTCCTGAAGCCGTCCATGGAATTTTGACTGCCAACGTGCGATCAAAGTCGCTGAGATACAAAACGCTTGGCCGAAAATTATTCAGCTACGTCTGTAAGATGATCTATACCCGATAGCAAGCTTAACATCAAAGACATCTGGCAAGGATCCGAGGAAGCGCTACGGCTTGTGGAAAGACATCGATTCGTTTACAGGAGCTCCCATAACGAATCGACGTGGCGAGGAAGAAGATGAGGTTTTCAGCAACGCTGCTCTTCATAGCTTCTAGTCGGAGTTAACTTCGTCGATCAGGCACATACATGTTTACCTCAGGATAGCTCACAACCTTTCGCGGAATTATCGCCTTTTCAACGGACAATTCGGCCACGACTGGACAGATTATCGAAAGGCAAAAGGCAAAAAGGTACCATTGCATAAGAGTTCAGATTGGCCCCAGCTAGATTGAAAGGGGCGAGCAATCATTAGCGGCACCATGAAAGATGGCAAAACTTTCATATCGGGAATGATGGCTCATAAAAGGTGGAACTTCAAAAGAATATCTAGCATCAATCAGGTATAGTACCGAAGCCAAATAAACAAAAGTACATACACCAGCCTATCACCACACTCTCAATCCCAACACATCCAACCAACTTCCTTCCGCTCGCCTCATTGTAATGTTGCATTTCGCACGCCCTACCAAGTTTACCAAGTCTTCTTGGCTAGTCAGCAAGTTCCTTTTTGTGTCACCGCCAAGCGGCCCCTCATGCGTACATCCATAGATCCTACGTTACGGAATACAAACAAACTTAAAAATCATAGGTGAGTGCGAGATGAGGCTACAAAATGTTGCATATCGCAAGATCTGCCAACTTGTGCCTAGATCTTGGCTGCGATTTGTGAAGCTGCGAGGGGAGTTGGTGAGATGGTGGCAGAATGGGGCGGTGAGGCTGAGACGACATTTTATGTGAGGTTCTTTGATGTAGCTAATTCCGTGTCTCATCTGAAGAATCATATTGTATTTACATAAATATCCTACAATGTTCTTCATCGATTTCCTCTCCCCAAAATTCGGCACTTCCCACTACAAGACGGAACCCAACATCCACGCCAAGAGCCAAGCGAAATATCCGGTGAGTAACACATCCCCTTTTCTCTTCCCTTCTTCTCCTATCCAATCTCCATCTTCGTTATTCGTTCCTACAAAGAGAAGAATCTTGTTGCATTTCGACCACGCCGCCAACTCTGCCCAGCTTCTTGGAAGCTGATTCACAACCTCAAAGGAATGCGGCTGAAGCGGTCTAGACTGCATGATCATAAATCCTCAATACTCGTACCTTCTCTTCTTCACAATTCTCTTTATCTGTGAAATCAAATCGAGCAATAGAATTTTGTTGCACACCGCACCCCCCGCCAATTCCCTCTCCCCCTTGACCCTTCGCTCCCTCTCACGCCGTCCACCGCTCAAAGAAACAAAAATTCTCTTCCAACTCGCCAAGCACCAACTCAGGAATGAGGCTTTCCTTGGCTGAGAACATCGAAAATTATCCTCATCCGTTTTCAGTTACTAGACCCCTTATTTTGCTTATTCCACAATCTCTAAGATGAATAAGGAAAGGGGACTAGCTTTTGTTGCATTTCGAGATTCTTGCCAATGAGATCTAAGGTTCTTGGCTAGCATACAATGGATGGTGACTGCCGTGGGCGTACCGACGTCAGGATGTAGATCTTTGGATATCTCCGTTTGCACGACGACATAGTTTATCTGGAGGTGCAGAAATCTAGGCTTTGTTAATCTTCTTTTCTCCTATCTTCCTCTCATATCAAAGCGAATCCACGCGTGCTTTGTTGCACATCGACGCTTCCGCCAATATACACAAGACTTTTAGTAATCCTCCTCGTCCACCTTATTATATCACTTACTCAGACCGCCAAGACGACACCGACCACAAACCAGCCCGTTCGTCTCGCAACATCGCTCACGTAAAATGCTTTGTTGCATATCGTGAGTTCTGCCAATCGCACAAGATACTTGGCATTAGGTATACAGGTAAGAGTTTGATCAGAGTTTGTTGCATCTCGAGATCACCGCCAATATAGCTGAAATACTTGGCATATTCTTATTCATCGTCCTTGGAAACGACCAGGTCTTGATCGGTAGGATCGAGTCAGGAATTCGGAATGAATAGTTGCTTTACAGTATTTCTACTCAATTAGAACTGGCCAAAATCCTGTCCGAATTAGTATATAAGACAGGTAATCGGCCAAAATACACATCTAGTGACCAGAACGAGATTTTGTTAATAATAAAGGCTCTCCAAAACTCAGCAATTCCCGGGTAGAAAACCCTTCGATGAACTGAGTATATAATTTAAAATTCAACACTATTATCCACCCGCGTAGGCGAAATAGAGGTACTTACCACATCTCAAACACAAATCACCTTTTTATATACTACTGTCCTACCCTACTCAAACCCCACTCCCCCCCGAAAATCCGTCAATCCCCAAGAATAAAAAAAACCCCTTGATAACAACCAATTCTACAATATCAAAGAGTCATCTATCCTATGAGGCAATGCCATGACTCCATCAGTCATTCCCATAATGAATAAGTAAAAACACCATAGCTTGTTAAGTAAAATCTCTCAGGATTAGAGACATGAAAATTGTCCCTTAAGAATATATAGATGTTTTTTCAAGACGGAAGCATTCAAAGTATTCCCCAGAATTTGTATCAGTTGATCTTGTATTTCCAGCTTAAACATAGTGCTATGAGTAAACGACAAGAGCTTCTCGTCATCGACGTTTGGGGTGCAAGATTTTCCCTCTCAAGTAAGATAGGGTTGGATTTTATTTGTTATAATAGGAAGGGTCCCTATGGCTTGTAACCCCAAGTATTCTATATCGATCATCTGGAAAGCGTCAGAGTAAATACATACATAATATTATAAACGATCCACTATATCCCAATAACGGTTAACCACCAGGGCTCCTAAAGTCCTAGTTACACTCCAGTAGAACGCCAAATCACAAAATTCAAACTCCCCAATACCCAATACCCGCGCCCCTATTCCTAGGACCCAACCTAAAACCCAGGGTATAAATGCTAATCCCACTAACACCCAAAAACATCACATCAACTCTTAACACTACTCATCCAATCCCCCATCTCCCCACCCCTCAGTCCATCCTCCAGCACAACCCTAACCTCTCGATCCATCCTCTCCCGTTCATCCTCCCCCTCATCCGTATCCCTTCTTATTCTCTCCTCACTATCCTCCACACCCTCGCCCTGCTTATCCTTTCCCTTCGCATGCCGCTTATGCAGCGGCACGACCTCCTCGCCATCTTTCGTGCGTCTCAGCACAGGTGAGATATCACCCGCTTCGTGGGGAGGATGGTCGTAGGAATAGCCTTTTCGATGACCGGGATGAGCTGGGTAATTGGGATGTGATGAATGCCCGGTATCGAGATGGTGGAGTGTGTGACCAGTTTCGTGGTCGACTTTACGGAGGGCTTTCTTTGCCTTGATAGAGTCTCGAATTAGTACGTCCAACTCCAGAGCTTATGGAGGGAAAAGGAAATATCAGACATACCTTCCTATCCTGCACCTTTGTATACCGATCCAAACTCTCACAGAGCCGTTCAAGAACCCACTCCGCCTCACCTACCTCCGCTAGCATAGGACTATCCTCGCCAATCCAATCCCACTTCACAAGTCCCAACTCTCCACCCTCTCCATCCTCGTCGCCTGAAGTATCGCCATCACCCTCCACGCCCTTTGCACTGAACCGAATAAGCCTGGTGAACTCAACCCACTCCTCGTAATCATATTTGACAGGCTGATCAGCACGTAAATCGTTAGCCACGCGTTTGATGGTTTTCGCCAACCGGCGCGCGAGTTCATGATCCGTTTTTGCCGGTATTTTTTCTTCGGCCAGGTTTTCGAGGGTTTGGGGTTCAGCGGTGATTTCCTCGTCTGGTCTGGGTAATTCAAAACCGGCATTGATTCGAGCTTTGGCCTCTCGTTCTTGAGTCTTGCGCTCAATCCAGTCTTTTAGTTGCGGATGACTTTCAAGAAAGTCATGCCACACGCCCTCTTTAGGCATCACAGTCCAATCTGCGAGCTTGAAAGTTCCACGATTTATACTTCCAACGACGGTTTCTGACATATCAGAGATTAGAATTGTCATTGTAGGAATGGCGATAAGAGACCAAATCACAAAGAATGGTTTTCCAGCGTTCGATTTGGGTGAAAAGTCGCCGTAGCCGATTGTAAGAAGAGAGACATAGCAGAAGTAAAGAGCTTCAAAGTAGCTGAGGTCTTGGATTCGGTGCTCCGCGTACATGAATACCAATGCTCCTACACACCAGAGAACACCGAATGCGAAGACCGACATAGATAACGCCCAGTATTTTTCGAATTTGTGAGTGTTGGATTGGATTTCTCGCATCGCTTCGAATCTATCCTTCTCCTCTTTGAGCAAAACCAGTTTGGCACGTCTGGCAGATCGTCGTGCTTCAGCAGTAGCTCCTGTTGCTCGCGCTTGTAATTTTGCATCTCGACTGAGGGCAGTCTTGGCCCCGTGAGAGTTGTGTCGTCCAGCCCCACCTCGTCCACCTCCTCCAGCGTGTCCTTTTTTCTCACGGAATTCGATAGTCCGACCCTTGACATGAAAATGACCATATTGGTCTAATGAATCGCGCGTTTTCAGCAACGAGTTCGCATTTAATCCATCTGACGCTCTCCGGGACAAGACGGAAGCCTTTCTTGCTTCAGTAGACTCTCTTCTCGGGGGTAGTCCAAGACGGTCTCTTAACTCCTTCTCGCTCGTGACCGTTCGACTAAGAGTCTGTTCTCTCTTCTGAAGCTGATGTTTTCGAATAACCTTGTCCTTTGACATTCCAATAGCGAACTTTCGAATACTGTTGATCATGAGACCCAAAAATATAATACCAATTACAGAATATGGAAACACCAGTCCCCGAGCAGCATCATTAGTTCCGACATAATCGCCAAATCCGACTGTTAAGACAGTGACATCGCAGAAATACAAGGCATCCGCATAACGCCAATCACAGACTCTAGCAAATACGGCAGCGCCACCAGCTAACCAGAAAAAGAACATCATCGTCTGGAGAATAAGCGTCCGTTGATCATCGTCTAGGTCGAAATGTTGCGGGTAATGCCCCAAAAAATATCCAAGCATATTGACCATCAACATCATAGAACCAATAAGGTAAAGTACCGCCGCAATGATCGCGTGCCAAAATCCTTGAGAATACGTTTCTCCGGGTCGTATAGGCGGAACGTAATTATTCATCGCAACGATAATACCGATGAGCTGGAAAAATGTTAGCATATACTCAAAAATGGTGAAAGATGGGAGAAATACAATTCCCGTGGCAAAATACCATGCAATAATGGTCACTGGTAACGCAATGATATATCGAACCCTTTTCGTGAAATTCAGCAGCAGAAGGAAGTTTCCAAAAAACCCAAATCCGAGGGATATAGCGTTGAGTACAATTTCCCTGTTAACTCATTAAATCAGCTTTCTGTATCCACTGATGGGATTGGTAATAGCCACTCCAAAGCAAGGAAATCTGGTGTTGGGTCCGACTTGCAGCGAACATGAAGAGCCGCGATCGGAAACCAAGACTCTTTCTCATCTGAAACAAAATACAGAGTACTGTTTCAAAGTAAGAGAGGAAGCTTCGTCTCTCGTCCGATGCTTTTCTTGTCCAACGCGAGACCAATTATCAACCCTTCCACTCCAACAATGCATTTCCTCTCCCCTCCAAAACCTCTCATCACTGACAAAATCGCCCCAAATGGATACCTCTGGACTCCAAAACCAAGGCCTCCCAATATCTCCAAAAAATAACAATTCAAAAATCATGCGCAGCCCAGGAAAACTCACCAATGCGGATCCGCAATATCCACCCCATACTGATCGCTCCCCTCGGGCAACACCCCATCATTCGGCAGCGTAACCCTCCATTTCGAGACCAGCGCCGCAATACTCAGCACATTCGCCAACGGTCCCAACGTCGCCGCGATCAGCGGGATGGCTGTTGATGCGAACCACCAGTCCCTGAAACCTATTAGCTCTTATCCCGCCCCAATCCTTTTGCTTTGTCTTCCTCGGTGTGAGAGGTGTACCTACTGAGGCAAATCATCCGTCTTCCCTCTCAACCTAATCGTCGGCAGTCTGCCGGGCGTGCTGATCGTATGAATAGTATCCGCCTCGAGCAGACGGTTGCGGGATGCCATGCCGGTGCTATCCTGCGACGCGGGCGGCGATGGGTCTTTAGGGGATTCCATTGTTGTCATGGTCTTTGTGGGAGCTGCATCGTTATCCGGTGCCGTCTCTTTGGGTTCGAGGCCGGATGGCGAGCGATTGAGTGGTGATGATTCACTGCCTGATGAGGACTATTTCCTCAATTGAATCCTCTCGTCCAAAACAATGAAATGTCAAGAACGAAAGAACAAGAATAGTCCTCCCAAGTTTCTACAAAGAACTAAACGTCTAGACCCGCCAGGCCCGCCTTATCACCTGCATGCACAGTAATAGCTCCGATCCACTCGCGCCTGCCCGTGCTCAACATACGCGGGGTCCCGTCGCACAGTCAGAATCGTCGTTCAGAATAGGCTCCCTACAGAAATCCATACGAGTCTCGTGATGAACAATAATTACCAGCTGAGGAAATCTGACAGAAAGTCTTGCGCGGGTTTCTTTGTCTTGCTTATCAGATAGGCGAGGTTTTGGTGTATCTTATCCCCGTACGAAAGGGATAGGCTATGGAATTATGTCAGAGGCCGACGCAGAAATGGAGAGGTATGGGAATTCGTGGTAATTCGGATTTATTTGGGGATACACAGTAAAACAAGCTCGATGTAAAGTTAGTATGTAAACCATGGTTCGAATACGATACATCTTTCCTTTCCAAGCCAGAGCTTCATGCATACAAATAACCTTATTCATCCCCCCGCATTGTCGCCTTGATCAGTCAGATAACCGTGCGGCGTCCAACAATTACAACATTGCACCAGGTTCCGGGTTTCGATTCATACGAAGTAGCTGAGTAAGTTTATAAGTACAAGGGTTTACAAATTCTCACTTGCCCGAGAGCATATGGACATTCCAGATTCAAGCATATCTGTGATATTTTCACAGTTCCAATTGATTTCAGCTATGTCATAGAGCAAAATAGCATATCAAACCACCTCTTCGGGTCTGACATAATATAGACATATCATCCGGCAAGTCACTCTTGACTTGACGGCCAGATACGAAGAAAACTCGAAACATGCCGGGGAAATGCCACTTCCCCATCGCAAAGCCCATCCCAAAGCCCATTCTAAACAGCATTCCAGCTGCGACATGTACATTGACATGAATATAACCCCCTCTATAACGCCATCATATACGGGTCGTGAAATCCTCAAAATGGATATATGTATGTGCCCAATGACTCCTTAATCCCCTAAGCGCCAGTATCTGAGTCCAATTCAGATCGTAAAACCAATATTAATTCCAGTATGTGTCGGTCATTATGTGCAACACCACGATTGCGGTGGTCCAATAGATTATTATGCATTAGGTGGTCTTAACACCCCGTAAGTTTGTTCTTCGGCCATTTGTAGCCTGTTTCAGCCCATGACTAAAGTAGTGTTAGTGTTTGCAGTGCTGGTGATACTAAGTGAAACTTACAGTGACATTAGGATTCCTGTAGGCAATAGGATGGTCCTTGATATACTGAGTCGTTGGGTACCCAGGAGGGTCACAAGTAAGACTTTCTTGGCCAGCTTTTTGATATATTCGCACATAATCGATATGCATGACTGTCGGAAATCTCAAATTTGGCGCGTCTATCTGCGTCCACGAAGCACTGTAGCCGAGATTGAGAATCATAGACATTGGCTCCATAGGCACTTGACGGGCTCCAACATTTCCGTTCTTTCCAATGGCTCTGCTGTCCATGATGAAAGAAGGATTCTCGCCCACAAACCACGCAATCTTTCCAGTTGGTGCAGCACCGGGTACATATTCAAATGCATACTTCTGATAAGCGAGGCCATCATACCAACCATTATTCAACAGAGTTGTAGCACTGACAGCTTGTTGGAAAGGACCACCGCAATAGCCATTCATCTGAGTAGTGTTGTAGTCAGGCATTGCCATAAAGTCAGAGTTTGGTCGATAAAAGTTGTCGAAGGGAGCCACTTGTAGAGACTGCGTGACCACCCCGATTCTGTTGTTTGGATCTACTGAACCCTCAAGGATGTCCAATTCAGGAGCTCCCCTCCCTGTTCCTGGACTGGGATGATCTTCGCCGGTGCAGATACATGACGCAAGCTTCTGACCAGGAAGGTACGAAAGTCCACTTGAATCAGATTGATTTGGTGTGATTCCAGAATCACAGCCATTATACGTATATGGCCAGACTCCCTCAGTTGTCGCTTTGAAGCCAGGTCGACCTAAATTTCCCATACTCCAGACACCCGGCCAAAGTCCAGGAATTCCAGAAGGTCCAGCCAAAGATACTGAGACCTCCATGACGCCACCCTTGAAGCACATTTGATTCCAGCTGTTCAACATTCCAGATCGATATTGAAGCCCATGGTTAGGAAAAGAGTCAAGTCTGAGCTGCAAAGTACCATTGGCAGTGGTAATGGCATCTGGATCATACCATTCAAAGTCCTGAGTTGCACCATACCAGAGATCTGCACCCGTCCAATATGGGTCGTCTTCTGGGTAGAACGTTCTCCCCGGCTCGTTGAATTCATCACTGAAGACTAATTTCAGCTGCGTCGAATCAAAAGTACTCTTTCGGGTCATGGCATTCGCTGGTGTATCTGGATCAATCAATGTCTTTCTAATGTTTTTCATCAGTGGGTAGGTCCTGTTGTTGACGTGGGCCCATGCTGGTCCGAAATCGTTCGGATCAACTCCTTTTACCCTGGGGGTAAGATAATGTCGGCCTAGAGTCAAGACTGGAAGAAGAATGAAAAGACATAGAAGACCAAGTACTAGAATTGCGCCGCCCATGGTATTGACAATTTGACGACGCCCGAAGTAATCCGACCATCTAGTTTTGTAAGTTATGTCGTCGTCATCTGCAGGCATATGGATTCTATCATCATCTTCCAGCTCATTAGAGTAAAGTATGAAACCCTTTTCTCCCCCATGATATGGATCGAATGCTCCAAGACTATCGTCAGGATATCCCCATTTTTCCAAATCTGCTTGCGAGTCGCTGAACGGGTTCTTGGTGGTTGTTCGTAGTAGGGCAACATCCGAAGCAGCCGATGAGATATTGAGTAATGAGGGCCTTGAGCTTGACGCGAGGTTCGTGCTTGATGAAGGATATCGCGAATAATCGCGACCAAGATCTTTCAAGGACTTTGGCGTTTCGGTGCCGGAAGAAGACAATGCTTGTGCAGACTTTTGTCGTAAGATTTTTTGAGGAGGACTTATCCCAACTGTATTTCTCTTGCCTTTTACTGGTGTAGAAGTGCTATCGACGCTGCGATTTTGATCCTCTCCTGAAGACTGAGAGTCACGTACCGAGACAGTATCAGAGTTTGAGAGAATTCCGTTGCTGCCATTGAGAGAGGAATGTGATGAAGAGTTATTCAATGGGGAAGGAACAACTGGCGCGTATGAACCCCTGCGGTTTATACTTGCTGTTGATAACTGTCTCGTCAATTGTGAGGGATTCGGACCGAGGTTTTGTGATGCGTAAGAGCTATTTGGACGTGACAGCTCTGGAATGGGAGTATTAGCTCCCGTATCGAACGGGTTCAGTTCGGCTAAAAGTGTGGAAATAGGACGACTCGAATGTCCTATTTCATCTGATGTTCCTGTCGAAAAACGCGCCGATTCCTCAACTCTTTTTGGTGATGCCATTTTATAGATTTCTTTCTCGTAGATATCCTTTAAACCTGATCTTCTATTCTATCAATTCGCGTCCATCGCGGCCGCCAAAGGAACACACGTGTATGGGCGCAATCAATGTGGTGCGACGTCCAAATTGAACCGTAACAGGCAACGGATATGGCGGAAGTCGTGGTGATTGAGCGATGAAGTGAGGGTGGAATTGGTCGGAGAGTACCGCCAGGTGATGTTTTTCCAGGGCTCTCTTTTCTCTGAATCACAGAGAAATCGTTCGAACTTGGTTGCGCCCTTATCTATAGATTAAAACGAATGTTAATCTTATGGTAGTTCGGGAGTGGCCTGATTGGGAAACGATGGTATTGGTAGGTGCTGGAGTGAGTAGCTGGAAACGATTGTTGTATGAGAACGAATGTCGTTACGAAAATCGAAAAGTGAGAGTATCGAGAGTTCGAAAGTGAAGGATGCGGTAGAGTGAGTAAGGAAAAGAGAGAGGAAGAAAACGAGTGACGCCGGATTGTGTTGGTACTGTATATGCGGATAAGGTTGGTGGAGAGTCTGGACAGGGGGGTGGGGAGACTTGACGAAAAGTGCTGGGGTAATTTTGCTTGCAGCGTGCTTGACTCTAGCTTCCGGCTTGTCCTGCCGAATCAGAACAAAGCAATCACGACGGGCATTCGAATTGTGGTCCCAACCTTCAACGGCGCTCAGGGCATGACGGCCCATGTTGAAAAATTATGACGTTTGAAGGTGTTTTTTACATGTATTCGATGCTGTATTTAACTTCTTCGCATTTTATTTTATTTGAAGAATAGAGATCTACCCAGACGTTAATTGACGCCTCCCGTCGTTCTCCTATCTCAATACGGAAGTAACCTCGTAATGCAGCGTTGACTGGCATTTGTTCGTACAAGTCCACTTTTATGTCAGATATCAACCAATAGATAAGCTTTGGATAACTAGCGACGCAAGCGTGCTCGTGTCTGTACATCTGCTGAGTAACTGTGAAAAGTACTTGTATACCTTATACCAAGGTAATTATACATGAACATAAGGAAGTATTGCGATGTGTCTTGCATTTGCAATCTTTCCCATCTAGTTTTTTCAATTCACCATTGCGATCTTGTTTTCCGATTTAACGAAATGTCCAACGCAATTCTAAATTAAGAGACCCGAAAGGCCCATCGGCAATCGCACAAGTGCCTGCAGCCACTTCATTTTTGAGAGGCTTAACTCAGGGCAACCGAAAGCGGCCAAGCAACGCCCGCTCCGAAAGCAGTAGAATACCTGTCAATCTTCAACTCCAAATGCAGATGAATAACTGGAACCGTTGACATTCGGCCCTGATGGTGGGGACGATTTCTGTGTGGGTGTCATTGTGAGCTTAGGTTGTCGCAGGGATGGCTGGGGGAAACAGTCCTAGCGAACAATTATTACGACTGCTTGTTCGTATGGATAAAGTGCTTATCAGTAGATCTTCAGGTTCGCTATTTGTGGTATGAAGATCTTAGTTCTGGGGATACACGTACTCGTGGCGACTTTTGGCCACTTGCGGTATCCTTTTACCAAAGTACTGACGAGTGACAGAAATAATGAGTAAATCGTCATAAAAATGTTCCATCATCAATCTAGATGTCGTCGCATAATGCCTACATAAACGGACAGCTATGATAGAAGATATGCGTTCTAACGATTGGCTCTACCCAAGAAACCCATCAGACTAGCCGTATCTAATTATGCGCAGCGGAATCTCCCTACAATTGCATCGGGTTGAGCTCTGAATGACAACCATAACTTGCACAAACGATAAACCACCAATCTGCTAAGTAGCAGCTGCTTATTAACGTAGAAAGGTCATTTTTGTAATTCAATAGAATTTACCTCTCTTCCAAAGACCGGATAACCATAAACAGCCTCCTCCAAGTCAATTGGTGTATAGAACTGTGTCGCTAACGCTTACTAGAAGCTACACCTCTAATGCCTCGATCGCATACCATCTCATTGTATGTTTGAGTAATGCTGGAAGTTTTGTGCCTGACTGTAGTTTCTATGTTTTTGCTATTCGAGTATTACTCAAACTACCTATTTTCATCTAATCATCCTTTTCACTCCACCCCTATCAGAGGCATCCACCAACGAAGCGCCGCAGAGTTTTTTGCGCATTTTGCATTTCAACTGCAAAATACAGCTTCAACGCCAACCTTTAATAGTATATCATACGATATCATACCAAGTAAAGTTCTCCATACCGCAAGTATCAGCGGAGCAATCTTCCGAAGCCGCCCTCCAACCCCATCTTCCCCAGATCTCACTTGGCGTGACCATAGCTCCAAAGTCCACAACCAAGGCTGCAAGGGTGCACGTACTGTAGAAGTTCCAGCCCTACAGCATCTCCAAGACCAAGACATGGAACGTGTAAACAGTGCTGAGAAATGTGTTTCATATTCTCAAAATAATTACCGCGAGATAGCTAAATCAGCAAAGGAAATATCTACCATCTCTTGAAATACACGTATCGAACCCCCATCACCCATCCCATCCATCATAAATTACCCTTCTTATCTAAATAATACACAAAAACTCCCCCATCCATCCATCCCATTAACTCCCATTCCCATTTTCTTCTATACCCGCTCAAGATATCCTTTTCCCATCGCCCACATAAAATTCGTTTGTCAAATCCTCTAATCATCAATCCCCAACGCCCGCTTCAAAGACTCCAATTCGCGATGTAAATGCTCAATACCGCCCTGCAACCCGCTAATAACCGCGTACACCTGCCGCTGTTTACTCTTCGGCAACGTATCTATGAGCGCGATTCCATCGTCGCCCGTGTCTTCGCGCCGCCCTTGGTCAATGCTCGTGCGGTACGAGGCGTTGCTGTCGCCATTGCCGTAAAGCGCGCTGGGGGACGGCTGGTTTACAGACGACCAGGCGCGATCGGGGAGGGAGCCATTCATGCCATTTGGGAGTCGGGTAGGAGGGGGGATGGGAGGGTTAACGGAGGCCCAGGGGCGCTGGACGTGGTCTTTCATTTGTTGGCGGGCTTGGGATTGGCCGAGTTCTTGTTCCCATTGGGGTCGTTCGCGTTCCCATTCGGGAATCTCGTCTTGTTCTGGTTCCTTTGGCTTTTCTTTTCGGCGGCGCTTGGGGTTGGGGGGTTCGCTAGGGGTTTGGATGGTGGTCTGCGCGGTGGGGAGGTCTTGGTGTGGTGGGAGAGGGACGTTTGCTGGTGTTATTGCTGGAGAGGGTGCGGAAGGTACATCTGTAGAAAATGAAATTAGTGTGAAAAATGATTGGATATGATGAAGCTCCTTACCATCTTTTTCCTTAATGCTGCACCGATTTGGTCTGCCACTCAATTGGCAGCTAGCACATGCGCCTTTAAAGAAACCCTCCAGCGCAACGCACAACTCGAACTTTCCGCGACCATTTGTGCAGCTAACACAGGGAACCGCCTGAACCTCTCCACGCGTCGCAAGCAAGCAACCGAATCGAATTTGTTTCCTTCTCGACTCCCCTCCAGTCTCATTATCCGCGCCAGCTTCGACGCCAGGTCTCCAAGGAAGTGGCCTCTTCTCTGGCATCAATTGTAACCTCTCCTCCATAGTCAACAAGGGCTTCTGTCGCGATCGCGGCGTCCGTTGCGCGGGCTGTACAAGCTGTGGAGTTGCGAACGCATTGTGGTTATAATTCATATCGCCCTCGAGAGGTTCCGGGGATTCGAGATGGTGATGGTGCTGCGAAGGATCCATTTGCGCCAGTAGGTGATTGACGAGTGGCTCGAGTTCTGGCGACATGATTACTGGAGGAGAAAGTCGCGACGGTTCGCACTTGATCGCGATGGTATCGCTTTGATACTGGCCCTCCTCGTCGAGCCCCGGAGGCATCGTTCGTTTGGACGAAAAAGCGGGAGCTTTGACGTTGGGAATGTGAGTTGTTGCTCAGAATAGATGAGAGGTCAAACTTTACCCATGCGATAAGCTTAATTCACGTCCTATCGAAACATATAAGACCCCCTGAAACCTAAACCCTGAAAATCTGCTTGTCTGAACGCGAATGAACTTTCGGGTTGTATTAATTAAGTATTTTGATTGTTTTGGATAGTTTTGGTACATGGCTGGCACTGATGAGAGCAAACATAGTTACCGGGAGTCCATCAGAAGGAAACCAGAGTGAATGGGAAGACCAGTTGGATCAGAGTAATCTTAGTTCCACTGAATTCATTAAAAGTCACAAGTTCTGCCATTCGATTGATGGAGATCTGCAAGACAGAGGGCACAGATTGGCTATTTGTTGCTCTTACAAATTCAAGTTAAGGTATAGTATAGCCCGCAGATTCCTTAACTGGAATTGAAATACACAAGTAGGTAGGTACTTTCTGGGGAATGCACAGTAATCATTCAATCGTTTTCGCTCTCTCCTGTACTTATTCATACATAAGTGGAGTCTAGTATATGTACAACCCATTCCGCTCGCTTGACAACCAAGGAGTATAATTTATACACATTACAGAAAGATTCTATTCCATCTTGTCACCCGACGCCGACTTTTTCCTCTCTTCTAGTTCTTTCTTTTCTTCTCGCTGCTCCTTTTCCAATTGTAATTCTTTCTCCACTTGCCAAATAGCTCTATCAAGCTCGATTTCTAGCTCAGGTACGCCTAATTCGGTAGCAATTGGCTTGCAAATTGACTTGTGCAGTATCATTTGTTCTGTAGCGTCTGTACTCGGTGCTTGAGCTGATGGGGGCGCAACATCATTTTGGAATGGTTGTTTCCCATTCGAATATAGTTGGTCGAGGATCGTAGATGGTTTTGGCGCAACGAGTTGTTTGTCAACCAGGAATTCAACATGTTTCGAACCGGCCAGCGCTTTGTAGTTGGAATATGCTCTGTAGCAGAGGTAAAAGAATGGCAAATTAGGGATGCTAATCGCGATCGTTAGAAGCGTACACATTACCCTGCCTGCCAGAGGTGACTTACATAGGAATCAACGCAACCGGCGCAGATATGGGCATACCAATGAAGCTACCTATCAACCATTTCCGATGTAATGACTGTCTCTCAGTGCCCAACTTCTTCAAAACATCCAAAACGTTGCTCTCCGGTATCAGGCTGGCTGGGAAAATGACTTCGACCTTATCTTTCCCTGATTCTTCGGCTGCTTCCTTGCGCGTGGACAGGGCAGGAATCGATTTTAAGCCCCATTCCTCATAAGGGATGCGCTTCAAGGCCTGGTTACCATAATCCACTACCTTCTTCTGCCATCCCTTTTCCTTTTGCTCCCATCCTGCCCATATATTGGCAGCCTTTGCTGTGCCTTTGTCCAACCAGCTGCTCGACTCAGCGTTTGCGACGTCTAATCGTTTGCAGTAGAGGAGGGTGCGCCGTGTCGAGATTGGGAGGAGGAAAAGACGCATTGTGATTGACAACCGCTTCAGTCGGTGTCCTTAGAACGGAGTTTGATTCAATTCATTGCCGTGCAAAAAAGAATGAGCTGCTAGAGTCGCAGGTTGAAGCTACTGACCCCTTATGCGAATGTTGGTTTGAAGCGAGGAACATTTCCATGCGCAACGCGGCCATGATGACGGAGGAGAACACCCTTGTCAAGCTAGAACTTTTTACCAGAGACACGAAATTGTGGCTCAATGTGGCTGTTACCAAATGCGAGCATTTTATTGGAAGTCATTGAAAAACCTGATTCAGACTTATCGATACTCGAAACACAATGAGCATTGTTAGACAAATCGCAATTAATCACAGTGAATACTGTTACTTTGTAGATGAATACGTATTAGAATGACTTATGGGTAGGTGATAATACTGTTAAATGTTGTTCTTTAGTCTCTCTGTCTTGGGTTTACAAGCCTAAGTCAACTTCCCTGCCTTCTGAATATCAATGCAGGTGATCTGCGCTGCTCGCTCGTGGCTGGACTGGGTTTAATCTTGATACCCGCGTCCTCCACAACTTTACCTCACTCTTCCCCATGGTCACCGCACGCCCTCACTGTCGCTCATTCTCTTTCCATTTACTTTAATTCTAATATCTTCTACGAAGATGCGCAGTTGTCTTGGAGTAATCATTGCTACTGACCTACCGCTGTAGCGGATTTGCCGCTCGTTGAGTGTGCTTCGCGCCAACCTCCCTCTGTTTTCCAACCAAGTAGCCTTACGGCGTCATCCATGGCAACTTCAAACATTCCAACAAGCCGGCAGGACCCTGGCCAGGGATCACATCTGGACCCTCACTGTCTTCTTCAGAATGGCCTCCTTTCTTCGCAGAGGAGGCCTTCCGCTTCTTCCTCCTCCAGCGATGCCGCCATGAAACGGATGAGAGAACTCACCAATCGTCCGAAAGCCACCTCCACCGTATCGCGCGATACTCACAGTTCGAATAGCACTCAAACAGAGAACAGGATTGCCCAGAAAGCAGTTCGAACACTTCCGCGTGAGTAGGGAACATTAAATGGAAAGTACATCTTTACTCATGGTTTTTTAGCGTGGATAGCTTCATATGAGGATGGGGATGAGCCATTGATAATCCCAAAACCCACCACCCGACTACTTCCTCAACCCCCAAGAGCCCATAATGCGCAACACAATAACACACCATCCCAGCCCACCAGACGAATATCGCAGGATGGGTTTGTGGACGATTATGAGGAACAATCCACCAGGCTGAACGATAAGCCGGAAACTAGTGGTTTCTTTGGTTCTCGGGAACCAGTCAAAGGCCGCAAATGGGATTTTGCAAGAGATAGCGAGCCGGTCATAATGCAATCGGGTGTATTGCCCACATCTTCTCAATGGCGGACATATGTTAAGTCAACAATGTATGGACCTGGGGCTATGGAAGATGGTAGGATTGTCAGTGAGGAGACTCTCCGGACACAAACACCAGGCTATCAGCAGCCGTGGCGCGGGGATTTGGACGGCGGCAATGACCTTGAAAAGGGTTCTAGCTATCTACATAGTAAGAAGAAGCGGCGTTCCTTATTAAAGCGCTGGCAGGTATGTATATTACCACGGTCTCACCAAAGGTATGCTAATCTTGCTAGAATATCATCCTTCTGCACCCGCTGGTGCCCTTGTTGTTTCGATTGATTGTGATCACAACATCTATAGTCGCATTGGGGCTTTCTAGTTCAGTACATTACCTCTCTGATAAATATCGCTATCCCCAAAACCCCTCTACAACGATGGCTGTAGTCGTGGATGTAGTGGCTATACCATACATTCTCTATATCACGTGGGATGAGTACACAGGAAAGCCTTTAGGTTTACGCTCACCAAAAGCCAAGATCCGCCTGGTACTCCTTGATTTATTCTTTATTATTTTCGAATCTGCAAACCTGGCGCTTGCGTTTGGTGCCTTAACGGATCAAGATGGAAGTTGTCTTGTGGGCAACAACAGCCGGAATCCCGATATCTGCAGGAGAGTCAAGGCTCTGTGTGCAATTCTGATGATTGCTCTGATTGCTTGGAGTTTGACATTTGCGGTCAGCATCTTTAGGTAAGCTTCAATTATTCAAGACTCGTATGATTTCGCTAACAGTTATCACAGACTCGTCGAGCGTGTTGGCGGCAGAGAGGACGTGGATTGAGCACGCCCTTGTCAGTCATACGTTGGATCCTTCCATTTGTTTATTCATACATAGGTGCATCATTTGCAGCGTGGCGTTCTGGATTTAAAATTGCTTCGGTGGACAGAGCCTTTTGGCGATCTAGTGCAGTAACGATTAATGCAATATGTACAAAATTTGGTCATTATTTACTAGGCTTGGAACATAAGCAGCATGACTCTAGTCAAGTGCAGGACCTGAATTACCATATAATGGATCCTTTCCGAACCACGGTAAATCTTTGATCTTTCCCACCTTATCCTCTTCGCCCTTCTTTCCATAGCACATATCCCAGCTTTTCCCTTTTGGATAACTTCCTACCATCTCAAAACCGCTGCCATAATCATCCAGCAAACGATGACCGACCCCTGCTGGGACAACAACTACGTCGCCCGTCTCTACTAAAGCTTCTACCCTTTCTGGATTTGACTCTCCGCCGAAACCTATTCACTATGAGCTTACAATTCGCCAATGTTGCAAACCTTTGTAAGTAGCAGATGTGGTGACTTACATAGAGTAGCCTTTCCAGCAGAAATGCACAACACTTCATGGGTAGTACTATGAAAATGAGTCGTATCGAACATTGAATATCTCCATTGAGGTGTCACAACCCCTACTTCTTGCAGATGAGCTTCTATACCCTTGGCTGAAGTCGAAGGGTGAATGCAAGAATGATATATTAGTAGAGGTTTGTTCTGGATGGAAGTGTTTGGAATGAGATTATGTGCTGGTATTTGGTGACGAGAAACCCGGAGCGACGAAAGTGCTGTGAGATTGAGACGTGCCATATCGAGTCTAGTTTTGAGCATGAAGAGGGCGGAATGAGATTTTTTATTCGTCGTGGTGAGGTAGAAAGGTCAATCACAAGGTCAATCATATACTTCCTACCTCTAGGCCGTAATAGTCCCCGTTTCCATTTCGACGTCATACATAATACATTTCTTACATTTCATTTCCTACTAATAAAAGTTGGATTTACTCAAAATAGGAACTCTGATATAAAAATGTATCAAACAATTTAATCATCTCAAAGCAATTGGGGAAAAAAAATCTCTTCCTCTCCCTCTTCCCTTGAGTCATTCATTCGAATCGTTCACGGGCTATTGTTGCAGGGTGTGGGGTTGTGAATGGATAGTGAAACCAGGCTGGTTAGTGCCTTGATAATGCGGCACGAAAGCTGGCGCCTATGATGAGTTGGAGCCTCGCCGAACTTCTCGACTGCGAACCTCTTTCTACAAAAATCCCATCTACATACACCCTCCTCTCCTTTGCAAGAATTCCCCGCATTGTACCAAAGGAAAAGTTCAGGTCTACCTTCGTTTGCCTTTTCAGCTTTTTTCTGTCCATTGCAGATTCTTTACATTTTCTCCCTCGGTGATCGGTCCACGCCCTTAATCGCGTCCTCTAGATCCCGCAACTCAACAGTTACCAGCCTTGAGGGCCTAGACGCTTGTTAAATACAGTCGAAACAGGACTTCAAACGGGTGCAACATATCGCTTATCGCCATCGATTAGGCACGTCTTGTAGCATCCATCTCGAAATACTCCATAACGCATCTCCGTCTTCCACCCCTCCATACCGCCACCTTCACACTATCCTGGCAACGCCCACCAAGATGTCGGCCAGTACGAGGACCGTCCTTGCTCCCATGCCGGATGCTCCAAATCGTGAAGATCTAGACGCAACGTGAGTTATTTTATTCCGCCAGCCATCTGCTGGAGTGCCTGGCAGATCATCCTCTTGCTTACTCTTTTGCAGATGGAAATACTTAGAAATGGGCGTATCCAAGATCATGACCAATCTGCAAGATGGTATGGACATGAAAACTGTAAGAAAAGCTACCCTGTTCTCACCATTACATCCGCTAATGTTAGTTTCCAATAGTATATGGGGGTTTACACGTAGGTAGCTCATCCTTCCAAAGTTGCGCCATGCTAACCGTTGGCAGAGCGGTCCATAACTTCTGCACATCACAGAAAGCTATCAGCAGCACTCAGGCGGCTCTTATGGGAAGTCAACATCGAGGAGGTATGTTTGCTTGTTATTCACCAGCTGTCTTGGGCTAAAATTGATCAGCACATCTACTCGGGGAGGACCTATACCAGAACCTTATCAAATACCTGACCACCTATCTTACCGAATTGGTCACTGCCTCTAAAACACATGCTGACGAAGCCCTTCTCACCTTTTACATTCGCGAATGGAACCGTTACACAACCGCAGCCAAATACATCAATCATCTCTTCAGATACCTGAACAGACATTGGGTGAAGCGGGAAATGGATGAGGGCAAAAAGAACATTTATGATGTCTATACGCTACATTTGGTACAATGGCGGGTCACTCTGTTTAGCGAAGTCCATGAAAAGGTCATGGACGCGGTGTTGAAGATGGTCGAAAAGCAGCGAAACGGTGAGACGATTGAGCACGGTCAGATTAAGAGCATTGTACTTTCATTTGTCTCTCTTGGTCTGGATGAAGCCGATCCCACCAAATCAACGCTCGATGTTTACCGATACAATTTCGAGAAACCCTTCTTAGCAGCAACGAAATCATTTTACGAAGCCGAGTCGAAACAGTTCGTGGCCGAAAACAGCATCGTTGAGTATATGAAGAAAGCCGCAGTCCGATTAGATGAGGAGGAAGAACGAGTGAACGTGTATCTTCATTCCGACATCCGCTCGCCGTTAATGAAACAGTGCAATGCCTCGCTGATCGCTGACCACATCGGTATTCTACGGGATGAGTTCCAAGTACTGCTCGATAATGATCGGTATGATGACATGGAACGCATGTATAAACTTCTTCAACGCATACCAGAGGGGTTGGAGCCACTACGATCGAAATTCGAGGCGCACGTACGCAAGGCCGGTCTTGCGGCAGTCTCGAAGGTTGCCCTCGATGCCGAAAAGCTTGAGCCAAAGGTGTATATTGATGCTCTGCTTGAAATCCACACCCAATACCAAGGACTGGTAAAGACAGCCTTCGCGGATGAGCCCGAGTTTACTAGATCACTGGATAATGCATGTAGGGAGTTTGTCAACCGCAACCAAATATGCAAGTCTGGGTCCAACAAATCGCCTGAGCTCCTGGCCAAGTATGCAGATGCGGTGCTTCGAAAGGGAACCAATGGCTCTGAGGAGAGCGACCTTGAGAATACTTTGAACCAGATCATGACCATATTCAAGTATATCGAAGATAAGGATGTTTTCCAGAAGTTCTATGCTCGTATGTTAGCCCGACGATTGATTCACACCAGCTCTTCATCAGACGATGCGGAGACGAGCATGATTAGCAAACTGAAGGAGCAATGTGGGTACGAATATACCAACAAGTTGCAACGCATGTTCCAAGACATGCAGATCTCCAAGGATTTGAATACTGGTTACAAAGAGTTCGAGGCTCAGATGTTGGCAGATAGCGGTAGCCATGAGAAGCCAATTGATGCTTCGTACGCCATTCTTGGTACCGGATTCTGGCCTCTCAATGCACCAAACACCGACTTCACTCCGCCTGCAGAAGTCTCCAGAGCTTATGAAAAGTTCCACACATACTACGACCAAAAGCACAGTGGTCGAAAACTTACCTGGCTGTGGCAATTTTGCAAAGGAGAGGTTAAAGCAAACTACTGCAAGAGTCAAAAGACACCCTATACCTTTCAGGTCTCAACATACCAGATGGCTATTCTCATGTTGTTTAACGAAAACGACAAAAACACGTACGATGATATTGTCAAAGCCACTCAGCTACAAGGAGAGGTCTTGGATCCAGCGTTAGCCATTTTCTTAAAGGCCAAAGTTTTCACGATGAGCCCGGAAGGTGATAAGCCTGGCCCAGGAAAGACTTTCAATCTCAATTACGACTTCAAGAACAAGAAGCTCCGGATCAACCTGAACATTGCTGTCAAGTCAGAACAGAAACAGGAGGTTGAGGATACCCATAAAACAATCGAGGAGGACCGCAAGCTGCTCATGCAGGTGAGTAATTGAAATGCCGTTTTAAAATGATCATACTAACAGTACCTTCTAGTCTGCCATTGTCCGTATCATGAAAGCTCGCAAGAAGATGAAGCACACAGTCCTTGTCAGCGAGTGTATCAACCAGATCCGAACACGCTTTGTGCCAAAGGTTCCGGATATCAAGAAATGTATTGATATCTTGTTGGAGAAGGAGTACTTGGAGCGTCTCGATGATGACGAATTAGGATACCTTGCATGATTCTCGTTCAAGATTTATTTCTACAATCAGTCGGTGACTACGACGATGAGAAATCGGATTGGGATAATATGCCTCCTGTTACCAAGTGTCCTGGGGGTTTCCTCCTAATCCATAGCTGCAACCTACGCCAGCATTGATCTCACAGACAATGGACTATACCCTTTTTGATATTCATCACGACATTTATATGCAACGAAGTCACGAGCTGGGAGAGCAAACAGTTTCTCTCTAATGATACTCACGGTTTGGCAAAGGAAGGACGCGCAGGGAAGATTCTACATAAAGCATTGCTTAGGGGTCGGGGGAGTTGATTTTGATATTGTGGATACCTTCTTGCAGTCTCCGCGAGAAATAGAGATTGTGATAACTTTTATAGTGAAGCAAATAAAGTGAGCAAATGTGTATTTGATCAATTTTGGTCGGTCTCTTGTAATTTGATTGGTGTATCTACAGAGTCTATCTTCGGATTGCCACGCACTAAAAGCAACCACTTGTTGAGATGTTAGATTACTATACACGGCTGGTTGAACAGCCTTACTGTTGTATGTGACTTCCTAACGGCATTTCCGAAGATAATTTCTCACTTACCATGCCTTTCAATATCTTCTAGAAGGCGGCCATCATCATCAGTCATACGCAGCCAGTCATTTCGTTCGGCGCCGTCCAAATACTCACTTACGTTTCCCGCTCATACGGAATTGGCGATCGGCTAAGGATCGTCAAATAATCATCACGTTTTCATCCTTCTGTGGCGAAACAAGATACACGCCATTAGACGCGGTTGTTTGTGATGCTTGAACAGGAAGGATTGGGCTTGGTGGTTTCCGGTTTCAGTGGTAGGCTGGCTGGCTGCTGTGTTTTGGGAATGCTCATTTGGGATTGGGGAGATGGGGTATTGGTGGCGGTGGCATTGCTGCCTTGTGTTTTCAGGTAATGCCTTCGGATGTTAGGTGTGTGGATTTAAGGTACGAGCTACCTTTATGTTTAATTTCTCGCCGAGGAAGCCTTGTGGTGCGGAATGTGTAACTCGTGGCTATTCCGTGTGGAGTTGGGATGATGGATGTGCTTCATGCATCATGCTTTGGCTGAGGATGTCACACGCGACGAACCACTGGACCTTCGAACTGAATGTTCTTTTCGTAATTGGTAACGCTCGAAGTGGCGATTATTGAAGTGAAATGAGGAATTGCCAGATTGGGATCTGGTCTGCAGGTTGCCTGCGAGAAGATAGCTGTATTGGTAAAGGGGGAAATCAGGGGCGGTTCTTCTGTTGGTGTTTTCCCACCAGAAAGCCCCTCCGATGGGTCTCTCCGGCGGAATCCCAGAATAGCGGCTCACGATGTACTGCGTGTCGACGTTTGAGAAGACTGCTGGTGGTGGTGCCGATTCGTCTGCGGAAAGGGTTTCACACGCATCTCGAGATGGAGGGAAAGTCTCAGACTCATCAGGTCGCTTTTCGGCTCGCTTCACTTCCACGTGGCGGCAATGCCCTCACCCAATGAAACGGGTCGTGCTCGGTTTACGACCCGAAGCTGTGGTCAAAGGTGTTGTGGTGTGTGGCAGCCCAGGGAAACATGCGCAAAGGAATGGCAGTCCAGACTCCAGAGTGGCAGCGAGTTGAAGGTCGTGCAAAGATGCAGAGCAGACTCGGTTGACACGAGACTCGGCTAAACCTTGGAACCCTTTGAATAGAGGAGACTCTACTGGCGGTCGAAACAAGCGCGACGAGTTTGAGGGCAACTGAACCTCAGAATCGGAAACATTTGTTTGTTGACATTCCGGATCGCAACCATTTGGGGTCTGGCAATTACATACTGCATTAATTGAATTTGAAGTTTTGGCGGCAAACTTTGTCAATTTCGCTTTCTTATTATTATTAGTCTCTTACTCAGGCATCGAAGCGCGATTGCCCGCAGCCCGCACCAGCAGCCCACTCCAGTGGCTACACTGGCCATTACACTACGACTCGACCCCAAGCTGCTCCATTATTTCATAGTCCTGTCGTCTCCGCATAACCGCGGCCAGCCTCCATCCTCACTGCAACCTGCAACCTCCGGCTTTGAAGCTACGACCACCGGCCATACCCATCGACGGCATCCAAAGAGACATTGTCCCTTGCGAATTGCTTTGCTCAAAGCCAGACCTCGAGAATCGCTGTCGCTGTTGCACGTCTACTGCGCGACCGACGCCGCAGCTTCCCCACCGCTATCATCACCACATCATCACTCCAACCGCCTGGCTGGCAACGAGGACGGCCGCCAGGACACCACGAACGACTTCGATCGCGAATCAGTCGGCCATCCTGCGAATGCGCATCGTGCTCTTTGCCAGGTAGACGATAAATAGGGACGACGCGGTCCTTCATTGTGCGGGCAGCTCTGGCACTCGACTCTTTGCGACGGTACATGGCCGAGCCAAGCCTGTTTAAGCCTCGCAGCCTCGACGACAATTCAATATAACTTCGCATTACCACTCCCGCCTCACTGCACACACTTCGCTCTATTTTGCTTTGAATCTACCGGAGGCGATCAGTGGCGACCGCACAAAACAATATATAATCCACATATCGAGGGCGAGGCTGCGCTTGCAGTCCAGGTGCTGGGAAAATGGGAGCTTGTGTGAGCTCCAATCCGGAGGATTCCGAGGGAAAGAAGAGAAGTCAGATGATAGATAAGAGTCTGGAAGAAGACTCCAAGAAGCTTCGGCGAGAATGCAAGATCTTGTTGCTAGGTAGGTGATGTCGGAAGGGCGGTGGAACTCGCAGCTAATATTAATCAAGGCTCCGGAGAGAGTGGCAAGTCCACGATCGTAAAACAGATGAAGATTATCCATCAAAGCGGCTATACGGTAGAAGAGCTGTCGATGTACCGAATGACTATATATAAGAACCTGGTGGATTGTGCGAAGGCTTTAATTGGGGCGATGCGGCAGTTTGATATTGAGCCAGAGGATCCGATAAATGCAGATTACTGTGTCTTTCTAGTCGATTATCAGGTCGTTACAGAGCCACCAACATTGAACCCAGAAGTTGGCGAGGCTGTACAGGCATTGTGGAAAGATCCTAGCATGGTCACTTTGATGGAAAGGCAGAGCGAATTCTACTTGATGGACTCAGCACCATAGTATGTCTACGGAACGAGACTGATAAGGCTGTAGCTAACAGGTGGTAGTTTCTTCGAAGAGGCACACAGGATCACGTCCCCCGATTATATACCTATCGAGGCCGACGTATTAAGAGCGCGAACGAAGACGACGGGTATATACGAGACGAGATTTACTATGGGATCATTGAGCATACAGTGAGTGGTATAATAATTACAATTGGTTTACAACATATACTAAAATATAATGCAGCATGTTCGATGTCGGTGGTCAGAGAAGTGAAAGAAAGAAGTGGATTCATTGCTTTGAAAATGTCACATCGATCATTTTCTGTGTAGCACTCAGCGAGTACGATCAGTGTCTGCTGGAAGAAAGCAATCAGGTATGTCTACGCCTACTCGCTATGCGTATCTAAGCTCACAATTTTTAGAATCGAATGATGGAGAGTTTGGTGCTGTTCGATTCCGTCGTCAATTCGCGATGGTTTATGCGTACAAGTATCATCCTCTTCTTGAACAAAGTCGATTTATTCCGACAAAAACTCGGCCGATCACCGCTGAGTAATTATTTCCCCGATTATTCCGGTGGGAATGACATAAATCGAGCGTCCAAATATTTACTTTGGCGCTTCAATCAAGTCAATCGAGCACATCTAAACCTATACCCTCAGTATGTTACAGCATCAATCCTTCTGATACTCAAACTTACCATGTATTCTAGTTTAACACAAGCCACCGACACATCTAATATCCGACTCGTCTTCGCGGCGGTGAAGGAGACCATTCTACAAAACGCTCTCAAAGACTCTGGGATTCTTTGAGCCCACACAAAATTACATAATTCACGATTTCTCCTTGGATTCTTAGGCCGTAAATACTCTGGGCTTCACGGAACTTGGCGTTGATTTGGGGGAATTGCACATTGAAGCCGGCGTTTGGGAATGGTTGTCTTACCATCAATGGAGACAGTGGGTTGTTCGCTTCAGGTTTTCACGCGGAATGATCTTAGGGGTTTGGTGGTTGGCCGCTGTGTGGCTTTTTGAATATGGGGGCCACCTTATTATCTGCAGGGCGATTTGCGGATGATTCTTCATGCGGATCATGCGATCAGTGTTATTGCACCTGTCTTGACTACGCTACTGCTTTGATTGCGTGGGAGGTCTTATTTCATAAGGTTGTTCAGAGCCGAATCGGCTTCGTATCGAGTGGATGGGATACTGTCATCTGCGTAGCGCTGAAATGTTGTAGGAGGCGGAAAAAGTGAGGATGGGAATTCATCGAGCCGCGATGGCTCTGAGCTAGAATTGTAGAGGATGTAACGGAAGTCAAGGAAGAGAGTTGCAGCTGAAGGTCGAGAATAGACGTTATCCTACTGAAAATCCGTCGAGAATAGGATCGTGTGGATTTGAACGAGCGCCTCCAGTCTTGTACGGAGAACATTATTGTTGTTGATCTATCATGTTCCTATTAGTAGAAGAGGTTCACCCAGCGCTATACAGTGGCAATAAAAAGTTTAATATGTGCTTGAAGATATTTCATGTGGTGCTGTGATACGGATTGGGATAATGATAGCATGTGCTGCAGCGACTCGGTTATTGACGGCCATGGACGCCAAGTCTGGATGTGTATCTTCAAACGGCATGACCTCCCCATGCTTGTTATATTGACGTAGATAGAGATATTAATGGATGTAATATTCTTGGATAGTATGTGATTTATTCTTGTCTCCTACCAGCCCTATAAATCTATCCTGTTATCCCATATAACTCTATTCTAATTCCCTTTGTCGGCGTTTATGTAGTCATACAAGATCAAAATGGAAAGGCCATTTGATGCCCCATGCTGAATAACAATGGCAGATTCCCGGAGCCGGAAGCCGGGCTTGACAGGGGGAATGTGGGTTAGCGCCCCCACTGTTTATCGGAGTGAGGCAGTATCCTGGTGGGACGGTGAGAGATATTCGTGAGGTCGAGGTGTGATAGCGGGATGTAGGTAGGAGGTACATATGTACATATGATGGCAAGTCGTACGAGTGCCATTGGGAGTGGATAGTGAGGTGAGAGGGGTTTATGATTGGCAGTGTGTTCATGTACTAGATACTTGAGCAAGGAAAGAGCTCTGGAGCTTGCTTGATGACACCACTTCCCCTTGCTTGCCCTTCCTCTATCTGCCTCTATTCTCTCTCCTCCTCTTTCTCTTTTCATTCACAACATTCACCCTCCTCTGCATCAATCAATCGTTTGCCCTCCAGATATCATTCTCCCCTAACATCCGTATCCTCCAGTCTGGAGCAATTAGCTACTGCACCCCGCTAGCTGGCCAGACTCGATAGCTCAGCCCAACAACACGACCCCGCATCCGCAACCCCAACCATCCACTGCCTTGCAACCCACTCCAAGAATACAGTAGCTCCTAGCTCGAGCGAGCGGTTCCTGTCTTGCGCATTCACTCTCACCCGTCCTTTAGACTGAAATCTTGCCTCTAGCGCTGATTCCCTTCCGCACTCACCGAACTGCGTTTGTTTGTTTATCTACAGCTTCATATACCATCAGAGGAATACCGTTGGCAAGATGTCGAACACAGAAACTACCCGCGAACGTCGTCCTTCGACTAGTGCTCCTATCTCGGATTTGCAAGGTCCTGTTGGTCCGGGGTTCTCCAGACCAAAACACAAGCGTACCTTTACTGGTTTTGGTGCTGGTGAGATCAAGAGCGTTGAAGGTATGTCTATATTCTCCTCCCTTCCGTGGCCGTTTGCGGGGTAGCGATTCCTCGCCGTTTCACAGATATGAAGGGTTGAGTAACACGACCAATAAACATTGGCTGATCATTGCCCTTTCCTACAGCTTCCATCCCTGAGCCTCAACGAGAGGCATGGAAGAAGTTCCAAGCACATGGCTTCAGGGACAAGGACGAGTTTGAGAGAGATACCGTTCGTCATGTCGAGACCACACTCGCTCGTAGCATGTTCAATTGCGACGAGACTGCCGCATATGCTGCCACCAGTTTGGCTTTCCGAGACAGATTGATTACACAATGGAATCGAACACAGCAGCGCCAGACGTTCTCTGACACAAAGCGTATATACTATTTGAGTTTGGAGTTTTTGATGGGTAGAGCTCTTGATAATGCTATGTTGAATGTGGGTGCAAAGGCCATTGCCAAAGGTAAGACTTCCACGCCGTTTTCATTTCTTTCGAATGTTGGTTCTAACTTTCCACAGATGGTCTCGCAGATCTTGGTTTCCGCATTGAAGATATCATTGCTCAAGAGCATGATGCTGCGCTCGGGAACGGTGGTCTTGGTCGTCTGGCCGCCTGCTTTTTGGACTCAATGGCTTCCCTGAACTTCCCAGCCTGGGGTTATGGACTAAGATACAGATATGGTATCTTCAAACAAGAGATTGTTGATGGTTACCAAGTCGAGGTTCCAGATTACTGGCTTGACTTTAACCCTTGGGAATTCCCAAGACACGATATTGTCGTTGATGTGCGTATTTACGCTCATTTACTGACTGAGTCGCATGAGCTAACAGATTACAGATTCAATTCTACGGAAATGTGCGAAAGTACCAGAATGACCAGGGCAAGAACGTTGTCACTTGGGAAGGTGGTGAGATTGTTAAAGCTGTCGCATACGATGTGCCAATTCCCGGATTCGACACACCTTCGACCAACAACTTACGTCTCTGGTCGAGTAAAGCCGCAAGTGGAGAGTTCGATTTCCAAAAGTTCAACAGTGGTGATTATGAGAGCTCTGTAGCTGATCAACAACGCGCCGAGACTATCAGTGCTGTTCTGTACCCCAATGATAATCTTGAGCGTGGTAAGGAGCTTAGATTGAAGCAACAATACTTCTGGGTTGCGGCCTCTCTTTACGATATTGTTCGTCGATTCAAGAAATCAAAGCGTGCGTGGAGCGAATTCCCGGAGCAAGTTGCTATTCAACTTAACGACACCCATCCAACACTTGCTATTGTCGAGCTCCAGAGAATTTTGATCGATTTGGAGGGTCTGGAGTGGGACGAGGCATGGAAGATTGTTACCAAGACAGTCAGTGATTTCAATCCTATTTGCTTTGCAGTCTGCTAACAAAAGTAGTTTGGCTACACCAACCATACGGTTCTTCCCGAGGCTCTTGAGAAATGGTCCGTCCCGTTGTTCCAGAATCTCCTCCCAAGACATCTCCAAATCATCTACGAGATCAACTTGTTCTTTTTGCAATTGGTTGAGAAGAAATTCCCCAAGGAGCGAGAGATTCTCGGTCGCGTGTCAATTATTGAGGAATCGCAGCCAAAGATGGTCCGCATGGCATACCTCGCAATTGTCGGTTCTCACAAGGTCAATGGTGTTGCTGAGCTTCATTCGGATTTGATCAAGACCACCATCTTCAAGGACTTCGTCCGTATCTTTGGCCCTGACAAGTTCACTAATGTCACCAATGGTATTACTCCAAGACGTTGGTTGCACCAAGCCAACCCAAGACTTTCTGAGCTTATCGCCAGCAAGACTGGTGGTATCGGCTTCCTGAAGGATTTGACTCTTCTCAACGAGCTTGAGAACTTTGCCGATGACAAGGAGTTCAAGAAGGAGTGGGCCGAAATCAAGTATGCCAACAAAGTCCGACTTGCAAAGCACATTAAGACTACCACTGGAGTTACTGTCAATCCAGCTGCGCTCTTCGACATCCAAGTTAAGCGTATTCACGAATACAAGCGTCAACAAATGAACATCTTCGGTGTCATCCACAGATACTTGACAATTAAGAATATGTCAGCTGAGGAACGCAAGAAGCTCGCACCAAGAGTTTCTATCTTTGGTGGAAAGGCTGCTCCTGGTTATTGGATGGCAAAGACCATTATTCATCTCGTCAACAGCGTCGGTTCCGTTGTCAACAATGATAAAGACGTTGGAGATCTTTTGAAAGTCATTTTCTTGGAGGACTACAATGTTTCCAAGGCTGAGATGATTATTCCTGCTAGTGATATCAGTGAACACATTTCTACTGCTGGTACGGAAGCTAGTGGAACTTCAAACATGAAGTTTGTCCTAAATGGTGGTTTGATCATTGGTACATGTGATGGTGCTAACGTAAGTTTTTGAACATGTTTAAGATGACTGGTACGGATAGCTAACTCATGCAGATTGAAATTACCCGTGAGATTGGCGAGAGCAACATCTTCCTCTTCGGTAACTTGGCCGAGGATGTCGAGGATCTTCGACACGCTCATAACTACGGCGACCACTCTATGGATCCTGATCTCGTCAAGGTCTTTGAAGCCATCAAGTCGAACATGTTCGGCGATGCTGGATCGTTCGGAGCTCTCGTTGGTGCTATTGAGGACCATGGTGATTATTACCTTGTGTCAGACGACTTCCACAGCTACATCCAGACTCAAGAGTTGGTCGATGAAGCATACAAGAATCAGGATGAGTGGATCAGCAAATGTATCCAGAGTGTTGCTCGTATGGGTTTCTTCAGCAGTGATCGTTGCATTAACGAGTATGCTGAGAGTATCTGGAACATTGAGCCTCTTCAACCAGAGTCCAAGAATGGATTGCCAAAGAGTGAGCTGTAAGCATTTGTTAGCGTATAGAACGGCTATTGATGATTCAATGATGGAGCATTAATGGCGTCGTGGAAGGTTATGAGACTTATGAATATTGGGTGATGCCGTGCTGGAAGGGCTAGGTATGAGTCCATGGGTGTGGATTGAGGGAACGGGGTTCTTCATGACAAGTATATAGGTTGATTGATTGAGGGGTTGGGGGAATATGAATATTCTTTTTGCACTGAAATTTTTCGTGACTCTTTTTTAGTGATGTTCAACATGCGTTACATCGGATTTTAGATTAAGATTGGTTTTATAAATCCTTTACACTTGAGCTTGATTGATTAGGCAGTGCGTACAATATTTGCCTCCTTATCAAAAACACTACCTCCGTCTGCTAAGGAAGCAGTTGTGGAAAGTCGATTGTCTTCAATGTCTTGACTTATCGTACTTCAAGAGTGCGACACTCCTGGTGATCGGCCAAACAAAAGGTGGAAACCCCTATCAATTTTGTAAAAACTTCACATCATGTCTCTCTCTTTTCCCTATCCTCTCTTATCTCACGTCATCTGACCTATTGGTTAACATGATCCAGGTGACAGGGTTATAAAAAACGGTGTGTCTCGTCTATCGCACGCGCTTGAGAAATGGGTTACGCGTGTCATGAATGAGAGGGAGATACTAGCAACTAGATAAGGGATTTGGGATGTATGATGAGAAGAAGCTTTACGTGATGAAGTTGATGGAAAATATTGAAATGTTTGGCCGCTTGCTAAATTACTAAGTTACTATGAATTTTCTATTTGGCTTGTACAAAGTTTGTAGATTCAAATCCTATCTTGAGATTCAGAAGGGCGATTTTCGGACTCTGTTTTTATTTGTATACATGTTGGTTTGGTGGATGGATGGTTCGTTTCCTTCCTGGCTGAATTAAAGCGGTACTGAATTGAAGTATACATTGAAGAAGCTGCAACTGCCTCTCCTCTATCTCAGCCTTTTTCTGTCTATTCTGTATCCATTAGTCCTGCCATTATTAGTGGTTCATTGCTTTACCTGTGACATGATACTTTAAAAGATATAAAGGGAGTGTGATGACAACGGAGTCACGAAACGGGTGCAGTAAACGTATAGCAGTATGGTATATGAACTTTTTTTCCACTTTCATTATTATATCTATCCCCTAACCCCGCTACCTTTCACAGCAGCAGCCCAACCATCCTCTCCTTCATCCTCCCCCCCTTCCATCCCAGCATCAATCCCGTACCATCTACAGATTCCGCTATCCATACCTTACCCAATAATGAGAACCCCCCTACTCCGCGCGCGCCCTCCCTATTCCATGTCGTAGAGTGTTGTATGGGTAATATTAATTCGGACATTATAGCTATTGAAGCCTTTTTTTGAAGAGTAAAAAAGAAAATCTGCTTAATGAAAAAAAAAAGAACGCCCCATCCGTCTCGACGCCGGAGAATTTTGGTGAGGCGATTGGTAGTACATGAGAAGACTTTTGAAGAGTGTGACAAGAGAGTTCGAGTTCTACACGTGACGATGTCGCGTGGGGGATTGGGCGCGAATCTTGTGATTTTTGGTCGCGGCCTAATGTGGTGTGATTTGAGGGGCTTTTTTGAAAGAAACGTTTCGTTATTTGGTGGTATCATTGACAGAGAAGTGCAGTTGCGTTAAAATAAGAGTAGAGAAAAGTTGTCGTGTCGAGTGGACTTGAAGCCTTCGTGATGGTTGAAAGCTAGTAATGTAAATCCGAGAGCTATCGGACCTCAGGGATGCAAATAGAAATATCTACGAGGTAGACGGCGGAGTTGAAGAATCCATTTCAACCATTTCCGAGACGCGCATCTTTTTGGCTCGTGGAGCGCCGTCCTTGAGTTCGCTAAGTTCACGTTCTACATCATCTAGTCGACGCTTGAGTTGGTTCTCGCGACGTTGTGACTCTTCGAGACGAAGTTGAGAGTTTTCTAATTGATGCGATAGACTCAATTCTGCTTCTCTACGCATATCCTCTCCGCGTCTGGCGTTTGCTTCGTCTTGTTCCAGTTGTGTGACTCTTCCTCGGAATAGTTCGTTGATAACCTCTAATTCGCTTACTCTCGTCTTTAATGCCGAGTTGTTTGCAATCAGCTGCTCATACGTCTGTGGTACCTCAAGCCCCGAACCATTTAGCGGAGATGTTGATCTGCCAGGCGAAGGTTGTCTAAGGTGCATCGGTGGGAGGGATGGAGAATGATTGTAGTGTTCTTCGAGACCATGACCGTTGAATGGCGGTAGATGATTTTGAAACATTGACGGAGTAGCCGTCCGAGATATAGGAGAATTCGAGCCATCTGAATGTCCATTGGCAGACTTTTGGGATGTGCGACGGTGACCGAGGGTACCGGGAGGAGGAGTGCCAGCTTGCGATCGCGACTGTTCTAGGCCATTGATGTCGAAGACGCTCTGCGGTGCTTCATTAGTTTTGTCCACTGACTGCGACGTGTAGTATAGCACCAACCTTCTTCTTCGCGCCTTGTGGTCCCCCAGATCCGGAGCTCTTGACGCGATTCCGACTTTTGATAACATCTGTCTTCAGGCTTATCGGCCGAGGCCGTCCATGAAGTTTAAGGAACAAGCCGCACGCATTGCAGAGGACGGAGCCGATTTCATCGCGTCTCCATAATGGAGTGGTTGATGTAGTACAATTCTGACATGTTGGCTGTGAGGTTTCATGATTGTTGTTAGCCATCGTCGCCATTTGCGCAAAGTTGTGTTGTGTTTCCTGATTGCGATTTTCTGATTGCGATAAAAGATAAGGAATTTGGGCGGTCGAAAATTTCATCAACATTGAAAGGGGAAAGCGCCGCATGGCCGTTCGGTCTAACGTAGCGATAAGATTGGTGCACGTGGATACACTACCCACGATAACCATTGATTCGCAGAGATGAAGAAAACAAAGGGAGCTGTGCATGATAAGGTGATGGTGATGTTTGGAGGTGATAATAAGATGAAAGTCGAGTACTTACAGGAGAGTTACCAAGACCCCCTCCTACAGATGTTGCTGATGGTGACGAGGTCGAGAACCCCATGCCACCTGGTCCAACATTGAACCCCCTATCAACAGTTAGCTTAATTCCCCGGATTTTGTGTTTACAAACATCGAACAGACAAATTCGTGTCCATACGGCGGCTGATTGTGTAATCTGGCTGATCTCAAACATGCATGATCGCTACCATGGGACGGCAATTCTTTTGAAGATATACCACTGAGTGCATCTCATTGTAAATGTCCAGGAGCCCCCTTTTAAAGGTATTGAAAGGACGCCTTCTTTGGAAACAACAACGGCACCTAGTCTCACACTATTGACGAATCTCCTGTTGACTATCCAATGTCATCTCCATCTACTGTGGTAACATCATAGGTTCTTCATCAATAATGTGAGAATACTCATGTCTCAGACTCGGTAAACCCCATTGTCGAGCTCTGCCCGCCTCAGACGCGCCACAAATTCCACAATCGAACAGCCAAACAGTCCGCCCTTATCCCAACGTACCTGAGTTGTGGTTGTCCAGATGAAGACGCGATCGAAGCAAGTGCTGAGAGTCCGGGAAGCTGTGGTAATGAAGCACTATGATGGATGCTAGAATTCTGTGTCGAGGTTGACGAAGGCCGTGATATTGGTTCGAGAACCGGCAGAGACTGCCTCCCATCCTCTGAGTGTGTTCTCTTCAACGAAGGAAGCTCTCGCATCTGGTGGTCTCGAGAAGAAGGCCGTAGATGGTCCATGGGCGAAGCCCGGTAGGGAGCGAGTGTGGAAGCCGTGATTGCGGTTGGGGAAGGTATTAATTAGTTCGCGTTTGATAATGAACGTAAAGTCGATGAGATGCGGAATGGCCTGGTGCTATTATGTATCGTCGTGGTGGGTATGTATCGTGGAACGAAAGAAAATCGTGTATATTATGAGTTCGTAAGGGGTAGAGCTGGATGTTGGACTTGTATTATCGGACGTGGTAATTAAAAGAAGCAACAACTTTTCTGACACGCTGAAACGAGTGACTCGATGGATTCAAAGAATCGATCTGGATACAAGAAGATGCTGGAGCAAATGAATGTGTTAAATGGTCATCTGAAAGTGGAAGAGAGGAAAATGATGCTGGAGTTTGGCGGATGGAGAAGGAATTGCTTGGGTGGTCCTCTGGCATGGGGCACCAGGGGGTTGCAATCATACTCTATCGAAGCGCGGATAAGGGGCGATCTATAAAAAGGGTCAAGCTCGATGCAAGGCAAACAGCTGCACGATTATTACCCAGAGCGGGTGGAATGAACGTGATTTTTAAGGGCAAGAATGCAAATGAGATGAGTTTAATACAAAGGAAGTTGGAGACGTTTTATAACGGTATTGTCTCGAGAGATGTGGTGTCCTTTTCATCTCACCTACACATTTACACTCCGTCCTGAGGTCTGAGTGTCACAACGGTCGACACGGCCACGAGGATTTAATGTTCCACAATCTACCTTTGTACTTTCGTTCCGAGACAAGATGATAATGAGAACCGGACAGATTCAATTAGAAGCATTGTTCGGTCTCTGTTCAAGATCTGTTCCATTGTTGAAGAATTGTGAGGATTCCAGAATCGAGATGCACAAATCCCCCGTCAAAGGATGGAAAGGATCTGATCTGTACAATTATTCATAAAATGCATGCCAAAATCTGCCGGATGACGGAGAGAGGATCCGCCCCAGGGATGATATCGAAAGCAAATCTGGGTGGGAATCTGTGGATCAGCGCGCGGTTATGATAACCGTTGACCCAATTGATTGACCAGAACCAGGAAACAGGGCTGAAGAATTGCGCGGAAAACAGAGAGCCACATCACAGGATCGCGTCTAATGGCCGACTTTGTGGCTAGAGGGCTCCCCCTGAGATGCAGAATAAGATTGCGGTACGGGATGAAGACTTCTTAGCGGTGGGTTTGACCGATCATCTAACGCGTAACTACGTGTCCGAGAGGCCGTTGGCTTGAAGGAAGATTTGGCAAACAATGTGGAAGAGAGCAGAGCATCGATACGCGCAGAGTCATCGGATTTGGCACGATAAAAGCTGGTTGTACAAAGTACCTATGTACCTAGTATGACTTGCTCTTGTACCACAGGAGTTGGAACAGGCCTCAGCCATAACGTTCCTCGTACTCTTCTGTCAATGGTGGAAAGGGGAATCAAATTGAAAGATGTGTTGGACAAGCGGTAGTGTAACTGATTATCCACTTGATTGCAGAACTAGAACGCAAGCTATAGGCTAGACTTAGTGGTTGAGTATGATGAGCATGAAGGAATTGCTTGCTAGATAATACGAGAGTCAAAACCGAGCCAAATAGAGGGGAGTCGGTCATGTGACTCAAGAGCCCACTTCCACATCCCGAACCGAAGTCAAGCCGGGTCTGGAAATCTTCATGTCCAAAGTTTTTAGAGTCGCAAAAGCTTCATAGCTCCAACCACAGCTCCTCACGCCAAAATGCCTTCAACGCACAAGAAGGAAAAGCCGTGGGATACGGATGATATTGACAAATGGAAGGTTAGTGCAAATACTATTTAAACAAAGTTTGCTACACCCACTGATCAATTCCAGGTTGAAGCTTTTACTCCCGCAGATAATGCGGGCGGGACATTTACAGAAGAATCCTCTTTCGCAACCCTTTTTCCAAAATACCGCGAAGTTTACCTACGAGAAGCATGGCCTTTAATCACCCGATCACTCGAGAAATTTGGCGTGGCGTGTACACTTGATTTGGTTGAGGGTTCCATGACGGTTAAGACCACCAGAAAAACTTTTGATCCGGCGGCAATTCTAAATGCACGAGATTTGATCAAACTTCTTGCGCGAAGCGTACCAGCGCCTCAAGCTGTCAAGATTTTAGAAGACGGTGTAGCGTGTGACATTATTAAAATTCGAAATCTGGTACGGAATAAAGAGCGATTTGTCAAGCGGCGTCAGAGGATACTGGGTCCAAACGGCAGCACGCTGAAGGCTTTGGAGCTTCTTACGGAATGTTACTTGTTGGTTCAGGGAAACACGGTCGCAGCGATGGGTCCATACAAAGGTCTAAAAGAAGTACGGAGGATCATCGAGGATTGCATGGCGAACATCCACCCAATCTACCATATCAAAGAGCTTATGATTAAGAGAGAGTTGGCAAAGGACCCAGAACTTGCTGGAGAGAGCTGGGATAGATTCCTACCACATTTTAAGAAGAGGAATTTGAGCCACCGCCGTGTGCCTCATAAAGTTGTGGATAAGAGCAAAAAGGTTTACACACCATTCCCGCCACCACAAGAGAAGAGCAAGGTGGATCTCCAAATCGAGAGCGGAGAATATTTCTTGGGGAAGCAGGCGAAAGAGCGTGCTGCCAAGGAAGACCGTATTGAGAAACAGAAGGAGAAGAAGAAGGAAAAGCTCAAGGAAAGGGAGCAGGAGTTTGTCGCGCCCAAGGAGGACAAGAAGAAACGGAAACGAGAGAAGGTTGACGGGGAGGACGAGGTAAAGAAAGACAAGAAGAAGAAGAAGAGAAAGGAAGTTGAAGCAGCAGATGAGGACTGATTCAATCCGGGGAATTGCTTGGCATTTGGCGACGGCGTTAATCTAGGCGGATGGGATATGTCTCGGCGTATGAAATCCTTCAATGCAATGGCTGTATGGACTGTTGTTTTTCAGTTCTGTTTCGTTGGGCGATTGACGGGGATTGATCTTGTACACATCAAGTCATACTATAAGAATGCAATTTATAACCTGCTTCATTTTTCGAAGCCCGCAGTCCATCCTACGTCTGTCTCAGTAGGATAGAGATATTCAAACGGACCTATGTTCAATCCCTACTTGAGTATTGACCTCATTGGGCTCTTGGGAAAACCCCTCTTCTTAGCTACTGTACCTAAGTAGTGTGTAGCTTCCAGAAAGGGGTGCTGCCACACCTGCCGTATTGAGCTTTGATCTCGAAAATTTATATCCCATTCTTGTACCTTTAATAGCCGTCACCTACTTTAGATCAAATCAACATCCAGCAATTACCATTGGGGCTCGGGTTGAAGTCCGTATCCATTCCGAAGCTTACTGATCATCGGCGTTACCCGTTATTGGATCATCAGAGCTTTCTATCCGTAAAGTGGGAACCTGAACTCCGACTACACGACAACCCCAACTGTCTGTACGCATCAACTTCTGCTTCGAGATAAGATTTGTTTCGGTTTTATGCCGTGACATTCGATCCAGAGCTCAATTTTGCACCCAGATCTCCTACTCCGGCATGTCGGCTCCTCGGAGCAGCGTCGGAGGGCTTCCGAGGAGACGAAATGGGAAGCAACAAGCTTGCGAGCCATGCCGAAAAGCAAAAATGGCTTGCGATCATACTTTACCCGTTTGTGACCGTTGCAAGCGAAGAAAAGTCGTTGCGAAATGCATCTATTTATCTGCCCCTATGACCCGGCCCTCGGTTACAGGATCACTCCCTCGAACAGCCCAGGAGTTAAGTGAGGAGGAGAATCGTGTCTTACCTCACAAGCTTACACCAGCGTCAACCATCTCTTCCACCCCAATTGCTTCCCCTTCGCCACAGCTCGCCTCCCCAACATCAGCTGTTCGCCACCGTGCCACCATACCCAGGACCCCGTCTTCAAACGATATACCTCAGAGTAAATCAGCTGGAGGATTCTTCGGGCCTACATCTTTCTCTGCTGTATTCCTCGAGAACAAACACTCATTCGGTGCAGACAACGCTGATATAAATATCACCAACGACTCGGCTGAACGGGATCCCCTTCAGTCATTAGAGAGCTTGCAATCTCAGACATTCCTTATGCTTGCTGGAAGTCTTGATCATGGATGTAATCCCAGGATAGCACTGGGAGCCAAGCTTTTGAAAGCGTTCCCAGATAGACACACCTTCAATTTCCTGCTAGAATGGTTCTACGAGAAGTGCCATGAGCAGTCGATACTCAAGCATGCTGTGATGAGCTGCGCAGAGAGCATCTGGTCAACTTATGGGCATTTTCTCAAGGAACCACGGTCAAAGGAAGGAATGGAACGGTTCTCCAAGATCTTGTGTGAAAACTCTCAGAAAGTACTTCAGGAACCTAGTGGATCTCAAGACTACGCCAAATGGTTGGACTCTTTTAGTGGGGATAACCTCAGGTGGGAGATTCTAGGTTTGGTATACTCGGCTCTTACTAGTGCCACGCTCAGTCTACCGGAGAGAGATGCCTTTTTCTGTACTCAGAAGGGAAGTCGAAGGGATAGGAAAGTCTTTGCTGTGGAGATGAAGGATTGTGTTCAAGCTTGTGTTACTCTGAGTAATTATATGGATCTAATCAATTTTCCAATGGTTGCTTTGTTAGCGAAGAACTTGGTATTACAAACTGTAATCAGTGGAGATACGAGTAAGTTTCTAGAACCATCACTTACAACGAAACACGTTTCTAATCTCCTTAGGCTTGGTTGTTTGGCGGCAACTTGGTGATCTACTCAGCAGCTCGACTGCTTTAGGTCTGCATCGACAAGTGGATAACGGCCAGCCAGTGACCTTCCTTACAGAGCAGAAGAAGAGACTGTTCAGTGTCATCTTCAACATGGATAAGAGCTCTTCCTTACTCACTGGGAGGCCACCCGCCCTGAGCTATCGGTATACAAGGTTCACACATCCGTTGGATCTTAGCGACGACCAGATAATGGCGGGCGGCACTGTGCTAGCAGATGCCATCGCTCGGCTCGACCCCGATGGCTGGAACGTGGATGGTAAAATCTACCAAGCGACGAAGGCTCGCGCACGAGGAAAACTGTCTATCGTTTTGGACGAAATCCTGGAGTTGTCTCTTGGCGACTTTAATGACTGTACTGAGCAGCGTATCACGTATGTAATTTCGGCCTTTTTGGATCTCATAAACTAACTTCTCTATAGACATCTACTTGCCAAATTGACCCAAACCTACGAAGACTTCCCCTCATTTCTAAAATTCTCCCTCTCCGACCCCGGCGTCAAAAACATGCCCGACAAAATCTTCTGGAACACCCTCACGCTCCGCCTGACCTTCCTCGAACATCGCCTCCTGCTCGAAAGACTAGCTCACAAACAAAACATCCTCGGCGGTCAATCAATGGTCGACTGCGCTCGCGAAATCCTCGAACTCGTCGTCCTCATCTGGGTCCAAAGAGACCGAATCGTCGAACACCAACACGATTTCGACTGGATGCTCATGTGCTGGGGTGTGCCTTCCGCTGGTGTCCTCTGCGTCGAACTGCTCAAACAACTCAAACACCCACATCTCCCCGGCCCCAAAATCGCCCGCTCAGAAATCGTACAAAATCTAAGTCTCCTCATCGGCTTCCTAGAATGGGTTCGGCCCGCCGCAGGCAACTACCAACTCTGCGGCCGCATGCGACTTATCATCAAGCGCATCCTCGATCAAATCCTCGACCCGTCTCCGCCATCTTCACAACCTCCTCCTGCTTCCGCGCCGTTACAGGAAGTCGCGACCCCGCAAGCTCCGGCTGTGGACACTCACATGGGCGGCCAACAGTTCGATTCTGCTATGACTGCTGGTATGAATGCCGGGTTGATGGTGGGGCCATTCGACACGGCTATTCCGCCGCCCGCAGCGTTCGATACAGCGAATTACGATGGGTTGTTGGATGATTTGGATTGGTTGAATAATGTGGATTGGGGGAGAGGGCCGTATCATGATCTTAATACAGGGCAGGATTTGACGGCTGTTAGGTGGAGTGGGACGGGGGGTTTTTAGGTTAGGTGTTGGGTTAGAGATTAAAGTGATTAGAAGGTGTGTCGTTCGGTTGCTATTGAACTGGCTCTGGGGCCGCGCTACACACGATTGCTTTCAAAATCAGTTTCGGGCGAACAGCATAGATTCCTCGAGTCTAAATATCAACAGAAATATTCGAAAGCGAGCGTCTCCCGCCCGAGAAGACCAAGGAATGCACATTGGGTAGCCTGAAATTCTTCACTGAAGGCAGATGGCTGGTGGAATAAACCAAGAGGGTAAGACAGAACGCCAAGATGAGAGCGAACGATCAAGAAATGTGATGGATGATCAGAATCGTGGATATGTGTAGGAGAGGAGTACATATACTTGATGCAAAATAATCATAAGGAACGATGAAAATGAATATATGTCCGAGAACACAATTGAATAATTAAGTTTAGGATATGATTGTGGCAAGTTATTCACAAATTCATCCTCGCCATTTACCGACTATAGCGGAATTTATGACACCGAACCGAGAATAGACTTACGTGCGCGTTTAAAGGGTCCTAAATACCTCAGAGATCATAGTATATAGTGGTAGTGTAATTTGAGAATACATGCGTTGTAGAAATATCCCAAATGTGTACAGACCTCCAGAGAAAGGTTAGCGCAGAAATATTCGTAGGTACCTAACTACCCGTGTATTCAGCAAGAAAGATCTGCGTTAGAAACCCCTCTTTTGCAACTCAACTCAAGTTCTTAGCATCATGGGATCGGCGTGACACCCAATCAACTATCATCTTACCGGAGCGTACAGTTTGAAGGGTGTAGATAATCTTACCTCCGCGGCGCTAGTTTCAACGGATCATAGGTCGGACGTCCTGCAGGTTTCAGAAAGATGAGATATAAAAAGCAACTTGAAGCCTTTTAGAAAAGGGCTAAGAAAGTGGTATCGCACCGAAATCGCTTAACGGCTAGTGTACTGGGTAAAGTAACCCATCGTCCTTAACCCAGCCCGCTTCTTACTCAAATAGACTTAGTATTCCACAAGCGTGCCATTTACAGGATAAATCTCCCAGCAGTGGACAGTGAAGAACTTTGTCAGTCTGTGATATATATATATATAGAGTCGTATACTGCCTAAGTTTTTATAGGGACATAATTCTCCCTATTTTTTTACCACGTCAGTATCTCGAGACTTCTGTTTATACCGGAACCGCTGATGCTATGTCACGCTAGTATGATATAGCAATAATCAACCTATGAGACTGATAACGAGTTACTCACAGTAGGTTAAATGGTAAAATAAGTAGTAGCTCACCTTACGTACAATATACAGGTAAACATCCCTACTTAATATTGATACAAGGATTCTCAATTCCGTAAACCAAATAAAAAGTAGAAACCTTTGTTCCTCATCTTCCTTAATGAGAATAACTAAATATATTTCGCCATTATCGTTCGCTGTCGTAAGTACCAAATACCTAGGTACATTGTATACCCGTAATGAGTTTCTTAGTAGAGGGAGGCGATTTTTTTTGGAGATCGGTCGGTGTCTATTGCAGATTAAATAACAGCCCTACTAGTGCCTCGAACATTGTACAGATAGCGCTGCTCACCTCTACTCAGAGTAATGATGATCTACCGAGTAGAATAGAGGAGAAGAGAGTAGGGGACTATTTTATTATAGTCATCTGATACAACCCATCTTTATCAAAGCTACACAACCTCATCCCATTAAAGTCCAGACACAAAACCCAACAGTATTTCAAAGGAAACCTCTTTTTATATTTCCCGCTGTCTCTAGGCATGGGTATCATAAGACAAGCCTACAAAATACGTAATCCACCTCCACTCCATCCCCAACCCCTTTTACAATTCAATTCCAAGCCCCTACTCCCTCTCATAAGAGAATTGCTTCCCTAAATCCCATAACCCCCCATTCCTCCTACCCATTCAAATCCAAAACTTTCCAATTTCACTCCGTGCCTTTCCCCCACCCCCAACTATCCATCTCGAACCTATCCCCTGCACTCCCTACAAAGAAATGAGTAGAGAGCAGAAAACCCCGAAACCCAAAATAACAGCAGCAAGGAAGAAGCAAACAACAAAAACAAAGTTATTCATGTTTCCCACGCTAGATGAGCACCTAAAACTGCCCAAATCAAATTGGTATTTCCTTATCCTCTTTCCGGTTATGACGAACGCGCGAGAGCTTCTCTATCTTTAGTATCAATGTTCCAAAATAAGACTTTGATTGAACCGACGACGCCGCAAACGCTTTTAGCTTTGCTTTTCTCTTTTGGGGTAAAAGCAAAAAAACCAACGCATATGGCAATGATAGAAAGGAAGCCACAACAGGAAAACACAAAAACAGGACCTTGCTGAAAACGAAAAACGAGCAGAAAAAACAAAAGCACAAGTTGGTATCTGGGTATTGCGCGCCAGGGTATATTCCGTGACTCTAGGAAATAGAGGAAACAATAGGATCATTTAAGAACGCGGTGGGCCGATTGGGCCTGGGTATCCAGAGTTTGTTGAATGAGACGTTGAAGGACGACCGCTATCTGTCGAACCTCGCATAATGTGTTTTGGAGTAGCATCACCTGGATGTTGGATGTGAAGAGGTTTGTGATCGTAACTACTACCACTACCGTTGCCGAAATGGCGTGTTGGCCATGGCGTTGTGTCGTCCTCGGGAAGGTTGACACCACTGTCATTCCATGGATTACGGTCGGCATTGAAGCTTCGTGTCGATTCGATGGAGATTAAAGACGACTTCGAAACATTGTTTGAGCCGTTTTTGAAAAAGGAACTGGCGGGCGAATGTGAGCTATTCTTGCGCCGGTCTAGAAAAGATGAAATGGAAGACATGCTTCCGGGCTTCCGAAGTTTATCAAATATTGTGCTGCGCTCGCGGGCAACATCATCCCCAAAAGTTGCCTTGATAGGCGAATCAGTCGCAGAGACAGCTGGAGCATGTTGCAAAAGCTTGGAATCGAAGTATTGGAGAGAATCTTCGAACGAATCTGACTTCGGTCGAGGAATAGCCCCTTTCACAACTATAACTTCAACGCCAGCTGAAGCAAGATTGGTGTTGAGAAAATCCATAGCGTCGCGAACGCCACCAGCATTGTTACGAGTAAACGACCACAGTAAAGTAATCGTGGGCTTGCCGTCATCGGTGAGCTCTGTCTCGTTCTCTTCGACGTGAACATCCACAACATATTGTGCCTTGAGTTTGGGGATAATATCATTTCGGAATGCCTTGGAATCAAGATACTTCTTCAGCTCGGGAGAGTGGGCGACCACCAGCTCGTGTTGATCAGGAACGAGGCCAAGGAATTCGTCGACGCAGTGAGGAACTTGCCATTCGGGACCTGTGATTGTAACATCATCACTTGCTTGCTCAGTGCTGGGAAATATGATTTTGCAGTTCCACTTCTTCTCAAGCTCCTCAAGCTGATTCAGGCGGAGAAGCAGCTGTCTGTGGTACAGCCGATCCACATTAACGGTCTGAGAGGTGAACTCGGAGTCAACGCGATCTACCATGTCCAAAATCTCCGACTTTACCAGCTCCAAGTTCTGTGCATTCCGAGCTGGGGTACGACAGATGACATTGTCGACCTTGATATCGTCGTCCTCCCGGCCGACCCCACCGCGATCCATAGCATTCGAGAACTTGACGAACACGGAGTGCTTCTTCATGATGCGTTGGATATGTTGCCCACCAATGCCAATAATACGCTTGTGGTATTGGTCTGGAACGTGAAACGAGATTGAAGCTGGCATTTCTTGTTCAACAAGCCCTAGACCCGATTTCATAGCCTCGTAATTCCCTGCACAGACATCAATGTTGAAATTGTACTCATTGAATCCGTCAAAGATAATTTGGACACTGCTTTGGCCCATAATCTTGTTGATTTTGCCATTCTTCTTCCCGCTGACGAACTCTTTATGTTCGTTGGCCAATTCAATTTTGACCCGAATTTGATACTGAGATCTGGAAACAAACTTGATCTCCGATATAACCATCAAGGCGGCTTTCACTGCATCGTCAGAGCCGGTTATTGTGAATGTTAGCTTCTCGAAAGAAATGTCAGCATCCGAATTTGCACAAATATCGGAAAGCATAGTTCGAATATCGGCAGGAGAGGGTAGTCGCGATGTATCAACTTGCTGGATCCACCACGAAGCGCTGTAGAATTGGCCAGTCTGGACATGGTTAGTAAAAGTGGAATTTCTGGATTTGTAGGACCGCTTACAAGAGACATGATATCTCGAACGGTTCGCTCAACATGGAGTCCTTCCACACCCTGAATCCGTATCATGCTTCGGGTCGATGCCATTGGCGGAAATTGGATGAATGTACCGTTGGTCTCCATGATTTTTCGAACCTTGTCTAGCCTGGTCAATAAGATGCTGTCGATTTTAGCTGCAGCAACTACAGCGTCCTTCATGAAAAGCCTCGTTCGGCTGACCAGTTCGTGAATCTTCTGTTTGGCCATAGCGATATTTTGTGGCGTGTCTCCTGTAATGAAAATTTCCTCGGGATTACGTCTGTTGGCACTAGGTGGGCAATATCTGTAAACCTGTGAAAATGGCGGAGGGAAGTAAATTGCAGTATTCGTCGCAGACTCGATGAGCTTGATGTTTTTTCGGGATCGACCACACACGACAGTGTGCAGGGAGAGTTCCAGCATGGTTCCATCCACAACGCGCCCCAGCTAGAAATTGTCAGCCAACATCTTCGCAGTGCTTTTCAAATACATACAAGTCGGTCAATGAATATCAAGACCCTCGTCTTTGCGTGTTCGGCACTTTCCATGTCTCCGTATATCGCCACTCTCCAGCGCTGGTCTCGTCCGGCATCGCCATTGCCGTTGAGTCCTTCAGAAGGCGATGCAAACTTTGGTCCAAGTAGGAATACGTCAACTCCACAGAATTGTGCGATACCGTCGAGGTGATCTACCACGTGAGACTTGAGAGCGGTTGCATCCGCGTCAAGTACCAGTTCTCCTTCGATATCAACCACAGCACATCGCTAGAAGACCGTCAGCGTTCCGACGCCCATTTTCCCATTTCAAGAGTGTGCTTACCAGTGCCAATGGGATTTCGTTCAGAATTTTTTCCCGGCTCTTATGAACCAACTCCGGGCTTCCCGAAAGGCATACATTTGTGACCTGTCCTTTGACTCTTTTCGGTTCCGATGACTTGACGTGGGCTTCTACGGGTAGCGGACCGGTTGATAGCTCCTTGCACATCTTCCTTAGATTCATTACATTCTGCGCGTGTACCGGAAGCTCGTAGATGGGAACATCGTCAGGCGCGTCTTCGGGGTGAGTCCATCGTAGCACAGCACCATTCGTCGCGTATAGGATATCCTCTGTGTTCGGACCGGCGAGGTCTGAGGAGAATGGAACGTTGAAGGAGTAATGAATGTGTGATTGTTCCGTTGGTGAAAGGATGGGCGAGACTCCGTGTGCGGTCTTGTGCTGAGGGGCGATGGCATTCATGTTCATGTTCGGTCGGGACATGCCAAATCCGGGGCCCATCCTCTCTGACCAATGCCGCATGTTTGCTAACTTATTCATTGTTTCTCTCGACTTGGCTGGGTGGTGTTGTCGAGGATCGTCGTCGCTGGTGGGTGGGTGCAGGAAGGATCGAAGCCTGCGTGGGAGGTGTGAGAGGGAGTGAGAAAGGGCTCAGGGCTTCGAACCAAGGTCGATGTTCGGCAGACGCAGCGCAGCAGAGGTCGCTCGAAGTGGTGATAACTAAGCGGCCCAGCGAAGGGTGGGGCGGAGGATGCTCGACAGCGAACCACAGCCGAGGACGGGGCCAGGCCAGGGCACCAGCTCTTCGAAGCAAGTAGGGAGGGAGACTCCAACTTCCACCACACGGACGTCGTTCTTCAACAATGACATATACTTGACGCTTGGGATGGTATCGATGTCGACTCTGATGGAATCGTTATTTCAAATACAATGCAATTGAGGTATTGCTTTTGCAGCTCTTCTTCTGGCTGAAAGGGCCTGCTCCAACGAAACTCGTCTTCGACAGACGAGGCAGTGCCAGCTTGTGTAGGGTGAGCTGTGCTGTTCCGTTTGCGTTACAGGCACGTATCTTGTATCTGGTATCTACCAGTACCTGCCGGTCTAGTCCTAAGATGAAAGTCTATGCTCACGAAAGCTTACCACTCTTCGAATTATTCCTCGTCCCAACTGTTTTGATTCTCACCACTTCCAACCACTTCGCAAGGTCTCCGCTCCATAGACTGCAGGTCAGCCAAGCCAGTCAGCTTCCAGTACACGTATGGATATTGCAAGGTCCTGGAGAAATGCACCGGTCGACTTGTCTGCGGGTGTGTTCGATGATGCAGATCCACGACTTTGGCCTTCCCCTTGGCCGCCGAATGTTCCGAGGTGCCTAATGGTTCGACGGCGGAATGCAAATTCACACTTTGAAGCATCCACGGTGTTCTACGAGTATGGACAGGCTACCATGGGCTAAAGGAACGCCGAGTAGAGGTACCATGGTTGCAGAGATACATGTATCTTCCCGGTCGACGCTGAGATCTGCTCGAATGCCAGGGCCGTACGGCAACGACGCACACAACCACAAGGCCACATCGTACCAGCAAAGTATCCTTGTTCGTTCAACAACTCATCAGTATATATCAGCTCGATACCTCTGGGCGAGGCATATTCACCCACTAACGGCATGAATCGGGGGAAGCTCCATTGCTGCAGTGCCATCCATGTATGCACTCCCGTCCTCCATGAACCAAGGTTTGGAGCTTGACCCCGCCCAGATAGAATACAGCTTAGGAGTCATTGGCTGTGGACCAGAAGCTATCCTATGGACCTTCATCTAGAACTTGCCGATACTTCTGTATTGAGATGATCAGTCGTAAGCATCATCGTTAACATCAAGTGGATTTCTCAAGAGGGGCAGTGTAGTCATCGATCCGGTAGGTTTGGTCCGCAATACATTCCACTTTTCTACGGCTTTCCGACACACATATATCCAATTCGAAGTTACATAATGATCTATACAGCAGAGCTGCCGGTATTCATACAACTCCATGAACTGAATTTATTTCCCCAGGTTAAGAGCTGATGCATTCAAAATTCGTATTCACAGAGCCGGCCTTGAACTAACTTAGCAAGCCCTCGCTTATGCCTCCACAAAAACCACAATTGAGAAAGTCGAGCTAGTCCAGCACTTCTATACGCGGATGTCGGAAACAACTTCGGTATCTCCGGACCACATTGAACCACGAGGTACTCAAATCTGCAAGTTTCGAAGAAGAATAAAAGCAATTCAGACTCATTTCTCGATTCAGGGGGCTCACAGTACACGCTGCAACCCAAGGTTTCAGCCTCAAATTCAAAAAGCCTCAAAATCGAAATGATTCCAACAGATCAACCAACTCCTCTAGCTTCCACCCCACCTTTACCCAGCCGTAAAAACCTACCAGTCGGCATTCCCCATCTGCCTTCCGATCCAAAACAAACAATTCAAGAAGACTTGTACGAAACCACGTAAGTGTGGTTAGCCGTTTCGGGGTTTCGGCTTTTCAATGAACCCTAAGTGCGCTAGATCAGGTGATTGGTTTGTGAGTATGGAACCATATGTGTGGACATAGGAGAGTGTGATTATTATTTCAGCACCAGACGTGGTGCGGTCTGATACGTTTAGCCGACTGTTTTTCACTCTTACTTCAATCCTCTGTCCATGGACTAGCAGTAGTAGGTTGGGTGAGCACCTGACCCAACGACTAAATACTAATAATAAGTACTTACTCTAAAAGCCTCATATGTGGAATTTATTTCTGTCACTTTAATAACATGACAGTAAAGAGATAACTCATAAACAAATGAACTTTCACCAACGTGGGTTTTGACATGATTCAACAGTTTAGCATTTGAGTGACAGATATTTACAATCACCACAATTTATTTGTGACATTCCTGTTTCAGACTTCAAACGCAAAGGATAATGAACTGGTAGATTTTTTGATTTGAACTATGGTATAACTGTCCTTCTGACAGAGTTTTACTCTCAAGAACTGTGTATTCAAGCATTCAAACATCTATTCAACTCCTCCTCACCTTCCTTGTCCACCATCTTGCTTGTTATCCAACAAACCAACCAACCTCTATCCAAATCACCATATACCCTTCCTTCTGACTCCCCTCTTCCACAGCCCTTTCATTCCCCGCTTCCCCCTCCATCTCCCCCACCCAAACCTCCTAACCCTCCTCTTCGACCTCACACCCCACATAATCTTATTCCTAGCACCCCAGATCGCAGACACCGCTTTCCATTTCCGGGCTTTGACGAAGGCGAGGGTGAGTTTGCTTATGAGGTGGAGGTTCATTTTGTGTTGTTGTGGTTGTGGGTAGGGAGGATGTGAGAGGGGTGAGAAGGAAGAGGGAGTGGTTTGTTACGGTAGGGGGTTGTAAGTCGGTAGGTTGATCAAAGAGGAAAGAACGATCGAAAGAGTGGTGATTGGTAAAGTGTCGAGGGACGAATATGCGTGCTTCCAAGAGATAGCACAGAATAAAAAGACTGCAGACCAGGGCTTTCCTGGCTATAAATTTTGAGGTAATATGGTTTGAGCTTGGAAAGACGTGTTAATCTGCATCCGATTCAGAGCCCTCTTCTGAAGCTTCCTGACGAGCTTGCTCTCGCGAAGAGTTGCTGTCATCAGAGCTTTGAGATTCGACTGGTTGATGATGTTGATCGATTTTAGAATCCTCTTCCATTGGTTCGTGCTCATTCTCATCTTGTCTTGTGGCGGGTAAATCGGGCATACCATCATCTGAAGAAGGTCTATCAGGTAAGACAGATTGATCATCTTCACCATCTTCGTCCGCTCTTACATAGTCATCCTTACGATTCAATCTCTCAGCCAACTTTCTCGCCGACTTGGAGACTCTGTTTCGATTCTTCTCGAAACTCTCCTTTGGAACTGGTTTATCGAACGTCTCCCATGGACTCCAGTATTGGACTCGATCCCGCCATGTAGCTGACATATCTTGCCTTCCTCTGCGAGGTCGTTGAGAAGACTCAGGCTCTTCCAAAGGCTCGACTTTCATCTCGAATGGTGGATCCTGCTCAAGCATGGTCCAGAGTCGTGCTTCTTCAATCTTGCTCGAGTCCATGTCATAAGCTTCAATATAACGTTCTTGAGCCTCTTCTCCTTCTTGTTTCGCTAGGGCTCGTTTGGCTGCTTCTTCCTTGCGGGAGGGGATATTAGTATCTGACACGTCGGTAGCATCGTTGCCGGATGAGTGTGAAGAACCGTGTTGATGCTCGTGTTCGGTCTCATCTCCCGAGTCCACGGTGGACTCTGATGAAGTAGAGCTATCACTGCGGTGTTCTGGTTGCAGCGAATGGCTTCTAGAACGAGAGCGAGAGCGTCGACGGTGGCTCTTTCTCAATGAGTCTTCTACTTCATCGTAGGTCAAAGATTCCCCTTCACTATCGCTTTCCTCGGGATCTATGATAGACAAGTTACATCTCCTCGGACATTTCAGCCAAAATTCGTAGCTATCTGGCTTAATCCCTAAAATCTGGATAGCTGCATCAACATCGTCGCGCGTTACGTCGCCATGAGTATTGTTTTTCGCTGACATGGCTCGCTGTCGGGACATTGTACAGAAAAAGGTGGTGGAAATCAGGCGTTTGGTAAAATTCACGGCAAGAGAGTGAAAGTCTTCAAGGGCCGTAGCTCTGATAGCAGGTTGCTCAGCAGCCTCAGCCAGAGCCTGCCAGTTCTCCTCTTCCCGTGGGAAAGCCGGATTCATAAACACTTCCCGAGATAGCTTTATCCAATTTCTGAGATCAAACAAATTGGCAGCTGGAAGAACTTCGCGAAACCATGCTTCATCTTCTCCATCATGGTTGCGTTTTGCGAGCTGTTGGCTAATGGCTTTGTTTACTAGCCAGCAGTCTCCCCACTTCTCCTTCTCGACTTTCTCTTCATGCTGTTGCTCGTGAGAAGCAAGAGCATCTCCTGCCCTCTCCAATAAAAGACAACATTCTTCGCTAACCTCAAAAGCAGCGGGCATGTCGAGCCACAGTTCAGATTCGGGTATGCTCTTGTCTTTCTCTTCCCGGCCCCGGCCACCTTCATCAAGGAGACGCAAATATTCATGAACCTCAAGCGTAGACTTAGTCCTAATACGCTGTGCGATCCCTCGAGCGTCGGCCCTCCCAAGTCTCTCTAATGCCGCGAAAAACAGTTCCTTTTCTGAAGAGGTCCAGATTGACGCTCCAAGTTGACTCTTGTGAAATGCATCCTTCTTTTCACGTATGGATCTGTGAACAACGTCGCTGATATCAATATTGAGGACATCACGAAATTCCGAGTTGTGATAAGCTCGCAGTCGTTTTACTCTGGCTTCAGTTGGAGGAACTTGTGAAGGTTTCCTCTTTTTGTGTGGACCATGCCTGCGCGGTGATCTAATATCCTCCGCTGACTTTGGGGGTTCGAAATTTGTTGCCCATTCACGAGCTTCGTTCTGAAACCTCTCATCCGAGCTCGGGTTTGGTGAAGACTGCAGATTGGACTCTTCTTGATGTCCAACCTTATTTTCAGTACTGAGTCCGCGAATTGCATTCTTTACTCCGTTTCTAGCTCTATTGCTGCTGGAAGCGCGAGATCTGTTATTCTTCTCCTGATCTGATGAGGCATTCTCACTCTCTGAAACTTCATAGGCCGACGCAGAGTCTTGCTCTATCTCAGAAAGAACGTCTGTCATAGCTTTTGAACTCAATCAGCATATTGTACATCCAGTCTTCGGTTTGTTGACTTGAGACGTCCTCGATGATTTTTCCAACGATATATGGCTAAATGCATAATTCCTCGCAATCAAAACAAGACAGATGAGTGGCCAGTCCCAGCAACATAACAAGATCGAATTGTTTCACGTTTCGTAAGACAACGCTTATTTACATGGGGATGGTGTTGACCATAAATATTGTGTTTGCGGAACAGGGTTTGATTCCACCCGAGATTGTGCCGAGGGGTAAACACTGACTGCCGACGACACTGAAGAAGCTGTTTAAGACAACTCTACCGCATAAAATGCCACCGGCTTCAAGGGGTTGGAATTTCTTGACGTTGACGTGGAGGCAAAGTTATAGTTTCCCTAGGATCGTTCGTTATGCGACGACGGTAGCACCTATTCCCCCGGCGCCGCTCAAAATCCGTCTTCGACAATACCAGGAAGAATGTATACAAGCGGTGCTCGCCAGCATCGAAGAGGGCCGTAAGCGTTTGGGAGTCTCACTGGCTACTGGTAGTGGAAAAACCGTGAGATAGACGCTATTGTTTATGAAACTATACTAACTTCTCCAGGTCATCTTCACTCAGCTTATCGACCGGGTCAAACGACGAAATAAAGATGCGGACCAGACTCTGATTCTTGCGCATCGTTCGGAACTCGTTGAGCAGGCCGCTCGTCACTGTATGAACGCCTACCCCTCGAAACGCGTCGAAATCGAAATGGCGGCGAATAAAGCAAGTGGATACGCAGATATCACTGTCGCAAGCATACAAAGTCTGATGTCTGGGGATCGTATCACAAAATTTAATCCACATCGCTTCAAACTCATTCTTGTCGACGAGGCCCATCACATTGTTGCTCCAAACTACATGAGAGCTCTTCAGTACTTTGGCCTCGATAAAGCGCATCCGGAGAACTCACCAGCACTTGTTGGTGTATCGGCTACAATGTCACGCTTCGATGGACTGAAGCTGGGAACAGCTATAGATCAGATTGTATACCACAAGGACTATATAGACATGATCGAGGAAAAGTGGCTGTCTAATGTAGTTTTCACAACCGTACACACCAAAGTGGACCTATCGAGTGTCAAAAACGGTGCAAATGGCGATTTCCAGCCCAAAGAACTTTCAGACAAGGTGAACATCGATTCAGTAAACGATATAACTGTCAAGAGTTGGTTGGCGAAGTCGCAAGGAAGAAAGTCCACGCTGGTTTTCTGCTGCGACCTGGCTCATGTGGATGGGTTGACCAACGAATTTCGAAAGCATGGCATAGATGCTCAGTTTGTGACTGGAAATACACCCAAACCCGAGCGGAGTGCGAGACTTGACGCCTTTAAGAGGGGAGAATTCCCAGTTCTTGTAAACTGCGGCGTCTTCACCGAAGGTACTGATATTCCCAACATTGACTGCGTATTAATGGCGCGCCCGACGAAGTCTCGAAATTTACTTGTGCAAATGATTGGACGTGGCATGCGCCTACACCCGGGAAAGGAAAATTGTCATATTATTGACATGGTAGCAAGTTTGTCCACCGGAATCATTTCTACACCTACGTTGTTCGGGCTCGATCCTAAGGAAATCGTGGAAGAAGCATCACCCAGCGATATGCACAAGCTGCAGCAGCGTATGAAAGAAGAAACGGATGGTGAAAATTCAGGCGAGCCAACCAAATCTAAACAACCTGCTAGGAATATCTCGAACACGGTTACCTTTACCGACTACGATTCCATTTATGACCTGATAGGGGATACTTCTGGGGATCGTCACATCAGGCAAATGTCTTCTTTTGCATGGGTCAGTGTGACTCCGGACAAGTTCATTCTGACAAATTCAAATGGATCTTACCTGAGACTGGAGCGTGATCGAGACGTAGCAACGGATGAAGACATGTTTTTGGTTACCGAGACCGCTGCGATACCCTCCGCGTTTACAGTCAATTCCCCTTTCCGCAAACCCCGAGAAATCGTCAGAGCTGCCACCATTGAAGCGGCTGTTCGTGCTGCAGACACTTATGCTACAAAGAAATACCCGTTGCCAGTCATCTTAAGAAGAGCGCAATGGCGTACTCGTCCTGCGACAGAAGGCCAGATCGCCTTTTTGAATAAGATCCGGCCACAGAACGCTCAATTGACGGTCAGCGAATTAACAAAGGGAGCAGCTGGTGATATGATTACGAAGCTCAAGCACGGCGCTCGAGGTAGATTTGCGGACCTAGCCGCAGCACGAAAGAAGCAAAGCAGAGCCAAAGAAAAGCTAGAACAACAACAGGCGCTGAAAGATCGCGAAAAGGTCACCGTTGGCCCTATGTTGAATTAAGATGTGGGTTGTGCTATAATGATTGAATGTATTTACTATACCCTTTGATACCCCTTAATATCTTATGTATTTAATTAATATAGCTTGTTGGGTAGGATCTTTCGTCCTCATACAGTGAGATGTAGCCAGACGTGCACCACACCAGTGTAAGCTAGCAAAACTTTCCGCACTCGTCCAAGCTAGCCAATTCTAGCCTCCATTCTAGAGGAGATTCTATACTTTCCGGTCTCGTGAAGCCCAGCTTCGCTTAAGAAGATTTCCAGGTTGACTTCTCAGCCAATACTGCAGAAGAGCTTCATAGAGATATTCTAGACAGTGGAGCCCCTTTTTTGATCTTCCTAATAGATAGGTATTGTAATCAGGCATTGGATCAGGATTGAAGCTGCATCAGTTGTGATTGCGAGGAGTGGGAAAGTCGGTCCAGGCCAGGCAGAAGAGCACAAATATCATTCACCAAAGTGATTTTTGTATCAGATTTATGCTGACGAGTGAATATCACACCATTGTCATCATAGGAAGAATCATTCACCATATTTTAAAATGTGTTTCACCTTTCACCTTCGAGGGTGGATAATACAAGACTGCTCTCCCATTCAGATATCCGTCATCTACTCACGGCGCCGACATACATTTGGCAACTTAGATCGAGACCTTTCACGAGCGGCCGTGTATTTGCGATTCCTATATTGCTTTGCTGCACAATCCAGTCTTTAAAAATATATCCAACTCTCGACAAGATGGTTGAAGCGCAAACGGAACAAGGCGAGCAAGACCACGCGTCCAGTCCAACACCAGGGGGACCAGCCAAGAACCGTCGCGGTATTATGGAGGATTATCTTTACTATGCTACACCTCCTCGAGCCGGGCTTCCACAAAAGATTGAGAATTCCGAGGAACTCAGCACCAAGCCAACGAGGGTTCATATCGGGGGGTTCGGCAATGACGTCTCTATTCTCACCCAAGCCCATCGAAATTTGTTCTGGGTCTTCCCTCCCCCTAACAACGCGGCGTACGAAGTAGATAGTCACTGCCGCCTGCCACATTTGCAGTATGTTGTCCCAGACTTTTCTCTTTCTTCTCACCCTGTCCTGCCAGAAGTCCTGACACGACTAAAATAGTCCGCACATCTACCCAGAATTCTCGCAAAATTTATGGTCATCCAAGGAAAATTCTCGTGACATCGGAGGAGACTTGCACAATACACTTCAAAGGGGATCATCTGAAAGCGTCTTTGACGGGCTCGAAATGAACGTCAGACCAACACACGGCTTGGGATTGAGCGACGTCTCGCAGGAAAAGGAACACGATAACCGCAATCCTGTTTCTGATGCCAATGTCACCGTGCATGTCAGGGAAGTTAATTCTCCTGATTCGGATCAAAAATACTCGCCGCAGTATCCCGTTGGCGGAACACTGGCAGAGGCCAAACGCAGAATTACGAATCATGATGAAAAGCGCGACAAAAACATTTTGAAGTCTCCAGAAAATGAGGTCTACGATACCCGCGAGTACTTTGACTTGAACTATCGGCATAGCAACTTTTCTGGTCAACCTGATTTCTGCAAACTTTGCAAGACAAACCACGTTCCAATTCCGGGACCTTCGGGAGATGGTGTTTGGTCTTTACCAGACTGGTTTCCCGAAAATGGACATTTCCATCCATGGGATGCGTGCAGAGCAGTCACGGCTCGTCTGGTCGCAGTTCAGGAAGCATTGGACAATACGAAGAACGGCCATCAAAAGCATCGTGATGGATTCGCAGAATGGAATCTTCACTTTCACGAGAAAGGCAGGCACTGGACCACCAAGCACGCACGAGATTGGGGAGGATGGTGGAGATGCAGAGGCGACGAAAACGCTCCAGTGGCTGAAAGACGCTGTACACATTGCCATCCTGCACCAAAATCTTCCATGGAACTCAAAGACGAGGAACGAGTACAATTCAAGATGGCCTCCCAAAAACAAACAACGCCGCTTAAGATCCAGGAGGAGTATCTGAAGCATTATCTCGAACATCATTCCAAGGTGAAAGGTGAAATTGACAAGAAGGCGGCTTTGGCTATGCTCCGTAGAGATGGCATCCCTCAAATTTATGGCAGAGTTTCTACGTATCAAGAACAACAGGGTCTTATGGAGCCGCGAAGCAAGTTGGAGACATCAGCGACGGAACGTGACCTTGGTGGCAGACTCTTGGCCATCGATTCGACGCTCATGTACCAGCATCCTAAAAAGACGGACACCAGCGAGGAGCAGTTGGCAGATCTTATGCCAATCAATCACGGTGATCTTCATCTACTGTGAATTATGGAGAAGTTGGATCTCGGACTACAGATTTGTGTATTGTGGTAGGCTCGAGCACGAGGAGTTTGGGAATGCGGCATTGGTTTCACATGGCGCTAGGATTCACACTTTTGAAGTTTTGAGCAGGGCTTCGAAGGAGTACATATATTCTGGAGTTCACTGGAGTAAGGTTATACGAGACAGGATCAAGATACCCTCCGGGTGGACAAGATAGTAGTAGTCAAAACACGATGTTTTCCATTGAGTTTGAAGTGTTGTCTGTCTTGTCATTGTCTGTGTCGCCTGTCTGTCAAATGATTAGTTTCTAGGTAAGAACTTCCCGCTGCTCTTGCGGTGAACAACATAATAGCAGGCGAAATGTGAACTGTGGGCATTCAACATGGCACATGGAAGGGGCACATTTCGTGCATTTTTTTTAGTAAACACCTCGCCAAATCCCAATTCTAATCCTTTCTGTCTATGGACAACATTTTAGTACTTAGGGTTGATGTGTTGAAACGCTACCTAGGTAGCTAGTATCTTACCAACAAGTGTCTTATCCGGCTTGGATCGTGGACTTGTATAGTACGTTTTACTAGGACTTTTTAGAATTTGGGTTGTTCTGCTTTTAGCATAGTCACTGCTTGGCCACTACCAGCCTAACAAACAAATTAGTAGTTCAACACCGTGATCATAGGTCAACGTCATGCTTTTCCCTCGCACCTGAATGCGTTTGCGTATTTTAGATTTGAACGTCGGATAAAACACCATTCATGCGTCCACACTGTGTCACGTTCTGTATCCCCACCACTTTTCACATACAGTACATCAAGAGTAGCACAACCTGGCTCTGGAAGTCTGAACTAAACCAGGCCTTGTGGATACTCTTCTGCCGACCGACGTCTGTTTTTAAATATTTGTTAGCCGGACAATGACGATAGATTGTCAGCTAGAAGATCTAGATGGATAGTTAGCCAGCTTGGTCGCTGCGTGGTGGATATAAGTACATGGCACTTCAAGGATCAAGGTACTAGGTGATTTAGCTTAGGTGGAATTGCGAGGGACTGTAGGGCTTATTAGCAGGGACTTGAAGAGAGCGGTGTGACTTTTTGCTTTGAATGTAATTCACAAGACGACTTGGATTGATTGCATCATGAGTTTGGTAGGACATGTATAAGCTAGGTTATAATAGGTGTTACTGACAATTTTGAAACCCCTCATAAGCACCCACTATTTCTGGATCTTTCACCTATTTTTAGAATGGCTCATATGACTTTCATTTTAGAAATCTAGACCCTCAAACTATCTGAGGAATATCCAGCGTTTTCCAGGTTCTCTAGTCATAAGAAATCACTTAATCGGTGGTAAATACATCCTGGCATGCAATAGATTGAGCGTTGAAATCTGTGGTTATAAGCTAAGGACCGTAGGGCAAGAAACGAATCCTATCTTGGAGAACTGTTAATCTTAGACACACTGAGCACGTTTTCGAAGTCAAAACACGCATTGAATCACGGATTTTACAACCAAATACCACGTCTAAATGATCTCGCATTGCTAGGAATACATGAAAAGAAAACTCGGAAAAGTTCATTAAATACCACCCAAAGACTTTCCCAAGACGCAAAAAAGGAGGAAAGGTTACTATCTGTAGATACACAAACCCCATGACGGAGGCGATACGCACTTTTCGATATCGTCGTCCGAATTATTCAACCCCTGTGACGCCATTTGATTACACTACCAACAAGCCATAAAAGATTTTTCCATTCTCGATGGTCATCCCATTCAGATCTCATAACTCTTTACTGTTCCTTCGGCACTAGGAGCTAATGGATTGCTGGTGTTAGGTTGTGCACTCGCGAATGTGAGCTTGTCTGTTCCCATCATTACATTCTGAGCCATTTGTATTCCCTCATTTCCACCTGTTGCGGCTGCAGTTCTTAAGCCTTCTTGAACGTCATTGACTCGCTTCTTGAACGCAATACGGTCCAAGAATAACTGTTGGCGACCGCGTGATATTTCCCTTCGTTCCGCCTGTAAAATTTGTTCTAGTTCATCGAATTGCTTTAGTTTCAACTCCATCTTGAGCATTTGGGCATTGACAGTCGCAGACACAAGACGGGTCAGTTCACGCTCTTCATGTGAAGCTAGCCCTCCAGCGCGAGCGGCGACTGTCGCTAGAGGAACAGTGGCAAGGGCGCTAAGCGAGTTTGTGGTGGTAGTAGTCGTCGTTGTCGTTGTGGTAGTTTCTTGTCTGATATCAATATCCATGGAATCACTACTCTTCGCCTTGCCTTTGTCAGAAGTGGGATTTTCCAACTGATCGCGCAAGCTTTGCTTCATTGCCTCCACAGATTTGTTTGCTGCAGCTGCTGTTACACTGGGCTCTGTGAGCCCAGCAAGGAATCCAATGACCGACATCACCGGATTATCTGCTTGACTAAATGGCAAGTGTCCCTCTTGCGGGCCAAGCATACTGATACCAGTACTTCTGTTTGGCTCAGCATCAATAAATTTGTCAACAATTTCGAATTGCAGAAATTTGACCACACATTCTTCCTTCGTTCGAGTCCCAACATAGTCGGCAATCTCCGCCCAATCTTCATCGTAGCGCTCCAAACCCTCGAGCAGACGAAGAGTTTCTGCGTCATCCCAAGGTGCGTCCCGGTCAGGGATTGATGAGTAGGTTGGATTCTCCATTTTTACATAGTATGATTTCAGTTGATTAGCTGGGAATCTGCCATCCGAATAACAATTAGGACATAAGTCGTATCGAATCTTGGTCCCCTGGGCTGTGGAGGAGTTCTCATGCGAATTGTGGTAATGGACGCGAGTGCAGTCAATGCCACAAGTAAAACAATTGACTTGAGATACAGATTTGGGAAGGTCTCCTATGGATTTCAAAGCATCTGAAGTTCCATTTGTGGCGGGTGCATCTCCGTTCGCTTGCTTCTCTGGCGTTTTGCTCGCAACCTTGGTCTCTCTAGCTGATGCCTCGTATACATTTCGTCCAATCTCCAAATTTCTGTCCGGCTTCGCTGACGCGCTCACTGCGGCCTTTGCTTCAGTGTCTGGATGGTCTTTACCTTTGACCAGAGTCGGATCAGAAGCTGGCTGCCATGGCTGTAATCCTCGAGGTGTATCGCAGATAACTTTGAAGTGTCCAGTAAAGGGTGGTCCAACAGGCGAAGGTCTCTGATCGGCATCGACCTAGGAATTTGTTAGCAAGGGCCAGATCCGATCGAATATTACCAGAACGTACCTGATAGTTGATCAGACCCCATTGCTCAAGGAAATGGTGAACCCGCATAATGGCACAGACATCACCTGCCAGATTTCGCCGACAAGCAGTAACAGTTAGGTATTCGATTGGATTCAGACGATATGTGTTGATCATAAAATCGCGATAGTCTTTGTATACCGCTGGAGTCTTACTTCGATTCCGACTGTTGAAGAATTCTGGTACTGCTTTTCTCTCGATCGAATGGACCGTATGCATATCAAACCATGTGCTGTAACTTGGAAGAATGATAGAATGTGATTGGGATATAAGGTGTTCTCGGGCAGAGGATTCTATCGAAGCTTTCGTCTTCTCCGTCTGCTCTTCCGAAGTAGCTGGAGCACCATCCGCTCCAGGCTCCTGGCTGATTTTTACATCCGCCATCTCGTCATCCTTAGCATCTCCGTCTCGTGGTGGTGCATTTGGCGCGTCGAGCGGATTGTCAGAAACGACTACAGGTGTGGAGTTTGAGGTATCGGTTTTGATGGCGGGGGCCGTTTGATTGCCATCGTTATCTGCCATGTCAACGTCGGCAGCTATTACTGTCAGTAGGTGCAACAATAAAGTTAGAGTATAGCATACACTCATTCGCTGCTCCCCCCTGGCCAGAGCTTCCTTCACGACCAGATGGCGACGCCGAATCTCGCTGGAGCGGAGGCTGCGCAAGAATTGGATTACTGCCGGGGGTAGCGCCGGCGGCATCAGAGCCAAAGTTTAAAGAGTCGTCGTCCATATTGTAATTGCGTTGTAAAGTGCAGAATGGAGATTGTCGCAAAGAGTGTGCTGTTCAGAGGTGTCGTTTCTGCTATTTGCGCCAGGAGTAATCAAATGCCCAATATGGGTTCAGATCATTCTAATCTGATCAATGTCGGCAGTTTTCGCTTCGAGTCTCATGCAAAACCCGTAATGAATTGTGTTGCTGATAAAAGTGCAGGTTTGGCGCGTTTGATGGATTCACAATAGAATTTCTGGTATGTCGCGACTTGGTGGTTCAAGCGCGCTGGATCTTGAGCGTCGAAGCTGTGAGATTTAGTGCCTGGCTTTGTGCCTTGAATACAAGGCTTCAATAGTACCCCGGCTCAAGCCCGCTTTACCTCGGATGCCGATGACAGGAACTATCAAGTAGTTTACGATGTTTCCCTTCAAGCTTTTGCAACAACGTCGAAGTAATAATGATTCCAAGGATAGGAAACTCGGTTTTGCGCAGTGCACGCAGCCAACTAAAGTCACATAGTGGCCCAACCTACGTCGCCTCCCTCTCGGCCTTTTCCCGATTATTATCTTCCCTTGCGGTACTCGAACAGAAAGATGGCAAACTCCTCCAAGGAGCGCTAGGATCAGTGACTGCTGCACAGAAGTTGGGAGGATCAATCACTGGTTTTATTGCGGGAAGCAATATCAAGGCCGTGGCAGAAGAAGCTGCCAAGGTGAAAGGAATTGAAAAGATTATTGCCGTTGATAATGCATCATATGATAAAGTTAGTCGTATTTACTGCTCGAATCACAAGTATTCCTAACGAACCTTAGGGACTTCCGGAAAACTATGCTCCATTACTTGTCGAGAATATAAAGAAGGGAGGATTCACACATATTTTGGCTGGTCACTCTGCATTCGGAAAGAGCTTGATGCCCCGCGTTGCCGCGTTACTCGATGTTCAACAAATCTCCGATATAACAGCAATTGAAGATGAAAAGACCTTTGTTCGACCCATATACGCAGGAAATGCTATAGCTACGGTCGAATCTTCAGATGACATCAAGGTCATTACAATTAGAGGGACGGCATTCGCAGCTGCTGAGACAGAAGGTGGTTCAGCATCAATTGAAGATGGTGTGGACTCAAATGCAGAGTGTGCTACGGAATGGGTGTCGGAACAGCTGTCGAAATCAGACCGACCCGACTTGGCCACTGCTGGGAAAGTAGTGTCGGGCGGACGAGGATTGAAGTCCAAGGAGGAATTCGACAGAGTGATGTTGCCACTGGCGGATGCATTAGGAGCAGCGATCGGAGCTTCCAGAGCAGCTGTTGACAGCGGTTATGCAGACAACAGTCTGCAAGTCGGACAGACTGGAAAAATTGTAGCACCACAACTATACCTGTGTGCAGGTATTTCGGGAGCAATTCAACATTTGGCAGGAATGAAGGATAGTAAAGTCATTGCAGCCATCAACAAAGATGCCGATGCACCAATCTTTCAGGTAGCCGACGTTGGATTAGTTGGGGATCTGTTTGATAAGGTGCCAGAGCTAACGGAAAAGCTGAATAAGTAAATTATAAATACATATGATATCCAAGGAATTAGTCCAGAACAGCAAGCATTTTAGATATGCTGGTGAACTTTTCTCTTTCCTTGCCGACCTTGCGGCCATTTTCTTTTTCTGCTGCGTCTATTCTTTTCCAGTCTTCCCAGCTGATTCTTCTAAGATTTCTTTCAGCCGCTCCGGCTTTGACGCCTTCCCAACCCAAACCGGTGTTTCCGTCAGGGTTCAGGAAGGGTTTGTTTTCTTTCCAGTCCATGACTATCGAACTGGCCGTGGAGAACGCATCATCCATAGTACTGGCGATAACACCAGTTGGTCCTCTTTTGACCCAACCAGCACAATACATGCCTGGCATGGGTGTTGCTGTCGCGGACTGCAACCAGTCCTTTTGGTTATCGACAACACGACCAAGAAAGTCATTTGGTATTACCCCTTTTGTGTTATCAAACGGTATGTTGAGAGTATCAAAGCCAGGAAGTGCTTCGGACTTGTAGCCTATTGAACGCATAGCAAGCGAAGCAGGTAGATATATTTTTTCTCCAGTACCAATGGCCTTTGCGCTACGATCAAAGGGGCTTGGATGTAGAGACGTTTTCTCGAAAGCAACATTCCCTAGCTTATCTTCATTTGTTTGATCTGGGTTGAACGAAGTCGGCGACATGCAGAAGTCGAGTGACCATGATCTTGGCGTCTCAGAGACCAAGGAATTTCCACCCTTAAGAAGGACTTCCATTATCCGACGCGGCGGTCGGTCTAAGCTTTTCAGGTCTTTGGGAATCAAGGTGGCATCTACTGGATGAAATGCTACGTTTGGTAGCCGCACAAGTTCTCGAACTTCTTTGATAGAAAAAGCAGCCTACATTTCGTGGTCAGTATTCTTTGGCAGGCGAGGAATCAATAGCACCAACCTGTAGCGGACCTCTTCTTCCCACGACATTGACCCTCTTAACCTTGCTCTTCTCCAGGGTTTGGATAGCCTCATCGGTGATGTCTGTCTTCCGAAGAACATTGACATCTTCCAAGAGAATACGAGCAACATCCAATGCTACATTTCCTTGTCCAATGACGACAGCTTCTTCACCCAACGAGAGATCTGGCGCCAGCCCAGCGTACTCTGGCAGACCGTTATACCAGCCGACAAACGCTCGAGCTGAGTATATGCCTTTGAGTGTTCCTTCACCTGGGATATTCAAGGTTCGATCTTTCGAAGCGCCATACGCGAAGAGTATCGCATCGTAATGTGGAAGTAGTGACTGCAAAGGCAGCTCCGAGTCAGAATTGCCAATGGCAATATTGCCAACAAAGTTGAATCTTGGTGACTCTGCGACTTCTTGAAATTTGTCCTGGCAATTCTGTTGACCGAATTAGCCATGTATCAAGATACTTCACAAGACTCCTTGTACCTTCACATCAGGATGATCCGGCGCAACCCCGAAACGAACCAATCCAAAAGGCACCGGTAGGTGTTCATACATATCCACGACAGCATCTTCAATCTTCGACATCACCTTATAGGAGGTATAGAAACCGGCTGGCCCTGACCCGATGACGGCCATTCGAAAGGGCCGGCCATTTCTAGAGTTGGTGGCGGTAGTATATCTTTTTGCTTTCGTAGTCGACTGAAGACGTCGAGTCGTCGAGCCCCTCTTCGCTAATGACTTAATGCAGCGAGCGCAAACCCACTGGTTCGTGAGACCCCTCATCATTGATAGTTCAGATGAGCTGGCGGCTCCGAGGTTCCAATAATGGATGTTCCAGAGAAAATAAAGTTATCGCGATAAGGAGCGGGCGTTGCTGTGGTTACTGTTTGTTTTCCCCACCCCTAATCAATAGCGCTTCCCCTGCTCATACCTAGCTGTCATATTCCCACCACGCCCACATTCCACATTGCAATTTGCTTTGCATTCTTAATAATCTCGAACATCTTGTCTCTGTTATAATAATGGCTGTTAGACCTCCTTATCTATATGATGCTATCAAGACAGAAGGGCCTAGAAGCCCGTACAAAGAGTTCGATCCCAAAGCAGTAACTCGCGCAAGCCAGACTCCGAGAGCACCACGGCGCAAACAAGAAGGTCCTTTGGTATCTTTCAATCAACACCCAGAGTAGGTTGTAACTTCATGAGAGATTAGTAATTGCTAACAAAAGTAGTTCTTATTTAATTTTGCCATTGCAAAACACATCTGGGAAGTACATGAATCCCAAGGTCAAGGTGTGGGTCAAGTGGACGAGGATCATCCAGCTGGTTCTGAGATGTCTTCAAGTACTATGTGCCGGTGGTCTTTTGGCTTTCATGATCATCATCCGAGGCCTGGATGATACCACAACTTGGATTCTCCGTATTGTCGTAAGCGAGCTTGTAATCTCATTTCATTATGTGATTGACTAACTCATCTAAAGCCGGGTGTCGCTCTTCTCCATGCAGTTTACGGCATCTACCACTTGTCGCGAAAAGCTTCAGGAAGAACGCCGGCGTCTTCCGCAGGCTACATGTTATTTGCCTCATTCTTTGATGTCGCTATCCTTCCATTCTATGGATATAGTTCGTGGCTGGGTTGGGATCACCAAATGCCAGAAAGACTCGACTCATGGTTTGTTGTTGTCAATGACCCCAGTAAACTGACCGCCGAATTTGCCCGGATTGTGTTTTTACTGGCAACTATTGGTGGAGGATTACACCTCATATCACTCATTATTGGGTTGTACCTAGCAGTAACTTTCCGCAAGATCACCAATCTACCACCAGATATGAATCCTTTGGAAGACAACCTGACTTCCCGTCACAAGCGAAACAAGTCGTCGATTTCAACAATGACAACTGAATCGACAGCTGAGAAACGTCTATCCACCCCTCTAGAAAGCAAGAGAAGTTCGGGGGCAGTTTACGAAGATCTTTCACGCCCGCCAACCATACCGTTCTTCCACACCCGTACCAACTCTAACGATTCTTTGCCATCTTATAAGTCAGATCCACAAGACTCAAGAATTGACTTACCAAGCCGCCAGTACCAGCTCCGTAACTCAAACGGATCTTCCATCATCCTTGACAACCCTATCAATCGTCGCTCGTATGCTCAAAGCACGTCTCCAAAAAGAAAGTCTTACCAAGAGGTGCCGTTATCAGATGCCGCTTCTCATCGCAGCTCTCGTCAAAACGAAAATGCGTCTCAAGGCTGGTATGCTTCTGACTCACTCAACAAAAACCGCAACCGTAGTCGATCACCTCAAAAAGGAACGTATGAGCCCGTCACCCAAGCCTACGACACCGAGGATACAGAAGATATAGGACATAGAGGCCGTCACACCCGACAAGATTCTGCATCTTCATCTCGTCATCCCCACGCCAGCCCACTGAAATCCAACCCCCAAACGCCCCGAAAACACAGATTTAATACCAACTCCGAACCACCGCTATCAAACATCTCAAAGATGTCCTCAAACCAGGATGTCGATATCGCAGACATGTCATCTCAGCGATCTCCCTCACCAGAACCCGAACTCAGAGATAACTTCAAAGCTCGATTCTATGGTGATCTTAAACCTGCTACACCTCCTATTTTGGTCGGTGCGGGTGGGACCAACAGACAAGTTTCTTCTGGAAATGATTTCTTGAATCAGAAGGGGAGGTTTAAGAAGAGAGATGCTAGTGGGAAGATTGCTGAGGAGGGGTTTGCTGGGAGTCAGGGTGGGTGGGGGACGAGGTTTAGAAAAGTGAGCGGGATCTAGATAATAGATTTGGTGGTGAAAGGGATGGATATAGGGGTCGTTTTGGAGTTATATATATGGGGGATTTGGAAACATGGGGGACTTGCGTTAGGATTTAGGCATAGGCCTGGGTAGTTAGGGTGCTGTACTTGGAATCTTGTATATAATTGCTATTGAGACATGAAGGATATGTATAATGGGAATTGTTAATAAATTTCCTCTTCCAAAATCTCTTCATTTCCATCTGACATTTCCTCCTCAACCTCAGATTCAATCAGATCTTCATCCACCTCCTGCTCAACCAACCTCGCTCCCCTAACATACCCCGCCAAATCCACATCGCCGCCCTTCTCCCCATCCAAATCCCCCTCTTTCCAGCCAACCTGATCCCACGCCCCCAATCCACAAAGATGTCTCATAGTCGGTCTCCCATGCGGACAATTCCAGGGCTTATCAATCTCGCCCATATGTCTAACCACATTCCCCATCTGCTTCCCACTCAACGACTTCCCAATCATAATACTACTCCTACAGGCCCTCATCGCAAACATCTTGCGCACCTTACTCGGTCGCGGGATACTCCCATTCGGATACTCCGTAAGCAGCGCAAGCAGCTCATCGAGATCTTCGAGCCCGAACACGGTTTCGCGGGATAAAGGGAGGGAGATGAGGGAGCAGCGGGTGCCGACGGGGAGGGTGTCGTTGAAAGATATGTTGAAGCCGTTTTGTGAAAGGGCCTTTTGGTTTTCGAGGACGATTTCTTCTTCGAGAGCGGTGAGGGAGAGGAGTTTGGGGTGGACTAGACGTTGGGATTGGACTATTGTGGTGGATTGGAGACGTTCGAAGTTGTATTTCTCGTCCGAGGCGTGTTGGTCGATGATGAAGAGGTCGTCGGCGAGGGCTTGTCCTTCTGAGGGCTGGGTGATTGAGGTTCTTGTTGCTAGGATGAACCCGAGGTTGAATTGGCCTACGATTCTCATTTTGGCAAAATCCGGTTTTGAGATTGTTAGAGATAGCTTTTCTTCGGCTTTGGAGGAATCGATTGAGTCGTCTTCTGTGTGACGGGAGGGAAGTTGGTCATAGGTGGACAGCATAGTGTGTAAGCTAGAGATCTGTTCTTCGATATTGATGACGCTTGTTTTAAGAGGCTTCACAATATTGAGGGTACTTTCTTTCCTCCGAGCGCTACCTTTCAGAAGACTTTTGGCTCTGAGGATGTTTGCCTGTGAAGGTTGCATCGCAGCTTCTTCGGCGGCCTGAATAAGATGCTGAACCTTGGCTTCTTCTCGCGCCTTTTTCTCACCTTCGTCAATGTACTCATCGTCTGCATCCTCGTCATCTATAGCTGCCTCAAGCTCTGATACGGGTCCGGCGTTTGCTTCACTATCCGGTTTCTCGGCCAACTCACCAGAAGATTCGATTGCGTTGTTTTCGACAGGGTCACTGGATGGATTTATGGGCATACGCTGGGTCTCGCTCTGGAACCCTTCTCCACCCTCGTCATGTTCCCCGGGGTCAGATGAGATAGATGGTGTTCTAGGTGAGCGTGTTGCTTTGCCTTCTTCGTCTTCGTCTTCGTCTTCATCTTCGTCTGATTCCGCTGATTGTGTGGTGCCTGGAGCTCCAAAGCGCTGGGAGAGTCGACTCCCAAATGATGGTAGAGGTGCTTTATTTTTTGGCTTCGGCGTGTGAATACGAGAGTTTCTCGATGTGCAGCGAACAACACCCACAGGAGCACTTTTAGCTGCAGGTGTACCAATCATCCGAGTCGTCGTGTCACCGTCAATGGTAATTGTAGCTATCTCAGCGGGGATACGGTGAGTTTTGGGGTTACTCGAAAATCGGCTTGATAGAGAAGGAGGAGATTTGGAAGGGGACTCCAAAGCAGGTATAGGCGCTTCGGATCTGTTGTCCTTATGCATTTCGGCTATCCTCGTATTGAAATCTGCCACTGGAACTGGTAATTTAAAGGTTGGCGCCGGAAGAGAAGATCGAACTGTAGAGAGCGAACTGGCTAATTCATTTCTACGTTCGCCGTCGTTGTCATTATCATCCGTGTCCTGGCTTACATCTCGAAAATTTTGAAGGAGATCTAGTTTCTCCTTTGGAAGTTTTCCGGCAACATTCGCAGATCTAGAATTCGTCTCTTTAGCCTCCGATCTATCCTTTGTGTTCCTACCAGCCCAATTCGAGATAAGATTTAGATTGTTATCAGAAGATTTTGTTAATCTTCTCCGGCTAGCGGCATGTTCATCTTGTAAATCGGATATCATACTTTGATTATCATCATCAGAGTTATCTTTTCCGGTATCGTTCGGATTCGCGTCATGTTCATCTTCTCTAGCTGGAGAAGTAGAGCGCTGGCGTTTTCCTAACGAGGCTTCGCTTGGAGAAGAAGAGCGAGCCCTTTTTATCGACGAGGTTTTGGAAGTAGTAGATGATTCTCGGTTTATCGTTAATTGTTTGTACGATGGCTGTTTCTGCACTGGTAATTGAGATATTGGCACAGTATAATCTTGCGAGTCGAATAAAAAAACAAGAGCCTCCTTCAAGTTTTCCAGCATGCGAGTCTGATCGTGTAGCATGATCGTCCTCTTGTCAGGACTCACATTGACATCATATAGATGGGTATCCAGTTCAATATTTGCAAATATGAAAGGAGACTGGGAACCATTATAAGCTTTGTACACTTCGTTGAATGCCTTTGCAACCTGTGGGAGACCACATGGTCTAGCGTTCACAAAGAACATCTGGCGATCAGGGGTTGTCCGGCCTTCCCCAGATGCTGGGCGAGATATGTGGCCTACGATTCGAATATCTTTTTGACCGCCATCCTCTTGCGTACTCCATCTCTGACTTGGTCCACTGGTCGGTTCGAGCTTTAATTTCAAGTCCATGGGGACAAGGGCTGTGAGTGTCTTCGCTCCGAAAACATTAACGATATTTTCTCTGGTAGTTTTGTTGCCCTTTGTAGAGAATAGGGAAGTCTTCTTGCCCTTGCCAGCCTGCTGTGATACGGAGAACTTGACACCCGTTTGGATGCAGGCATACTGGCCTAGCACTCCAATTACTCTACTCCATTCACGCTTTATATTACGCTCCAACTCTCGCCGTCTGACCGGCAGATTATTGAACAAATTCTCGACGGATACGGTGGTGCCTTTCTGCGCTGCTACTACGCTTGTTCCCTTCAGCTTTCCCGATACTTCAAAATCCAGCTTGGTCCCTTTCGGAGCATCTGCGGCCATGCAAGTTGTGACGGAGAAGTGTGAAAGAGCGCACAATGATGAAAGTGCTTCTCCGCGGAACCCGAAGGTCTGAAGGGTAGTTAAATCAGAATAAGTGGCGAGCTTCGAAGTATGATGTTTGAGGGCTAGAGTTTCGTAGTTCTGTGGCGAGATGCCGTCGCCATTGTCCTGAACCTCGATTGATTCTAGTCCCTGATTTTTGAACCTGACATCTAGAATTCGAATCAGCAAAAGCAGACGAAGATGATTGTGTTGTATACCAACGCTGGTGGCACCGGCGTCCAGACTATTTTCCACCAATTCCTTCACCACCGAACACAAATCAACAATGACTTGACCGGACTGGATTTGATGCACCTGCCTGTCGTTAGATTCATATCATACGCATCCAGGATTGATTTCACTTGCAGTCCGGCCTTCAATAGCCTTTATGGTGGCCATAGCATGATTGATGGGGTGGGTTTGGAAATGTTCCGGGGACGCGGGGAGACGCGACCAAGCTACCACTCTCAATTGGCGACGCGACTTTTCTAAAGTGCTTTTGAAGAGTCCCCACCAGAGCATTTACATATATGCAGTACGAGTATTGGATCTCTACCTTTGTTATATAGACAGTCATGATGATTATTTCTATATAATGGTAGCTAGGCATATTTTCCAACGGTTGCTGCAATTTTTTACCAACATGGTACCTAGTTTTCTAGAAGAGCATAATGTACGCTGTTAAACTATACTATATGCAGCACAGACTAAGTCTCATCCAGAAAAATAGCATTGTCACTTCTTAGAACGTTTACCTCCTCTCATTGACTCTCTAAAATTCGATACATGAAACGCTCTAAAGTTCCTGAGTTAACAAATAGCGAATGGAAAAGACTTGAAAGGTCATACTAAGTTTGTATTCCGAAGCTGTTCCCTCGTTCGACTTCACAAAGGCCCTAAGTCCGAAGCGCCCTAAACGCCGACACCGAGGTCGAATCGCTCACAGTCAGGGGGTATTTCGTCATCGGTAAAAATATATTCCGATCCATTGCACGGCTTTCTTTGGTGGGACTACCCCACATTGTTGTATGACTCCAGCCGTTGTCGGCGTATTTTGAAGGAAAACACATTCCAAACATATTCAATCTTTCAATTAGATTGTCCCAGCCATTGAACAACTTGATCGCACCCAGAAGCTCTACTCAGCCTGCAGCATAGTTTGAACTTTACACAATTCGAACAACGAGCTTCATACTCCACAACTACGATCGATTCCCTCTTTCGCCGCCACCACTTAGCTTCCCAACCCCGAATATGTCTACACCGCCAGGACCCTCGGGAGGACCATCTTCAAGCAAGATCAATACCGTGGGCAAGGCTTTTGCCCATATTGACTTGGATGGTCACGATCTTCCTCCATCGCCCGCTCCATCTACACCTACCAATGGACGAAAGTACGCCCTTGCGACCGAATTGGTATACACAGAAAGCAAGGATCAATATGGAGCTTCGAGTATGCCTATCTATCAGTCTGCTACTTTCAAACAAACCTCTGCTGGCGGAGGATCAGAATATGATTACACGAGATCCGGAAATCCTACGCGGACTCATCTGGAGCGCCACCTAGCTAAGATCATGAATGCGGCGAGAGCATTAGTGGTGGGATCGGGAATGGGTGCATTGGATGTCATTACGCGAATACTACGCCCAGGAGACGAAGTCATTACTGGCGATGATTTATATGGAGGCACCAACCGACTGTTGACCTATATGGCAGCCAACCACGGCATTATCGTTCACCACGTCGATACCACAACACCAGAGAAGGTTCGAGGTGTCGTTTCACCAAAGACAGCCATGGTACTGTTGGAAACACCAACTAACCCGCTGATCAAAATTGTTGATCTCCCATCAATTGCAAAGATTGTGCACGAGACCAACCCCAAAGCATTGGTTGTAGTCGATAACACCATGCTTTCGCCCATGCTCTGTAACCCGCTTGACCTTGGAGCCGATATCGTTTATGAATCCGGAACGAAGTACTTATCCGGACACCACGATATTATGGCCGGCGTTTTAGCCTTTAACGACCCAGCCATTGGTGACAAAATGTACTTTACAATCAATTCGACCGGGTGCGGTATTTCACCGAATGATGCATTCTTATTGATGAGGGGAATCAAGACCCTTGCAATTAGAATGGAGAAGCAGCAGACAAATGCTCAACAAATTGCTGAGTTTCTTGAATCGCACGGTTTCCGAGTCCGCTATCCTGGTCTGAAATCGCACCCTCAGTATGATTTGCACTGGTCCATGGCAAGAGGCGCGGGCGCTGTTCTGTCATTTGAGACTGGTGATGTCAATCTCTCTGAACGTATCGTTGAAGCAGCTCGATTATGGGGTATCAGCGTCAGCTTTGGTTGTGTCAACAGTCTCATTAGCATGCCTTGTCAAATGAGTCATGCGAGCATCAGTGCAGCAACGAGAAAAGAAAGACAAATGCCTGAAGATATCATCAGGCTTTGTGTTGGCATTGAAGATGTGGATGATCTCATCGATGATCTTCAACGAGCAGTACGTGTTTCCATTCCGCTCAGCGCTTGATCATTACTAACAAAGCACAGCTTGTTCAAGCAGGTGCCGTAACAGTGACGATGGATGGCTTCCACGCAATTGGCTCTGCTCAAGAAATTGCCCAAATACCAATAGAAGAGTCAGATGCTGCTGCTGCACCATCGTAGAGTCTGAATTGTTTCGCGTTGCATTACATTGGGGTTTGGCGTTAAGGGACGAGGTGTGGTGAAAAATCTTTGCTTTAGTTATACGTGTACAATGATCCTCACGGTATAGTGATATGAATGTTAGATATCTGAGCGTTATCTTTGGGGCATATTTAAAGAAATAATGGCCAAAGGATAACCCAGCCTGGCTCCATCTATCGGCTCCATCTATTGAAATTTAAGAAGTTTCTCAATGCTGCCAAGTGGCTGTTCCAACTTCTCCTCTAGCTTCTTCAAAAGTTTATCTCTTGCCTTTTACTTGATCTGTCTTGCTGCCTTGTGCTATAGCGCGGGGGCTTTATACATCTCGTCATTGCGCAATCGCCGCATCGCCTAATCCCACTTTCAACAAGATGCTCTCGAACTCGCGGTGGACAATACGTGGCAGTCGAACATGATGATAATTCGACGAAGTTGACACCATTATGTACGTCTGCGATTTCCCCCAAAACATGCATGCTTGCCTGTTTCGCAATTCAAGACAACAGAGCAGTGAAGAGTACTTATTACAAGGCGAAGCACAAATGCCATGACCTTGGCATGTGTCTTGGCAAAATAAGCATAGAGAAATCAAGGATATCAGATTGCTATCTCTACGGTATTTATCCATGAGGGGCCTGGGCATCATGGAAGTTACAAGGCGTTTTGATATCACACCACGTGTAGCACGATTTTCTTTGCAGCTAAATAATTGTCGACTTTCCAGCTCGGCCGATCACATAATGATAGGTAATTGTATGTTTTGGCAGTCAGACAATCGTCAACTCAGGCCTAGAACTTTCTACATCTAGCATGAGATGGGAATGTCGCTTCGTCAAAGTATCCGCCTCAATAGGAATTCGATATCGTATTTGTAAACGCTTCAAAGGGTCAAGCTCTCAGTTTCAGCCGCAAATTTTTCTTTTGCGGTTTTCACTGTCACAATGCCAAGATCAATGCTCCGGTTCTCTACATGTGGCTTATTATACGAGAGGTGATACGCTATTTCACCCTTCAGCTGAGGCTGGACCTCACATTTATTGGTTGTCGTGGTATTTTGCTGTCTTTGACCTATATTTAAGCCAGCAATAAAGTCTTCGGCCAGCCTCGTCGCAGGAAATTGAAACTCTTTCGAGACTTGTGTTGTTTGGCACGATTAATTTGTTGTAATTGACTGACCTCGATTCTCTTGAAGACGCTCGCTTTCTCGTTGATTTGAAAATTATCGTGGTTTTCCGGCTCGCCGTCTGTGTGCATTGCATTTTCAATCAGAGCGGGGTCATACTTTGCGGAATGGCTACTGTTACTGGGCACTACCAACCTGCTGCTCTGCCAGCAGGTTACAAAGCTCACTGGAATACGCAATACAGCGCTTGGTGAGGTTTACTTTTATTTTTTTTATCAGGCTCTAACAGTGGATTCAAGGTTCTACGAGAATATATACACAGGAGCGTCTGTATGGGAGAAACCAATTCAACCCGCGATCCCACCTGTATCACAAGCAAGTCCACCGGCTGCACCACCACCAGGATATCAAAATAGTACAAGTGAAAACAAAAACGATGCTTCTCTTCAAACGGCGATGGCAAATGTCTCATTGGGGCCCCAGAAAGAGGTTCAGCAACAGTCTAGTTACTTTCCTGAGACTCACAAACCTCAAGCTTATAATCAGTATCCTCCCGCAGCGGCCACCAATGCGCCAAACCACCACCAGCAGCCTTCATATAGTACATCACAAGCTCAGACTTATCAACAAGCTAACCCAAGCACTCAAACGCCAGTCACCCAAGCATACAGTGCTCAGTCGCCGACAAACCCTGTAGTGCAACAGCAGGCTACCCCGCAAGGAGGTTATGCTGGACAAGGACAACCTGTATATCAGACACATACACCTATATCCGTTACATCACCCGTTCAGCAAAACCAATATGGACAGCAAGCAACTCCCCAGTCATATCAACCAACCCCATCTCCGAGTGTCAACACGCAAGGATATGCTCAACAGACTACTTATACGCCAGTGTCTACTCCTGGTCAGGTTCTTTCACCACAACCAGGAGCGCCTGTCACATATTCGCAACAAACAGCTCCAACTCCCACAACACAAGCTGCTTCAACTCCGGCGTATGCTGCCTATCCTTCTCCAGCTGCTACCCCTGGAACGCAACCTCAATATGTCCAAACACCTGTGTACGGTCAACAGCAACCGGTATATGCTACTCAAGCAACTCCAGGTATACAGCAGCAGCCACAACAGCCACAACAACAGCAACAAATGCAACAACCCTATGCCCAACAACAAGGCTACGCTCAACCAGCAGCCACCGCGGCTCCAATGAACAACACCATGCAACCCACAGCAGCTCAAGCAGGACTCGCAGGCGTAGTCGGCGGCGGAATAGTAGGTGGTCTCGTCGCTCACAACGCAGGCACTCCCCAATACGCAGTCAGATCCGGCAGTGTAGCTGCTCCATCCCCACAACCAGGTTACGGCATCCAACAAGCAACAACCCCAGGTTATGCACCCCAACCCGTCTACGCAGCGCAACCAGTCTACGCTACCACTCCAGGCGTACAGCAGCAAGGCGTACCAGTCTACGGCCAACCCCAACAACCCGGCGTATACCCCCAACAACAACCTCAACTCATGCAACAACCACAACCTCAATACGCCGTCGCAGGTGCCGCACCAGTCGCTGTAGGCGCAGCAGCTGGAGCCAAACCCAAACCAGCCAGCAAAGCAGGCGGCCTTGCGCTTCTAGGCGGTGGTGCCGGGTTGCTGGCTGGTGGTGCGTTGATGGCAGGCATGATGAATAAGGAGACGAAGAAATTGAAGAAGCAGATTTTTGGGAAGAGTAGTGGTGGGGGCCATGGTGGGGGAGGACATGGAGGTGGTGGACATGGGGGTGGACATGGTGAAGGACAACATGAGGAACAATATGCCGAGGAGGAATATGAAGAGGATGGGGGTGGGGATGATGGGGGTGGGTGGGGGGATTTTGAGTTTTAAATGGTTATTGGTTAAGTGGTTGAAATGAGGATATGGAACTGATATTTACATTCGAAGTGAGTCTTGTGGAGAGTTGATTTACCTCAGTTCGCCTTTGAAGACGTTGCAATATATTCCCTAAAACAAGCATCTCTTTCACATACGACCATAGACTGAAGATCATAGGGCATCCCGTCCGCTCTGCCAGACTCAAGCTTCAGATCGGTAGATTAGTAGTTGGGTGGGTGACCACCAGCGAATACCTACTGTTGTATGTTTTTGACTTTTCTTTTTATCAGAATCTTTTCACGGGACGGTCTAGGGAAGATGCAGTTGAAGAGATAGGCAAGTTGTTGAACTGCAGGCTTTAATGTTTTTGAATGAGCCTGGTTTTGGTATACTAAGTGATTCAGTCAATTGGGACTGCCGATTTTTAATTTCTTTTCGCTGGAGGGGGACGCTCGCTTAGCGAAATTAACATGACTTCTTAGGGATTCAGTTCGAGAAAGAAAGCAAGCTGCACTGATTGTTTGGTGGTTGAATAAAGGAAGTACATAGTAACATGTTAATCACCGTGAAAGTATCTTATTGGCGGGGCGTCACATGTTTTCTTTGTTACACGATTGTTGTTAGACAACGGAACAGCAATGACATATTTAGCAAGAGCACATAAGGTTGATACATTCTTTTGAACTTTACTCAACACCTACCATCAACTTTCTTCTTACAAAAATTAAACTCCCAATTTAACCCCTCAGGATTCCAAGTTTCCAAACAAGCAACTCCCCAACCCATTCTATCAAAATGTCCACCTCATCAACCCGCTCACCCCAAACCGAGACCCTCTACTTCGCCTACGGCTCCAACCTCTCACTAGGCCAGATGTCCCGTCGCTGTCCCCAAAGCCGGTATATCGGCCACGGCATCCTTCACGACTATAAATGGGCCATCAACGGCCGTGGCTACGCAACTGTACATCCCTCGCCGGGTGATTGGGTGGAAGGACTGTGCTACCTTCTAAGTCCCGCCGATGAGGAGAACTTGGATGTTAATGAGGGTGTAGCCATGGGGTGTTATACCAAAGAAACTTTGGAGGTGACGGTGAGGCCGGGACATGCGGCTGTTGTAGGGAGGTTAGTCGGGGAGGCTGATGTGAGAGTTATGGGGGTTGAGACGGGAGGAAGGGATTTATGTTCGGAGGGAGAGGGGAGCGTGGTAGAATGTCTGGTGTACGTGAGTCCTGGACTGGAGGTTGGTAGGGCGAGGAGTGAGTATGTTGGACGGATTGGTGCCGGGGTGAGAGATGCTGCGAAATTGGGGATGGGGGAGGAGTATTATTTAAGGTATATTTCTCCGTTGATGGGAGGGGGGGTTAGACATTAGAGGAGAGGGTATTGGTAATATGAGAAATTTATAGGAAATATGTGTAAATGTGAATGTGCTATTGAGGAGTTTGGGGCGTTGAGAAAATGATGTTGTGAAATTGGGAATAAGATCATGGCAATACAGCGATTCGAATATCGCTTATCATTTATTCAACCCCCCTACTGAGTTCTATATCAATAGTTTACCACAATTATTAGCATTTATTGACCAAACTTCAAAGTGATACCCCTTTTGTAATGCTGGAAATGCGAAATCTGGACCCGATTAAGCGAGAGATCTCCGGAGCCGATTCGGAATGCCCTGCACCGGCTTGAACCACGGAAATTCAGGAACCTACCGAAGCTGCATTGATGGTTGTAAGCAAAGCTACGAAGTCAAAGCTCTCTTTCTGGTAACCTATCGAATTAATGGCGATTCTGAAATAAGTGCAGTCAAATGCGGAGGTAAGGGCGTTGCTTTTGAAATCAGAATTGGTAAGTCGCATCGCCACCATCATCACGTGACCACATTTCCATCCCTTTTCGGTCATCTTCCACAACATTCGCGATGATTCGGGAGGCAACAAGAACAAGCAAGAAGCAACTTGTAAGCAACAGAACTCTCTGGTAGTATCGAGACACCATTCTTGACAATTCCAGAATGAGCCAGGAGCGTCGTAAGCACTGATTTCTCATACTGGTTGCGCCATCAAACACTGCCTGGTTGTGGCTAGAATAAGTATATATATGTCTTTTTGTTACAGCTAGAGATTTCTTTTCATCATTCAGAATCAGATTCATATTCAGATCAGAACATCCAAGCAACTTCCAAACCTCTCTTCATCCACTCTTCCAACATTTCAAACTTACTTCACATCTCATCTCCAAACACAACCATCAAAATGCCTTTCTTCCCACAAGCATACCTCTCTTCGGAGTCCCAATTCCTCAACTTCCTCTCTGAGCTCGACAAAGAAGTCTCTCAACAAACCCAAAAGCAAGCGCCAGCACCAGCACAGGCTGTCCCACAAGTCATCCGCCGCTGCCAACCACGACAAGCCAGAGAAGAGACCTTCACGCCTCGCTTCGATGTCACTGAGACTCCAACCACTTACGAGCTCTTCGGCGAACTCCCAGGTCTCGCACAGGAAGATCTGAATATCGAATTCGTTGACGCCCAGACAGTCGTTGTCAAGGGCAAGGTCGTGCGCGCTGGCACTACCATTCCAACACCAGAACCCACCCCAGAAGTAAAGGCAATCGACAACTCCGACACCTCGTCTGAGAAATCACTCAACCCAACGGTCGAGGATGAATACGATGAAGCTGATACCCCACTCGCTACACCTGCTTCTACCACCTCCACCACCACCATCGCTGAGCCAAAGAAGACAGAAGCACCAAAGGCCAAGGCACCAAAACCCAAGTTCTGGGTCTCAGAACGCAAAGTCGGATCATTCGCTCGCAGTTTCTCATTCTCACAACGTCTCGATCACGATAACGTGCAGGCTGTCTTGAAGAATGGGGTTTTACACCTTGTGATTCCTAAGATCACCAAGACGGGAAAGATCGCTGTTACTGTTGCATAGAATTGAAGGGTGATGGATCTGTACGATTATGATGCATTGATTGGAGTTTTCTCGGACTTGGAGTCTAGGGATAGGGATATGCGCGATACATAGCGATGGATTTATAATAGCGATGGTGTTATGAGCTTAATGATACTCTGAAATTAAATGAAAACTTTTAAAAACTAAAAACTATGTTCTGTGCATTGTGAGTTCTGAGTGATGATTTCTAACACTTGGTATTTGATGGATATCATCCCATCAGTCTTTTTCTTTCCACTAGAATTCATGCACATATTCATCGATCGTGACTCACTAACTAGGATCCTCGACGTATTCTTCTATTACCAAAATACCAACCTCAAACACAGTGACGTTTTTCCCTACAACCCCCTATGCCGAAGAAAATGATAGGTAGTTTAACTTCAAATACCCATACCTTTTTACACATATTAATATCTCTGAATCTTTCATTCATGAGTCGTATTCTACAACTACTCCCAAATTATCGCAACCTCTCTCATTACAAATTTACGTCTACGTCGTCGCTCTTACCTGTAACTTATAAAGGGTCCATCTTTGAGCTATCACGCTCTGACCTGTCTACTTTTAATTATCACAATACCGTTCTAGCTAAGCACTAGACATCTTTTATTGCACAAGGAAACACTGTCAACCTTAAAGAGGGTGTAGTACACAACAGCTTAGGACCTACTTGTGCTCCAAATTTCACGAAAATGCATGCCGCCCTGTAAGAAAGACTTTGTTTACTGGACCGAGTTGGTCGAAGGTATAACCGACATGAACATATTCACAACAACCTTGCTACGAGATGATACTATCCTAAAAGGTAAACCCCCTATGTGATTCTTGTTATATTTCTCAGCGCTTGAATGGATCGTACTTTTATGGTGTTTGTCCTTTTCAGTAACATAAATACAGGAAAAGATCCAGGGAGACAGCACACCGACGACCTATCCTTTCTCACAGAACCACATTACCTTAGACGCATCTTTTAGACAACGTACCCAGAAAATGCCACATTTTCGGTTCATCTGGATATAATTGAAGACTAGTCCACGCTCCTTGTAGTCGACATAGGAATGATTTCACGGACCGGGTTTAAAATATACTATTCGCGAGCGGAAAAGGGATTAGCTGTGGATTCTTACCTATGATTTGACGCTTTATACGGTGACTTTCTGTGAATGAGTATTTTCAGTGAATGCTGTAGATAGCTGGATTTATGTAGTACAATCTTGACTTGGGGCAAGTTCTTGCGTCGTTGATTGCATAATCGGATGTGAATAAAGAGGAGAGATGAGAGATGAAAGATGAATTGTAAGTGTTGTATTTGTCTGGTATGTATATAAACTCATGACATGTACTTGCTATGATGATTTCAGGATTCTATGTAAAGAGCCTGGATGAGTATCATAGCGGATGACAACCAATTGTTGATTTTGGCTCTCAGAAGTATTGCCACAACAAATGTTTGTTTGCTCAAGATTTGCAGCTTCAAGTACACACCATTCGTAAACTCTCAGCAGTGATTTGAAGTTTGTCTCAAATAATACGATCTGTCGTTCATCGACTGGCGGTAAAACGTGACCTGTCTGCACGTGGAAAATTGCCGATGTTTGACAGGTTAGGTTGTGTTAAAACGAAACAAACGGCTCAAACGAAAAGCAAACAGCGACACAATGATCAAAAGTAACATCCCGAGACACCGCGACTTTGATCATTTGTCCATTCTGGTCATCCCGTCGTTATTGTCTTGCAAAGTCTCTAAAGCCGCGTTCGCGAAGCCACCCCCCTTTTCTGTCGCCGTTTGTCTGGTGAAATGAGCACGTCCCAGATGGTGCATTTCGCTGTCGATCCAGTGCGGCTATATTCGAATAGGTCGGTACTGTACTATCGTAGCCGCCGTCATCCTGCGTCAATTTAAAAAGCAGAGTCTTCTCTGATGCATAAACTTGATGATCTCTTCCACCGCGTCTTTGATGGACGGCATTATTATTGTGAAGTTCCATCATTTTAATGTTCGCGTTGGTGTGGAGACGGCGCAGACATTTCCATGGGTTGAGAGCTCGACTGACATGGGATGAACTCCTCTGCCAACGAGGATACTCCTAAAATGGATACAGCGAATACAACAACGATTGCGTGACGTTCGGAGAGATATCACGTTTCCCACACGCCGTCGACTCGCACACGATCTGCGTGTCCTTTCGCAAATCATCGATACACAAAATGGCACTGGCACCTCGTGGGAGAAGAGTGAGAGTGAGAGCTTTTAATAGTGCAGGAGGGGAACGACAGCAAACGATTCACAGCGGGTTCGCTCGTCTACATTGTGGCTTCAGCGTGCTTTTCCTCATTGGCTCCTTCCCCTGAGGGACAATCTCTCGTTCCTGATAAAGAGGGGCGCGCTAAACCCTTATCGCGAGGCAGATCCACTCGGTTAAATCCCCCCCAGTTGATCCCGCGAGTGCACCTGGCAAGCTGCAGGTCGACCATCTCGGACCACTCCACCACTCCTTTTGATCTCACCCACCCACGGCCGTGGAGTTCTCCCCTTCTCTCCTTCCCTCTCTTCTCCTCACACGCACACGCAACCTCGCCGTCGCTGTGATCGGATTGTCATTCACCTTCTGTCGCCCTTCTTTTATCGACAGATCGTATCTTCATCCCTTCGCACCGCTCAACCGACCCGAGTCGAGTATAACCACAATAGACGATACACCGTCAACACCCTCTTTAATCCAGACAACCGACCGCGCGAAACAATACGAGCGATAATACCATAATCTGCAATCCGACCACATCAAGTAATAATCGTTCGTCCCCGATCCTCGCGAACATCTACCTTGACGAAAGTCAATAATAAATACACCACATCGTCTTCACGAACGTACGATCGAGCACGAAACCATCATGGCGAGTCACGGTCACTATCGTCACCTCCATGCGCGAGCCCCAGAACCCGTCGCCGAACCCGCGACGTTGGTCTCGGTCGTCTATGTAACCGCAGCTCCTACCTTCGATGGGCCCATTGGAGGATATACTACCGTCGGAGTCGCTGCTCCAGAAACTCCAGAAACCTCTGCGCCTGCGGTTCTCGCAGCAACTGCATCAGCGACAAAAGCTCCAGTCGTCGTTCCAGCTGCCTCGGAAACTTCGACTGCCGCAAAGCAAACACCAGCGTCAGTAATCAAGTCCTTGACTGGAATTGATACAGATACAGGTCTTGTCAGCAGTACCGCCGTTGCCCAATCCTCAACTTCTCTCCCATCAGAGATTATTGCTCCCTCGACTACCCTCGCATCCTCAGCTCCTCTTCTTGCCGCCACGAGCTCTCTCACTTTCTCCGCTACAACATCTGCAAACACAGCGTCCGCGGCTAGTTCAACTTCTACAAGTGATGCCTCCTCGTCGAGCGGAGGTATGGGCGGAGGAGCAATCGCCGGAATTATTATTGGTGTCTTGCTCCTGGTCGGCGCAATTCTGTCCCTCGTCTTGGTATGCATCAGAAAGCGCAAGACTGCTGATAAGCAACGACTTGCCGATTCCGAGAAAAACGACAATTCAAACCCATTCGCCGATCCCGTCCGCCGGGACGACGCAAGCATCCGTTCAAGTCCAAATGCTCCACGTCTATCTTTACGTCCGGTCACTCAATTCATCCCTAACCTCATGGAGAGACGTGCCAGCCGTGGCAATGCTCTCACCATCGGATCCGCAGTCCCATTGTCCGAAAAAGCTCTTCCAGACGTCCGTCCAGAGACTTCTCACTCTACCAATTCCGTCAATCCATTTGGTAACCACGCCGAGACCATTGATTCGCCCAATGCGAACGGTCCAGTTCTCATGACCAGTCCAATTGTCGAACATGCTGCCGCTGCAACAACTCCTGTCACTCCAAACCACGTCCCACAAGCTGTCGCACCTGTCGTGGGTGCTGCAGTTGCTGGTGCCGCTCTTGCCCCAGGTCTTAAACGTGGTGCTTCAAAGCGTGACAATGGTCCTAAACCACTCGACTTCACCAAATCTGGTCCATTCATGGGTCCTCCAAGTCCAGCTGGAACCGATTTCAGCGTCACCTCTGATTCAGCTACCACTCCAACCCAAAGCAACACCTCTGCAGCGATTGCTGCTGCTGGTGGCCCACCTACCAGTGCTGTTCACCGTGTCCAACTTGATTTCAAGCCATCCATGGAGGATGAGCTTGAACTCCGCGCCGGTCAACTCATCAGAATGCTCCACGAGTATGATGATGGATGGGCTCTTTGCATCAGACTCGATCGCTCTCAGCAAGGTGTTGTTCCAAGAACTTGTCTTTCAACCCGCCCCGTCAAACCTCGTCCACAACAAAATGGTCCACGAGTATCCCCACAAGGACATCCAATGACAGCCAACATGCACCAACAAGGTCGACCTATGTCACCAGCCGGTATCAGACCCATGACTCCAAATGGTCAGCAAGGTCGTCCGATGACACCAACTGGACAACAAGGTAGACCTATGACACCTACTGGTCAACAAGGTCGTCCGATGACTCCAAACAGTCAGAACCGACAACGAGGACCTCCAGCCAATGGTCCAATGAACGGTCAAGGTCGTCCTCGAGCCCCATCAAACGCTCAACAACAAGCACGACGCAACTCACCACCAGGACCAAGTCGCATGAACCCAGTTTCACCACCAGAGAACAACTCACCTGGCCCTCTCCGTACACCTTCTGGAAACACCCCACAACGAAAGCCAGTCCCCGGTCAAGCCATGTAAATCATTATCGAGCTTGACCTAGATGACAAATATTTCTTTCGGCGAACCGGACATACACAACAGATCAAGAAATGGGGTATACCAAAGGCGTAATGGGACAAAATTTGGGAGGGTGATTGGTGCCAGATGAAGCGATGAAGCGACATGTCTTTGTGTACAAACTATTTCTCATTTGTCTATTTTCCTATTTTACATCAGAGCTTCCATTGCTGGTGCTTCTAATGGTTGCTTCTTAAGTTTTCATTTTACTGCGCGCGCACTTCTTCGATTCTTGTGTGGCACATCTTGAGAAACAGTTTTCTTCTCGCTTCTGATAGTTAGCTTAAGTGGAAAGAATAATGTTTTTGATGTGTTTTGGAACTCTTGCTTGATAATCTGTTTTGGGATGGTGTGGTTGATGTAGATCCTATTTTAAGATATGAAGCAGAGTTTCTTTGAGATGATAGGGGTGCAGGGAGGGGGGCGATGTAGAGAAATACTTTTGGGTGGTGGTGAGAGGTTAGAGAGTGTAGGGAGGGATGGATACTCATTTCGTTGGTATGTGGCAGTGGATTTGAAAGGTGGTGGTAGGAAAGAGGGAGGGAGGGTTGAAGAGTGAAGTGCTAGCTAGCCGAGTGGTATTACACATGAATGGAAAAGGATATCTTGAACGCTCTTCTTGGTTTTCTCAGATCTTTTTTTTCCAGAAAAACACGACTCACATATCAATCATCAGTCGCCTCTCGCTTTACACAAAGGTAACATCGATTATCCTTTCCAAATTCCCTCAACGAATCTTCTATAAAACCGTCTATCCACTCTTCCATACAGTTGCCCAACACCTCCCCTCGCTAAATCTAGGTCCCCTGGCACTATGGAAAAAGCGAGTCTTACACATCTACCCCACGCTTAACCACTCAATGTCTCTGTCTCTATTTATCTGCAACGACTCTCATTAAACTCTTATACTTCTCACCGGTATCAACAGCACACAACACCGCAATTCCAATAAGACCATAAGTGGTTGTTTCTTACTTTGTGAAGTAAAGTACGCCTCTCGATATTTTAGTTACGCCACCAGCGACAAAGTCTCCAGCTGAGTCTTGGCAGGCCTTTTCGAAACAAGACTTAAGACATAAAATCCTCGAACGGACTTTCTTTCCCTGAATGAGTGGTACGCCCAAAGTATTCAGGGGGAATTGGGCGTATCTGACGATGCGTTCATGGCATAAAGACCTTGGGGGATGTCCCTTCTCAATACGTACCGTAGTCAACTCTCTCTGCTTGACCTCTTCCATTTCTCGCGTCCCGATTTCCAGCAACCAGTGAAGATGAAGCTCTTCCTCGCCATCCCACTCTTTTTCTCAACGGCACATGCACAGGTCAACATGATCTGGCTGCACACCTCGTACCCAGCCTGCAACGCCTGTCTCGACGCGACCTTCGTCGGCTGCGGCCGCGACTACAATTCCGTCGCGTACGCAACCTGCATGTGCAAAGGGCCCGGGGGACCCAACACGGTGACCTGCGTGGGCGTCTGCGATGCCGCGGACGCGCTGGGCGCGAACCTGGGCTCCGTCGTTGCGGGCGGCTGGTATTCGTACTGCGTGGATTACTTCAAGGAGATGTGCCCCGACGCGGAGCAGTTCATGACGGCGGAGCGGTTTCGGGAGAAGTGTGGACCGGATTCTGGGCCGGGGATTGCGGATGCGGTGGTGTCGGGTGCGGTGTAGGTTAGATATCAGTGTGGTTGGGATGGGTGCTGACGGTGGTGGATAGGTCAAGCAGCGAAAGCTCGTCTGGTACCTCGACGGGAGGTGCTTTGGCGACGGAATCAGCAAGTGTAGGGACGACGACGCGGTCGAGAACTGATGCAACAGCAACTTTGCGAGCCGAGTCGACGGGTACAAGTACAAGCTCGGGGTCCACCGCTGTAGCCGCTACGAGCACGCCGTCGAACGACGCTATGCGGTCAAATTCGATCTCTAGGTGGGGGGTCATCGTTGGACTTGGAATCCTGATTGCTAGAATGAACATGTAGGGGGAGAAGAGGCGAATGTGCGCGCCTTTGAGACTCGAGTTGCGAAATGACGGAGCTTTGGAAGCACCTGGGCAGGTAAGAGGTCATGGACTGGACTCCTCTCGATGTGGTGTATTTAGAGCGGGAATAGCACGATCACAGCTGTGTCTAAGCCGATTGACAGCGAGCTAGGAAGGATGTCAGACTATGGGAAGGGCATCAGGAGAAATCGGACTTGTAGGCGGCCTGTCCTGAGGATTGTTTATTGCATCCGTGGTCATCACTGTTGAGCAGAGAGCCGTATCCATGTCAGAAGCTTCATATAAATTTGAATCTCCTTGTCTCTTTCCCAGAGTTGATTGGGCCTTCTCCCCAAGCTGATAGCAAGTTGTTACGGCATCTGCACGTAAATTGATCGTTGGCTAGCAGAAGGCAGTACTAATTTCTTTTGGCTTCCTACCGATCATCGACCTCCTTGTGAAGCCGTTCGGGATAGACTAGTTACTCTAGGACATTTCTCATCCTTGCAACTCTCAAGCATTTTCACTTGTATCTTTCCCAAGAGCTTGTCGTTACGAGAATATCATGAATGGATTTGCAGATTCATCATTCCCCTCTTTTAGTTCGCGGCCGGTATTGTATAGTTTCTCTAAGTGGAAGCTGAGGTAGTGAGCGACAGAGAAAGGATTATTGGTTGGCGTGATAAGTGGTTAGGAGGCGGTTCGTTAAGCCCTATGATCGACTTGATCGGCTTCGCTAATCGTGGGGAGGAGTTCGTGGTTTGGATTTGTTGCGGCGTGTACGGAGTAGGTGAAGAGATATTTTGCACTTGAATCATTGACATGTCTTTACTTACCTTTCGTAAACTCATGATCTTTTCGTTGAAAAACTACATTGAATCCTGCGGTGGAATGCAGAGGGCTTACCAATCACCATCAACGTCATGCCGTGCATTCCGAGACCCACCACGAAACCACAACCGCATGGCGGCTCAAAATCCAATCTCATCAAAAGCCTCATGTTTAGAATATATATAATCCCCCATTTCTCTCGAAATATATATACATTAGAAACATGGAAGCCCGGCGCTTCCCCACCCACCGAAAACCCAAATACGAGGGCGAAGACACAAGCCCAACCACCGCCCGTGAGCTCAAAGGCTTCTATGCCTACAGCGTCGCGGCTGAAGTCTTCGCCGTTTGCGGTGTCGGTATGTATCTCATCTTAGCTCACCTCATTTCCCATACTAAATCCCACAGGTTCATTCCTCCCCGTGACCCTCGAACAACTCGCTCGCGAGCGGGGTGTCTTGTGGTCTGATAAAACGACCTCATGTATGTTCAAAGCGGCGCAAAATGCCACGGTCACCACCTCGCATCTTCTGTCTCGGGCGACCGGGGGACAGAATAATCAATGTGTGGTGAGAGTCTTGGGGTCTGAGATGACGACGTCGAGTTTTGCCATGTATACATTCTCACTTGCGGTGTTTGTGCAGGCGCTGGCGCTGGTTTCATTTAGTGCTGTTGCGGATTTTGGTAGGTATCTCAGAGACAGTCAAGTGAAACAGCTAACGTGTATTTCAGGAGATAATCGCAAGAAACTGTTATTAGGATTTGGATTTACGGGCGCGGTGTCGTCGATGATGTTTCTTTTGGTGGTGCCGAAGATCTTTTTGCTAGGTTCGTTGTTGGTTATAGTCGGTGTTACGTGTTTGGGATCTTCGTTTGTTATACTTAATTCTTTTTTACCGGTGCTGGTGGCGAATCATCTGGATATTCAACATGCTCCGTCGAGTTCATTCGATGAGTCGTCTTCGAAGACGGATTCTCCGACTTTGGCGCTTTCGACTAAAGTCTCTTCTAAGGGTGTTGGCATTGGATATATGGCTGCGGTGTTTGTTCAAGTATTATCGATTATATTACTTTTTAGTCTTTCCAAGGTAAAGGGTATATCTTCGACTCTCCCTCTCCGGCTGGTGCTCTTCCTTGTCGGTACATGGTGGTTTGCCTTTACAATTCCATCATCCCTCTGGCTCCGCTCACGGCCAGGACCCCCACTACCAACAAGAAACTCAGCCCAATCCAAATTCCGCTCAATTCTATCCTACACGACCTTCGCCTGGAAAAGCCTCTTCGACACAATCAAACTCGCCCTAAAACTCAAACAAATCCTCCTCTTCCTCATCGCATGGTTTCTCCTCAGCGATTCCATCGCCACCGTCTCCGGGACTGCGATCCTCTTCGCCCGAACAGAACTCCACATGGGTACCGTAGCCATCGCCCTCCTCTCCATCACAGCAACCTCATCCGGCATCCTCGGCGCCTTCGTCTGGCCCTTAATCTCCCGCCGCTACGAATTACCGACGCAAAAACTCATCATCGCTTGTGTCTGCGCCATGGAAATCATCCCTCTCTACGGCCTCCTCGGATTCATACCCTTCGTCAAACACTGGGGCGTTGGCGGCTTGCAGAAATCTTGGGAGATATATCCGCTCGGTATCGTCCACGGTTTCGTCATGGGCGGATTATCCTCCTACTGTCGCGCCTTCTACGGCCGTTTAATCCCCGAGGGCAAGGAAGCTGCATTCTACGCTCTCTATGCTGTCACCGATAAAGGCAGTTCAGCAGTCGGCCCTGCGATTGTGGGCATGATAGTCGATCGCACAGGCACGATCCGAGGTGCATTTGTGTTTTTGGCGGTCTTGGTCATCTTACCGATTCCGTTAATGTGGTGCATAAATGTGGAAAAGGGGGTTGATGATGCGAGGAGCATGGCTGGGGGGAGTAGGGAAGGAAGAGAGATGGTTATGGTTGGGAATGAGTTTAGTCTGGATGATGATGATGATAGTGATCTGGGGAGCGAGGATGGGGAGGAGGGGCGACGGTTGATGAGGGGTCATGAGTTATGATTCGGAGCATGTTTATGATTTATGAGTACTTATGATGTGGATTTTTGTGTAGAAATGGGAGTTGTTTCGGAGTTTTAGAATTATCGAAGCGAATGACTGATCTGATTTCGCCTGGCAATTAAGTAAATCGAGAAAAATGAATAGTAAGTGAAAGTAAAATAAAATCAAAATGAACTTGATCATTACACTGACTCGTTTAATGATTTCCTAGTCCTTTTGAATTTGTTAGTAAAGCGAAAAAGTTCTTTGTGGTGGTTTGATCGTATTTTGGTGTTGCGGTTATTTTATGGAATTTCATGTGAAGAAGCTTTCGCTCCAATTTTTCTATGAAATTGAAACGACTATTATTCGAACATAAGTCAGAGGTAAATCAGGTAAGTGAAGCCCTCCGACGGTACAATTGATCTTCCACACGGCCTAATTCAGCCTAGCGCGGTCAGCAGGTTGCATGAGGAGGTCCACTTGGACCACTTCCCTCCTCCTCTTCCACCAATTTACTACTTATTTCCTAAGTGAAGATACCGCATTTATTTCACTGTCAGCAGGTCGCAGCATTATTCTTCTTCCTCACTCAACCCTATTGGATCTCAAAAGCGCCCAAAAACAGCATGATTGACACGCCGGTTCACGGTCCCAGGATCGCGGTTCGACGAATGATAGAAGGTCCTGAGGTACATGATCCAAGCGAGGATTGGAGTGGAAAATCGAGTACGATTGAGAGGAGGAAGTTGCAGAATAGGCTGGCTCAGAGTGAGATTCCACACGTTTGATGAAAAGAATGAATTTTGATGTGGAATAGGAAAACGACGTGCTCAAGCTAAAGCTCTGAAAACGTCAAATACATCGACAATAACGCAGGAGTCACTTACATCACATGCACCTGTTTCAACCTTAGCATCAAATGCTCACACAGAACTCATCTCCCCCCTTCCCCCGCAAAACACCCTCCTCACCCTCCTTATCCACCCCCATCCTCAAACCATCCAAAACCACACACCCCTCCCAACAGACCAACACTTCCTCTCCCTCCTCCACTTCAATCTAACCCGCGCGCTCCTACTCAATCTCTCTCTCCTAGGCCTCACGCCCTCCTCAATCCAGCCCCGCACCCCTTCACCCTTCCACACGCGTCCCTACAACACGACGCTGTTACCGCCTTCTCTCAGGCCGACGAATACGCAGCTCACCATCCCGCATCACCCAGAACTGGATCTGCTTCCATTTCCGGCGATTCGGGATCGGTTTATTCTCGCTCAGTACCAGGAAACCTCGACCATCAACCCCATCGAACTATGTCAAGATCTCCTCTCCGGTACCTCTAAACCCAATATGAACACCACCCGCCCAGTCCCCCTCGTACAGATGAGCTGTCACGACGACGGCGGCAAAGAACGCGGTTTTCTCCTAGGGGAGAAAACAGGGCTGAGTGTGTGGGGAGACCCGTGGTTACCTGGCAGTTGGGAGATGGATGAGGGGTTTGCGAGGAAGTATTGGGGGATGTTAGATGCTGAGGCGGTGGAGTGTACGAACTTTTGGAGGGAGGGGAGAGGAGAGGGACGGTTGGTTTGGGAGGTTGAGGGGTGAAGGGTGGGTTAACGGTTTCTGAGTGAGTAATCTATGGTCTTATCAGGGTTGTGTCTTCTGCTGATTTGAATGTTGAGTCTCATATTTGAGCTATGGGCTTGGGCTCTTAGCTGTTGGAGGAACTTCGATATGGGCTCACAATTCTGGTAGGCTGATCAATTGTAAGTGGGTATAACGATCTATAAAGAAATTTGACTAATTATACAGGGGCGCCCATTCTAAACTGTAAAAAGAAACCTTTCCAGTCATATTATTCGATGCGTCATCTCCGAGAAAATCGTCTAAAGAAACCTTCCAATCCATCTATTTCGAGGCCATCTTCTCCGAAGAAATCATCTCAGCATCGATACCACCCTGTCTCGCTACCATATTACCAAAAAATCTAAAGAAACCTTCTAAACTTCTACCTCGACGCCGTCGTGTCCGAAGAATTCATCTCAACATCCATACTATCATGTTTCGCTTTCAGACTTCCAAAATACCACTGCTGGCAAATACCCAGAACAATAGCCATCAACACAGCATCAAAAACGTAAATTGGCCACTCGTGACGGAGCAAATAGGATCCCTCTGATATCAGATTAGCAAGAGTTCAATACCGCAAGACTTTCGGACAACATACCTCCCAGCCCATATTCGATACAACGGAACAAATTGCGCATCGTGATCAACACACTGACAACATACAACATAATCAACAACCTCTCCCAACTCATCACAGCCGGTCCCTTCCCTGTCGGTCTGGCCCTCAACCTCATATGATAAACCACCGCCACGACCACAAACCCCACAAAAATCACAATTTGCAACACCAAGCCCGCCAGAATAATATTCTGTCCCAGATCCTTACTGCTCTTCGTATCCGCACCAGCCAAGATGCCACCACCGCCGGCCTGAATCGCGAAACATAGTATATCACCGCCGACGAAGATCTTGGTAATCCAATTGACCCGGATGAGCGCGTACGACTCGGCGCCTGTAGCGCGGATGAGACGGCCGAGGATCATGTAGACGGAGGCAGCGAAGAGGATGGGAGCGAGGAGAATGCCGAGGGTTTGGAGGATGAAGAGGGCGAAATTATCGGCGTTGGAGGGACTGGCGGCGCGGCTGGCGTAGCCTATCACTTCGACTGATGTTGTTAGAGAGGTTGATAGAGGGGTGATAGGGGGGACTTACAGAGTCCGCCGAGGACGAAAGGGATGCAGAACCATGAGCGGGTGCGGGAGAGTCGGAATATGTGGATTGCTGTTAGGACGGTAAAGATTCCTGTTGCGATGGCCGCGCCTACGATGGAGGGTTTGTAGATCCAGTAGTCGGAGTAGTCGTCTGGGTTGTCCATTGTTGATGATTTACAGATTCAATTTCCTCTTGAAAAGGTAATCCCAATTCAATCTCAAAATCAGTTTCAAAAAACCCTTTCAAGGTCGTCGTTGATGTCTTGATTGTAATACTCAATGCTCTCTACTCAAATTCAACATCAGGGACAGAACCCTCCTTATATCCAATTCTCGTCCCACGGAAACGGACAACGAACTGCGCCTCGAATCTCATGAAGACGTATATCCATGATATATACAGGAGCAGAGATTACGCTGTGCAAAATGTGTATGGTGCAGGATGTCAGAGCCAAGATGTCAGACGAAGGCCGGACGGGGGTGAGTGTCCGTGGTTTGACGGAGCGCGTTTGAATGGATTTCTTGGAATACGGGAATCCTTAAAATGTAGTGATGAGTTAATTTACTTTTGTACAATTTTTAATAAAATAAACTCTTTTTTTTGTCTTACAATTCATAAACTACACTAGAGAAAAAAACCGTGACCTATCTATCCCACAAAGCCCACGCCAATTCCCCCCTCCCACTCCAAACCTTAACACAAAACCCCTACCCCCCTTAATCCATCTACTGTACTCCCGTATCGCGCAAGCCTTCCATATTAAACCCATCCCCCAGCTTAACACCCAAACTCTCTGAACCCATTCGCACCATCCAATCACACCGCCCACTCGCTTCTGAATACGAGTCCCCTCGGTACCGGTCGTAAGCCCCGATCCCGTGCGTCGCGTTATCTCGGACATTGAGATGGAGTCCGTCTTACCATTTTTCGTTGTCCATTGATGCTGGGATTTGGAATTTGGGAGGGGTTGTTACGATTGTGTGGCTTGGGTTGCGTTTAAGGATGTGGTGACGCGTGGTATGGATGATGGATTTGGAGGGGGGACGCGTAATAGGCGCTCAGCCCTATTTTGCTGGGGATTTATTTGGGGATCACGTGGTTCAATGTAGAGATAAAATAATAATTTGGAAAGGGGGTCGGGGAGGGAGAAGAGAAGAGTGTAGGGGTTTAACCCGGAAATGTGAAATGAGATCGGTATACTGGAGATGTGTGTTTGCAAGGGTTGTGTGGGAGATTGATTGGTGTGGTTTTTGGATGTTTTTTTTGTGTGTAGTTGAAAATATTTCCACTTGTTTTTGATATTGATTTTGTTTTTGTTTTAATGGTAGGTCGTAAAAATGCTAGGCCTAAAATAAAATTGTCTTTCACTGGGACCCATTTGATGAGATGGTTGGGAGTGGTGGTTGATGATCAAAAATACCGTAGTGATTATTCCTGGGGTTGATACATCTAGATCGCTTTTTGATGAATACCTCTGGAGATGTGGGGTTTTTTGGGGTAAATTAATTTGAGGACTGCAATTTGTTGGTCACTAACTTATGAGTAAGCTTTGCATACGATTGGGTGTAGTACAGATGGTGATTGCAGCATGAGCTTCGCTGATGTAATTCTGACTATTCCAAATTGTCTGTTCGTATATAGGTCTGATTTGCATTAACCCAAAAAAAAGACCATGCAGTAGATACTCATGCAAATGCCTGACACTGCGTTATAATGTTAATTAGGTATGCAAAAATCACCGGAAGTTGAGTTGGCAAGCCAGGTAATACTGGAGAGTTTCGCGATATAGTTCTATCGAATCTCCTCCGTCAACAATCCTCAATTCTCAACACGCTCGCTCGCAATAGCCTGTGCATCTCTCACTATCTCTGTAGATGTAGAGAAAACTCCATATATGAGCAATTGACTAACCGCGTATCCAAGTTACCTATCGGAACACGATGGGATCGTAACGTCAGCAAAAAGAACGGAGAAAACTATTTAAATAGTCTTCAGCAGACCGTCGTGCAAATAATTCAAATTGGAAAGAACTTAAAGCCACAAACAACTTGATGGAATCAAGCATGAGAAGCGCACAAAGGAAATAAATTTGGTAGCTGTCCTGTCGAGTCTAAAGAGGAAATGCAAATGTGATGACATCTATTTGTACTCACAATTTGCAAATTCCTGGCATCTTTGGTATTGAGGTCAATGTTTGAATTTTACTGAAGCACCATAATCATAATGGGTAAAAGAATTGATGGTTCGTCAATTCGACTGAATGGACTTCGAAAACACAACCTCGCTTTAATGACAACCGCCCTGGGAAGAAAAAATCATAGCTGACAGCATTTCAGGGTCGAATTACAGTACGATGATTTCTTTCCTGCCGGTTCGATGCTTCCAGGCTTATTACGGACGAGTTAGCTGTAATGTTTATAGAGCTGATGGTAGGGTTTGTGAACCTTGGATTGCTTTGAAGATACGGTCGGCGGCCTCGCTTAAGGATTCGTGGAAAGGGAGGGGGAACAGAGGTTATTCACAGGTACTAACATATTAACCAAGGGTTTCGTTTGGTGTGTAGATTGATGCAGCAGTCTATCAATGCTGTGGTTGTGTAGTCATATCTCTTGCAACTAAAATTATAGGATTGCAGGATTATGCCGTGGAATCATCTTCTTCATTTCACCCATGCTAGTCCCAACGAGCTCGGCTTCCGAAGTGGTAAGGGCATTCAACGCTTATATACTGATGTGTTCTAAAAGTCTGTATGTATTTGCAACATGTGCAAGCTGCTGCCGCTGGGGTGGAGGGGTGTTTCTTTGCCACTTGTGAGATACTCGGAGGTTAAGACTCCTAAATCGTAAATATCGTTGAGGTGATTGGAAATCAGGCAGTTTTAGGAGTTTAGGCTTGGAGGGTATTGGGATTGGGCGGGTTTTAGGACTCAGATGTAAGTGACGAGGAGAGAACGTCTTGGATATATGAAAGGTATGGAGGGAGGTGGGAGGTTGAGGGGTTAGATGAGTGTTTGTGGGTGATGATTTGTCTTTGAAGGTGTTAATAAGGAGTGAGGTATGAAAAGTTTGGGGAGAGGAAGAAGTTGTTGGACGAGTTGTGGGATAGTAGGATTGTTGTCGATGTGGCACCAGTTATGGTAATGACTTCGCGGAAGGCAACTCATACCTGGATTCAAATATTCTCGGAGGTGTGCATGACTGATATTACGCTTCAGATACTTCGAATTCACATACTGTTTTATGACCAAGAGACGCCCAGCTCATGTAGTTGGAAAGCCTTTCATTTTGTGAGTGCTTATCGGCGTAACACATGTAAGAAACACGAAACTCATTGACTGGACAGTCATTAGGATATTCCTTTAAGACCATGAGTGTTTAAGTAGGCAAGATTTTGAAGTATAAATTCCAGTATTCCTTCTTCATCTCCTCCTAATTTCTCTCTTCCCTCTGCCATGTCCATTTGGTCCTGACTACGGGCCTTATTACAAAAGTACAAATACCTCATTTGATTGACCGCACGACAAAGAGAAGTTGATGCTCATTTATATCGACGTTGTACATGGATTCAATCATGCTGATATACCGGGTTTACAGCAGTATAAATGCACTGATATATATATATATATATATATATATATTTATTATGTGGAGATAATACTTACATCGCTGCTCTGTTTATGCCACATGTCAAGTGTGGCAATGAACTTATCATTTGATATTTTGATGACGCTGATCGAGGGGCTTGGAAGAGAACATGTCTTCTGTGATGGTGCTTCACAGAAACTTGCGTTGAGGGGCGACGAAGACTTTAGGTCGAGTGTGATAGTATTTGACGCTAGAGAGAGATATGTAAAGATACGAAGTGCATTCTTGCCAGCCGTTGAGCTTACAGGCATGGGTAGAAGATAACTGAGAAAATGATGACTTCAGTAGTTCCAAATCGATAGGCGGTCCATGGGATGTGAGAGTCTAATAAGATATCAAATAACTTGAATACAAATTTGAAGGTTCGTCTGTTGAGATATTCGAAAACTAGCTAGTTGAAAGGAAGACCCGTGACTAGATTTTGCATCTGACAAAAGATAGTCTTGCAAAGCGGTCTTCGGTCAGTCTGAGGCAAATAGAAGACACGCATAATTCATACTTCAATCCATTGTTCCTAAGCTATATCTTCGGACGGTTTCTGTTGCCGAGTAAAGTACTAACTTCATAGGCAATCAAAAGAATCCTGTCTCATAATCAGTCTGCCTGCCGAAAATGCTGAGAAACAAAATAGAATAAAAGAGTACGGAGTATCCTCAGCCAAAATTTCAAGAGCTCTCCGACCATCTTCCTACTATAAGATCCTTCTTAAGATCGTTCGTCTCGCAGATCGAAACACCAACCGAGAACCCGGTAACGAAAGGCATGAAATTCAGCCCCAAAATCTCGGTTGATACGTCATGTTTGTTCCAAGTAAAGGGGAGGTCGTTGTGATCTCACGTGACTGAACTGAAACAACCGAAATTTTAAGTTGCGGGTAAGGACTAGACTTCGCAACTCCACTTCGCAACGTTCACGTACGATACCGAGATTGATCTATCGGATTATTGTTTATCTGACGGCCTTGGCCAGGGATTTTTGAGGCGCAAAGGCGTGGATGTGATGGCGCTTCTTAGGGTCTCCTTGCTGAGTGTCGTGGTTTTTAAATTGATTTGAAGGCCGAAGCTAACTGAGAGATTGCAGATTTACTTTGTGGTGGTTCTCTAAACCGAATATCTCTTCATTGTCTGTGGTGTCACTGTATGATTTTTTCCTTATACTGTATGCATCCAATCAATGTTCGCCTTTGCATCCGTCCCAGGGGATTCCCCATCTCTACCGCTGGGTTAGACGCTCCAAAAGCCAAGTACAAAAGGGGGGCATCGTTGAACGTTGGCTTGTTTCAAAACATTTCCACCAGCCAAACCTCCTGAATCAGATCCACCCCCGACGCACGAACCAAGAAACACTTTAAATGCCTGCATCTTGATGCCGCCACCAAGACCTTCTAGACGTCTCCAATCCAGACAAATCCAATGTTTTAATATGTAAGAGACGCCTAGACGGGTTAACGAAACAGGAACGGATGGCCTGCAAATTAAACACTTCTCTATTCGAGAAGACATTCTCCACTACCATCTCGGCGGTTCTGGTACCTTTGGTATATATATCAGGGTGAGGCTCACCAGATAAAACTTTCTTTCACCATCATCGCAGATCTTCAACTGTTTTCGCTCTTTCCAGACATCTTTCACATTCTTTTTTCAATTCGTCCTAGTGACTTTGTTCAACTTTACTCAACACTTGTACCCCAGCTGGTCTTACTTGCACTTTCGCATATCACTATCATTCAATTACCAACAAACAAGTCACTTCAGACCAACACACTCTTTTTCAAGATGTCTTCCTTCGCAAACATGAAATCAAGCGCTCTTCTCGCTCTTGCGGCCTCTGTTGCCCAAGTCTCCGCTCACGGCTTCGTTCAGGGTGCTGATGTTGACGGAACCTAGTATGTCAACCTCATCAATCTCAACGGTATCCTTCATAACTAACAGTTTCCAGCTTCGGAGGTTATCTCGTCAATCAATACCCATACGCTGCCTCTCCGCCTGCAGTAATTGGATGGACCGAGTCTGCCACTGATCTCGGCTTCGTCGCTCCATCTGCCTTCAGCGGCGGCGACATCATCTGCCACAGAGATGCCACCAACGCACAATTGAGCGCCAGCGTCGCCGCTGGAGGAACCGTCACCATGGAATGGAACACCTGGCCAGAGTCTCACAAGGGACCAGTCATCGACTACATGGCCAAGTGCGCCGGTGACTGCGCTACCGTCGACAAAACTACCCTCGAGTTCTTCAAGATCGCCGAGAAGGGTATCGTCGACAACACCGCAGCCCCAGGAACCTGGGCTTCTGACGAGCTCATGGCCAACAACATGTCCTGGGCCATCACCATCCCAGCGACTCTCGCCCCAGGAAACTACGTCCTCCGTCACGAGATGATCGCTCTCCACAGCGCCGGTTCCGCAGACGGAGCTCAAGCCTACCCTCAATGCATCAACCTCGAGGTTACCGGATCCGGAACTGAGACACCCGCTGGTGTTGTCGGTACCGCGCTGTACACCCCAACTGACCCAGGTATCTTGGTCAACATTTACACTGCCGGTCTCGAATACGTTATCCCAGGTCCAGCTCTCGCTTTCGGTGCCAGCTCCGGTGGTTCTACTCCAGCTACTCCAGCTTCATCTTCCGCCGCTGCTCCTGTCGCAACTTCAGCTGCCGCCCCAGCTGCCACTTCTGCCTCCGCTCCAGTTGCAACTGACGCGCCAGTAGCTGTCCCAACTACTCTCGTCACCGCCATCCGCTCTTCCACTGCCGCCGCACCAGTTGCCACCGCAGCCCCAGTTGAGGAGGACGATGAATGTTAAATGCCTTCCCCTGACGGCCTTTACGAAGCATGAGCGAGGCGTTTTCTTGTATATATTAAACATGACAAAGTTTGTCATTTAAAGGGGACATAGAAGGAAGAGTTGGTTTCTTGTACATATATATTATATTCATCGACTCTTCTTGATGGAGAGGAGATCTGAGATGCGATGAGAATAGTGGAATGAAAAAACTTCTGCTATTATTATGATCTTTGTTTGTGCCTCTAATGTGACTTTGAATCGTTCATCTCTTTCCCAAAAAGCATCAATTTGTGACTCATTTCTTAAACAATTGTGCCAATTTTCAAAGTTTGTTTAGGTCCCATACACAGTCGAATCAAGACCTTGCAATACGGAGATTAGTCTATACTGCAAGAACCATCACTTCGTTTGAATTGATTCCTCCGAACTCCAACCGAATCACACCGTTCCATCTAAAGGCTACCTACCTATGCTTGTGATATGGTACCTGAAGAGATTTAAGACTGAACACCTCCCACAAATTCGGACCTTCCACCAGTGTGTTGCAAGTCTGACGGGACACCTTACTAGGTAGAACAGCAATATCATCCCCAAAATGTTATATTTCCTTAATTCTTCTGAGTGAATATACGGTATTGTCTATATTGTAGAGGCTAAATATAAATGTTACAGAAGGTGTGATGGACAGTCGTTTTCTGAAGTCGTTATATTAGATGGTGTCCCGTCAGTTTTGTAATCCACTAGTGTTCTCAAGAAATATATGAACAACTACAACATTTCAAAACGAGCCTCCCAAGCCTGATGTGAAGTACTTACTAGTGTTGTGTATCTCCTTTCAACTGGCTAAATTCGGAATCTCTAGCAGACGAATCCCCAAACCTGTGTTCAAATTACTGAAATCTTTGTTTCTTACATACTATGGTTCTTGCACCGATGTAAACCCATCGTACTAAACTCACGCTGTTCTCAGTTGTCTTCTACCTAATTTCTACCTATACATATAAACTCCATCGCTCGCAAAAATGCACTTCACAGTTTTACACAATAGCACCTTGCCTCAAACAAAATGAAAATCGAATATACATCCTCCAAATCCTCAACCGCACACCTGCAAACACCATGATAGCAAACACGCATTTCAAAGCCCCTAATATGCCTCCAGACTATCAAAAACATCACTTAGTAGAACCCTTCATCTGCCCTTACAAAACAAATGTCTTCTCAACGTAACATCAATCATACACTCCCGTCCACAGTCATTGCACTTATACGGCTCCAGACCCGGTATAGCATACACTTTGCACGCATGCGCGCTTTCGACATGAATGAGCATATGATCTTCATGCTCGCACGTATATGATTCATTGTGTTTGAGACCAGGCCCGCAGCTACCTCCATCCATAGGACCAAAAGGACAAATCAACGACAAGGGACCGTCTTTCTCTTTAAACGTGTCCCAGTATTTGGTGTTGTTTCTTCCGAACCACAGTGTGGCCTCCTGAATTGAAACCGGTGTACCTTCACCTGTAATGATACGATTTGTCGGTTGTTCGGCCGAGAAGAGGGATTGGCTTTCGGCACCAACGCTGCTTTGTCCTTGGCTGACATCTTGGTTCCAGGAAATGTTTCTTGAGGGTTTTTGAGAAGGACCGGATTCCTCGTCCTCTCTTCCGCGTTTGGTAGGGCTTTTAAGAGCGGAGTTTTGGGTGGACATGGTTATCGAGGAGGATGTTCCTGATGTAGGTGATATGATAGTACTTCGGGAGTATTTGGTTTTAGGCGAGCTTGAGAAATGAGGAAAGAATCTGAAATCTTATTTGGGTGAATGGTATTTGGTTGATAGATGAGAAAAGAAATAGAGGAGAGGAAGGATGAAGACTGGTATTTATAGTTCAAGATCTGGCCTGCTTCAACACTCATAACCGTCAAAAGATATCCCTGGGACTATCTAGTCAAAGGGTTTCAAGATTCTTTCATGTGCTATTTAGGTTATCACTCACAAACTAGAGGTTTTCCAACTATTTTATTGCATTTCTATTCATTCATCGCGCTTTGTGTGAATTTGAAGCAGCATTTGAAGCAAATTCCCAGCCAAATAAAGTCTTACAAAGCATATTAGTCCGGATATGAGTGGCCTACCACAAAGCCAATACCACCTAGACCGGTGAGTTAACTAGTTTCGACGCTCATGATCTACCGAGTGCCGTTTGAATCTTCGATCGGGATCCCTTTCCCTACTACGATCTATTCATGACTGAGTTCTTGTAACCAAGCAGGTCTCATTGTGGTGATCTCGAAGAGTCAAAATAGTCACTACGTAGCTTTCAAAAACCTCGAAAATTCAAGCCCTTCTACACCCAACTATCAGTTGCATCACATCGGCAACACTCTTACAACTCTGTGAGCAACTTCTTCCTCTTCTCAACAATATCACACCTCACACTTTTCATAAAAACCTCTAAAGACATACTCACCACCCACAAGCACTCATCTGAGCTCCAAATTCCAACTTCCTTGACCCCATTATCCCCTCAAGCTCTCCCAACTGTCTCAGACGTGTTCTGTTATCACACGATCACATCTGAATCCAAAAACACGCCCGATACAAGTTATCCCCTAGCTCTTACCTCTCAAACAGCTTGTTTCCCAGTCACCTAAAAGTTGATTACAATCTACGTATCATGAACTGCCCCATTATTTTAATTTAAAGCCCAAGCACTCGCCCCGAGTTTGTTTATACCTAAGTTGCCCAACACATACTAACCGCAGCCGACCACCACAGCCATAGGCGATGAGACACGTACACCTCATTCTGGTGGAAGTAATCGCAACGTTTTCAAATGTACACATTTTATCAGAAGACTCGAAAGTATCTATACTTACCCGTCTACTAGTTTACTTTTACTCTCTGAACCCTAATATTATTTATTTAGGCACTCGAGTCGACGGCTAGTGTAAAATTTGACAAAGTGGACTTTAAAGTATATTTCTACTTTCAGATTAGTCTCGATTATACTATATTCAAATATCAGAAATCTTATTATCTTCATGTTCTATCTTTATAACGGTACTAGCTTATAGAACAACACAAATTTCTAGGCTTTAATATCCTCTAAATACGAAAGACTTTCACCTACATATACCTCGCTTAGCCCCCCTACTTGGACCTAACGACACAATCCTCTCAGACACCGTGGTTACTAGGGATTTTATCTTCACGTGCTATTGAACAGTTTGGTAAGAGGGAATTGCTATTATCAGTAAGGTTATCGGAGAGTTTAGAAGTTTTACATCACAGGTGTATCCTCAAAGACCATATAATTCTTACACATCATCAATATATTCATTCACCCATCCCACCTCATTCATTCGCCACGCAGCCACTTATTTAGCACCAACCCAGATTATACAAAATCCCCACCAAATCCCACAATCATCTCAACAGCGCCAGTCGCCAAGAATGCCCCTCTACTTTTGTCCAAAACCACTAAAAAACACCAAAGCCCTACTCCCAGACAGAAATTTGTCGGATATATAACATGCCAAGAACGCCCTGGTGTAAATTACCGATTTTGAGAAGGTTGAGAATTCATCCCTTGCATCCCCTGCGCTATTTGATTCTGAGTGTGCTGTTGTTGCATCATCTTCTGCCGTAACATCTCTTGTTGCATTTTTTGTTGTTGTGGATTGAGGTCGGGACCTTGGGTTTGGCCTGGCATCTGCGGCTGTTTACCTGCTTGCGGGTTTTGCTGGCCTGCTATCTGCTGCTGTGCCCCCATCTGTTGAGCTTGCATCCTAGCAGCTGGATTTGGCTGCGGTATAGGGGGTTCCTTATTTGGATCTACACCTGGAAACAGAGCCTGCAATTGCTTATAGTAATCTTTCAGTGACTCAATGCGTTCTGCATTAGTCTCTGACTTCTTGGCATCCGCCGCTTCCTCCTTGTCCTCGGAGCTCGGTGAACTGGTCGGAATACTACTTGTTGCTCGTAGTTTTATTGGGGGTGGAAGCATCATCGCAGGATGCGCGGGTATCTGAGAGGATGGTTTATGTGATCGGTCCGCAATCGCGGCAAGATAAGCCAGGTTCGACTGGAGACGTTTCATGCACCCATCGTGAAGTCAGTAGTGTTCTCGTCTCACTGAGGGGTTACTCACTCTAGGTATTCCTGAGTCAATTCAACTTTTAGCTTCTGTACCTTTTCCTTATCCGCACCCGCTTCCGGGGCGCCTGTGTCCTTTTGTAAAGTCTTCAGATGAATAACTTCCATCAATAATTCCGTATTGATATCCAGCAATATTGAGACCCGCTCCTTCTCTTTAGACTGTGAACCTGGACTTAACGGTGAGGCGGGGTTGTTGGTCGCATTTGCGCTTTGCGAACCTGGAGGGAAGTTGGGTGTTTGTGGTGTTAATATTGTACCTCCATGACCTCCACCCTGATTCTGTTGATTATTCGGAGTCTGTAAGAGTGGTTGCGGTTGGCTCTGAGGCGTGGAAAACTGCGACTGGGCGGACGATGCGTTTGGAGGAGTATTGATAGGCATGCCAGGAAAGGGTGAGGCTCTTGCGCCAGGTGTGGGGGTCGAGGCATTGGGAGGAGGTTGCATGCGCTGAGCTTGATGCTGCTGTTGCGGATTCATGTTCATATTTGAAGTAGCCATTGGAAAAGATGGCGCGCCAGAAGTGCTCGTCATATAATTGGGTAGCATATTGGAGGGAGAGGAGGTAGGTATGCTAGCTCCGTAGGGCGAGCTGGAGTAGGGTGTCTGATATGTTGGTACTGCTTAGAAAAGTCATGTCAGCTGTGCTTGCTAGACCCAAGTATATGAAAAACCAGGGATTAGGTAGAAAGACATAGAGGAATGCTCGACATGCTGTCCAGTAGCACTCTTGAGGAGCTTGCTGACGGGCTCCTGCTCGAAGCGGCAGCACCGGGAGGCAGAGTGCTGATCTTGAATGACGGCCACTGATTTGGAGGACTGGAGTAGGTGCAGGCGCGATCTGCTCGTCACCAGTCACGGTATTGAGGCTGGAGAGGACAACCACGGCAGTGAAGAGCGCACACTGGCAGATACTTCGCAGGCACTCGCAATCTACGCACAAGACTCGTCGTCGGAATAAGAGATCTGCTATGGTGTGCAACCTACCATGGGAACCAGCCATATGCGCCATACCGTTGTTCTGCATCATGCCCATCCCGCCTGCATTTCCACCCATGCTCGGACCAGACGCGGCGTAGGGCGACTGATGAATGCCGCCGATGGGCTGTTGATACTGCGAGGGAGCTGGAGCGTTATACATCATGTGCTGAGGCTGCTGGCCCGGAGGTTGTTGCTGATGGGAGGAGTGCTGCTGCTGGAGGTGGGGGTGAGCGGGCGGCTGTTGTTGGTGTTGCTGATGCTGCTGGTGTTGCTGCGGGTTATGCGAGGGAGGGAGAGGAGACGGCTGCTGCTGCGAGCTGCCATTCTGGAACTGCTGGGAGGCAGACGGATTGCCCGGCGAGTACCCATATGTTGGAGCGTACATGGCTTAAGATCGCGGCGACAGGACCCTGCCAGGCATGGCTCGTACACACACAGCGCAACGCGAACGTGTGAGTCCCGTCGAGCAGCTGAGATGGGTGGTGATCAGGCGTTGGATAGGTTGGCTTGGGGTTGCGCGACGGTCGTGGAAAGGTGTGCAGATGCGCGAGGCAGCAGACCAGGGTACTGAGGGCCCGGCGTAGATCCAGGGGTATCTGCTTCTCTACCCGTCGACGAGCTCCAGCCTGGTCGGAATTTGCCAAACGAACGGTGTTGTGGTGGAGGTTGCGTTGTGTGTATGGCTTCACAGAGGATCATGGAGAAACATCAAGAAATCATGCAGCAAAGTAGCTTCGCCAAGCAGGGTCAGCATGGCAAAAACCTCGGTCTACGGCTGGCGATTCGTTGGCGCCCCACGTACAAACGACAACCTCTGCAGGGTGGGAGGAAACATGCACGACATTTCTCCGAATCACCGTACCACTGACTGCTGATATGACAAGAGGATGCGTTCAGAGGGAGAGTATGATAATTCTTCGTCTGTTCTAGCTTCTGTGTCGAAGCTTTAGACAGTTCTAGTGCTTTGGGTGACGTGCGCTAATGTAATACCAGAAGCCAAAACACGCATCAAGTGAATCAACCATCAGATCAGATATCGAGAATCTCCAGATCAAAGGCGCGTAGCAGTCGTCAGTTCAATTGTATTAGCACTCGGTTATGCTCGTGAGCAGGTGGTACAATGGTAAGGGGACCATGCTCATGCAATAGAGGTCCGGGATAGAAAAGAGTATTAAGTAAGGTTACATCAATGATTCAGATGCATGAATGTTATAGGCGATGTTCGGAGCCTATTAGTGTACAATTTCACACCAGATCGATATGTTCAAGATCATATATACAAGCTCTCCATGTATCTTTCCAACCACCCTCCAATCCACTCACCAATATGTGGCGTACTTCGAAGTCCCTTTCACTACATTTATAAACTCCTTTGCGATGGCTTTGTCCACCTGCTCAGAAGGATGCAATTCGTCGTACCAAAAGAAATGGTCTAGCGTGGTATTGGAGCTGGTGCACTGCGATCCAGTAGCAACGTCGCAGAGGTAGTACTGGCCAGTGACGTTTGCAGGCGAGGAGAGATATGGTGCTGGGTTGTAATAGACATCCGACATGAAACTGTTCATATCCATAACTGCAATCGAAGCTCCCGGGTAACGCTTTGCGACTAACAACTCGTAAGGTGTTCGGTAGGCGTAGATGTCATTAACGAGTTGTGTGTATTCCTTCATTTTGTATGAAACTTCTGTGATGTTGGCAGGCTAGAATTGTGTTAATACCCAACAGATCTACAGCGTGGATATATCACGACTCACCTTATCTGGCCAATAGTGACTGGCTGCCAGCCCACCTTTTCCTGGCAGACCATACAAAGGTGATAGTTCTAAAGGAGCAGTATTCATAAGCACGAAGTATCTCGCTCCATTTTTGTAAAGCGTGTCGAATCGCTTGAAAATACAGTCCACGTAATCGGGAATGGTGGTGTCATTCAAAGAGCTGTCGGTCAAGAAAGCACCGTTCCCAAGATCGTTCGTTCCAATCCACATTGAGTAAACCGTGTTGTCAGATTTCCGGTTCGTGTATAGTGTGTTGGTGTTAGTGGTAGCATTGACGAATTTTGTGTCTGCAACAAACGAGTTGACCTCGTACACCACATCGGGAAACGGCCCATTGATGCCAGCGAGATATCTATATATGATGTTGTTGTCACAAACGGCCCCAGCAACGGCGTAATCATAAAGCGCAGCACCAGAATATTCGGAAACCCATCGATCCCAAGTCACACCACCTCCAGCAGTATTATTACTGAAAGGCGTCAGAGTTCCTGCAGGTGGACCAGTACCATTGTGGCCAAAAAACCAACTTAGTCGAGATTCGTCGGTATAACTGTATGGTTTTAGCGGGAGTTTTTTCTTTAATGATTGAACTAGATGCTGACCTGTCTCCAAAAGCAACCAAGTTCTTGAAGTTTGGTATCCAAGATTTGCTGCCGTGGTGTGGTGGGCTAGGCTTGTTCCAAGACGGCCAATGTTGGGAATTTGCAAGCACAGTTGAAGTGCTTCCTAGTACTAAGAACGCTGCCAAATGCATTTTGAAGGTGCTTTATCTGTGCAGTCAATTCAGCCAAACGCTAAATAACAAATGACAATGTACAAGAGAACCTCAACACAAAGTTGCAAAGGGATGTTGGCCATCTTATCCTTAAGAGGACCTGGGAGCTAGCTCCGCAAGAGAGGAACACAAGGCAGGGAAATCTCCCGGAATGGCACTACCATTCGTGTACGGATGAGGGGAGGCGACCGATTGACTTTACCACAATCTACCCCGCGCATATTCAGGTACGTCGACGTCAAAAGAGTAGGCATATGCATGCTTGAAGGCACTGCGAGTAAACGTGGCTAGCCCAGATCAGGGAAGATGTCGGGGTTTGATCTAAGCTTCTCCATGATTAAGCTTCATCCGTCGCCGTACATGGAAGCTAGTCTTCGGCGAGACTTAGTATGGCACGGCACTCCCGTCAGTTGTCACTCACTAACGCCAGCGAGTACTGTAGTAAATACGAGTTTGTTGAGAGTCTCGGGATGCTAGAAGAGGGAATAGCAAATCCTCCATGGGATAGAAAGGGAACCGTGGACGAAGTACGCAGAACCTTGGTTCGGATCATAGAAAATCGACACCAGAAACCCGGAGAAACAAAAGGATAAAAGATGCGAAAAAGTTTTTCCAGCGCTGGGGAAACGAGATGCATCAACTGGGGGTTTCAATAATCTGGTACCTTAATATCAAAGAATAATGATGTATTGGTAATGGGTATGATAGTGAGGAGAAGAGGGCCCGCTTCCATTTCAGCCTGAAGAAAACATCCTCGGCTGCCGTATTATCTCTAGTCCCAAAGTAGTATAGGCTTGGAGACCCTGGTTCTCCCATCTGGACTCCGTCGTTTGCTCGACAAAGCTTGAACTTCTACAACATTTTCCTTCGAGCCTTGACAGTTTCTTATGTAACTAATTGAGTTATTCTTCATGCGTTCAGAGCGTTGGGACCTCTAGATTCCACTCACTAACACTCTCGCAATTGTCCACGAACTGATGCAGCGGCTTGCAAAACCAGCAAAAGTAAATGGGTGTCGAGATTTCTTCACTGAGCCGGCGATTACACCAACTCTATGTTACTCGCAAATTACCTAGGTATTTTGAGACGGCCAGAAACCAGACCCGGCCTGGTACCTGACCGATGGCCACCTTCATACAGAGAAACTCAAGGCCATGTTGCTACGACGGTATTTTTTCTCAAGCCTACTGCTTCCGGCTTTCTTCCTATCTTTGCATTTTTTCATTTTAACAAAAAAAGCTATGGCGCCTTTTTCTGCTTTTAAGTTGTTAGTTCTTCACTACTTGCTCCATATTCCGATCATTGAAGTGGGACATGAGCAGCGAGTTTCCAAGATGCAATGGATAAATGCCACACCCCACTGAGTTATGAGGTTGCAGAGAGGTTGAAACCCCACATTGACCTCTATATTTCTCATCCTCCAAGTACTGTTAATCATTGATGTTACCACTACCCTGAGAGGTACAAGAATTAAAGCATGGCCCAGAACACAGGACTCAAACAGGTATGACTGCACAAACTCATTCAAATCCATTACGCACGCTAGATTAACAGCTGTATAGGTAATCATTGTTGGCGCGGGTCCTTCAGGATTGATTCTTGGTATTCTTCTCGCAAAAGCCGGCATTCATGTTCTGCTCCTCGAACAATCGGCCGAACTCGATACTAATCCTCGAGCTGCGCATTACGCTCCTTCCACAGTTCGTGAGTTGAGACGATGTGGACTTCTAAAAGAGGTGCAAGAAGCAGGTTACATGCCACAAGGGGTCTGCTGGCGAACACCAGAGGGTGGTATACTTGCTGGAATCAGTCCAGACCCGAGTTATGAGGATGCGATGGTATGTCTACCTCTCGACAAGCTAATTGCGATTCTTTCGCGAAATCTTCAAAGACCACACTCCTCCGAGATCAGGTTCAACCACAGGGTTATCGATATTGAACAAGACGATAAGCAGGCAAAAGTCATAGTAGAAACTGATAAAGGCGTCGTGACATTGGAAGCCGACTTCGTGATTGGCTGTGACGGTGCAAACAGTCTAGTCAGGAAATCTCTGTATGGGGATGAGTTTCAAGGAGAGACTCTTCGTAGCCAAATCATCGCGACAAATGTATTGCGTATTTCTTACCATGCTTTGAAAGTAGCTGACCTGGTTATTAGATATACTACGATTTCCACAAATTTGGCTACTGGGACTCTCAATTTATACTGCACCCTCAAAACTGGTACCTCGCCGCCAAGATCACTCTCGATGGATTATGGAGAGTCACGTACGGCGACATTCCAGGTCTGACGAACGAAGAGTATTTGGAGCGTAACGCTCAAAGATTTGCCGAGATACTTCCTGGGAAACCAAAACCGGAGGACTACAAAATCGCAAACATTAGTCCATACAAGTTACATCAGCGATGTGTTCCAAGTATGAGAGTCGGACGAGTACTTCTGGCGGCTGACGCAGCCCATCTTTGCAATCCTTTTGGTGGCCTTGGTCTCACAGGCGGGATAGCAGACATATCTTCGCTTTTCGATTGCTTACTCGCCATTCACGAAAGACATGCGGACGATTCTATTCTCGATAAATGGAGCGAAGTTCGTATTCGAAAGTGGAGAGAAATTATCGATCCGATGTCGCGCGCCAATTTTCGAAGATTATGGGACAATGAGGTTTTGGAGGAGCGAGACAGGTTTTTTGACATGTGTAGAAGAATTACTCAGGGCGGAGAAGGTAGACAGGCATATAGGGCTGTGAGTATTTCGTTATTATCGAGGGAACTTGGCACTAATATTAGACTAGGCTACGTATATATTGGATGAGGATATGTCAAAGTACTTCAAGAAATGATCAGGTCATCTAGTGACGGCTATTTGTGTTTAAACCAAATTTAAGAAAGCGGATTGAAACGTGGAAAGACGTTTGCATGGGGAATGTGTTTATTTCCTTTCTAGCTCTAGTTGACTAATCGATATCATTTAGGCGAAGGTGATTCTTCCATTCGCTGATCAATAAGACCGCCAGCAACGAGAAGATCCATGGTTAGCTTTGCGTTAAAGTCCGCAAGTTTAACAAAGCTAGTGACCAAATTTCATCAAACCCATTGTACCTCCCGACGACCCGTACATTTACTAGTATGGCGCTGCAACAAAGTCGGAATCCGAGTCAGGTACCTACACTTCGCACAACTCGAAGGACTACATAGCCACTCGTTGTCCTCATCTAAACCGCACACATCAACACCATGCGTATCCTTAATATGCTGCAACATCTCCCATTCATACTCAGCTGAATACGGACCATTGCTAAAGCTGGACCCACAAATCCCTCTACCCTGGAGCCCAAACGGACAATACAGTGTCAGTCGACTGAATGCCACATTATACGCTGCGAACGGAAATTCTGCACCGGGGCTTTTGAAGAAGCTGAGTACGACTTCACGGGACATAGGTGAGCCGAACTGTTCCATGGGGAAGGAGTCGGAATCGCTGGAGGACGTGGAATCTGTGTCATAATTGTTGTTGTTATTGCTGAATTTTTGGCGGATTGAGACGGCCAAGGATTTTAAATTGATGCTGTGTTGCTTGCGTCGGATGAAATTGAGGGGAGATTTGAGAGTCATGATGAGGTGCTTCTTGTCAACAGGACCTCTGAACATGTTAAGCAAGTTGATGTTTCACTTTTTTTGAGACAAGCACTCAATTTGGGTGATGAGACTAATAATTCTATTAGATTGCAAGGCCATTTTTATGCTACTATGTCATCTGCTGTTGTCTCTTGTTCTGTTCAGCAATTGTCAGTGCACAGTCCATTGCTGTTCTTTCTCGATCCTTTGTTTGGCGTCAACCCCACGTGAGTTCCATTATCCATGTGGAGAGATAGGGAATACGATAAAGGCTTTGGTTAGTGACAATGCAACAATTGAAGATGCCCATTAGTTTGGTTGATAAGAAGCATTGAGATAAGTCACGCACGTGACGATGCAAACACGTTTTGGCGCCTGATATTGCCCCCCTTTTGAGCACGATCTCTATTCGCTAACTGCCGACCCTTTTCTGCAAGCTTTCATGACAGGTTTAATCATCCTACGCTATCTTCCAGACAACTTTAAGGTCCTAACTTGTGTTAGTGCGATGAATTCGATTAAAAGCGCTGGGCAACGTATTTGCAGGACTCCTGGATTTGCTCCCTAATTTTTGGTAAAAAAAGTAACTTCAAGCTCTATTACTCCGACCTCAATCCTCACTCTCTACCACAAAACAACCTTCTCCTCACTATCAACAAATTCACCAGCCCACTTCTCCCGCGACGCACCATCAATAACCTTCAAACATCCCCTCACACTATCCTCCAACTTCATCGGCGCATCCTCCATCCCAATAGCCTTCGCAGCAAACTTCCCCATCTCAGTCTGTACCCACCCCGGTTGCAAAGACACCGCTGTCAACCAGTCGTTCTCGACATGCACGCGCCTCATCATGTAGTTCAATGCTGCTTTCGTGACGCCGTAGCAGAACCAAGGACCGGGGATGTAGGGTGCTAGACCGATACTTCCTAGATTCGAGCTGAGGGCGATGAATTTCGGGTTTCCACTCTCAGAGGCCCGGAGCAGTGGTTCGACGGCTTGGAAGAGGGCGAGGACGCCGATGAGGTTGGTGTCGAAGGTGCGGCGGACGTCGTCAGGGGAGGTGTTGAGGACGGACTCGCCGGTGTCGCCCATGGCGGCGTTGGCGATGACGGTGTCGATGTGGGAGATGCCAACGGCTTTTAGGGTTTCGATGGCTGCGGCTGGGTCGGTGGGAATGGAGCAGTCGATTTTGATTAGGTGGATTGAGGTTCCTGCTGCTCGGGGGAGGTCTTTGAGGGTTTGAGATATGATAGATGTTGGGTCGCGGACTGCGGCGATGAGGGTGTTATTTGGACGGGTGAGAAGGGTTTCTAGCATGCCGCGACCGATACCTGGGAGCAATGTCTATTTAGCTAGGAAAATCTGTCTCAGAGGTGGAACTTACCTCTGTTAGGCCCAGTAATGAGGGTGACGGTTGAATCACCAGCCATGGTGTCGTTTTAGTTTATCTGAACTTTGCAATGGAGAATCGAGACAACTTAGAAAAAAATGTGGACGAGTTTTGAGAAAATGAGAGTTGATGAGGGGTACTTCGTAGTACTTAGTATTTGTTGGCCTGTTGGCCAGCGGCGCATTTCCAACAACTGTGTTGGCGAGAATTGTTTGACGTAGTTGGCGGCCGCTGTTGCAGCACATCACCCAGAAGCAATGCGGCAGTTAGCGTAGATATGTATATTATTTACATGTAGGTATAATAGGTATTTTAACAATCCCGTGCGCAGAATTTACGTCAAGAATCTTCACTCGATTTGTTGGTATGCTTCTTCCAATCTCTGTCAGTTGCACTTTATGATTTTGTAGTGAAAATAAATGAAAATTTCAACACGGCTTTATTCGTTATGCAGCTCGCATCCGTACTTCATCCTTCTCTATAGCAAATTCTTAGACCGAGGAACAATTAAGTCAACTCAGCAGCTGAAACGATATCGTCTCACCTTGGTTATTACACATAAATAAATTTTCTGTTCTTGTCATTTGTATATGCAAGCCACTCTTAGTATTTGGACACATGCCAATGACATCTTGATCGAGTCCCTTTTGGTCCTTCGCGTTTGCTACATTCCTAGCTTTCTGACTATCGTGAACTTCATGAATGGTCATTCCCTCTCATTAACCACACCGATCTATATAATGATTTATCGGGGATATTGACTCGAGTGTAGCTTGCTTTCATAATCGTGAGAAGTGAATATTGGAAGTGAACCAGAGCATCGACGGAAGGACCGATCTAGGCCCTGGAAATGTGGAGAAAGAACCGAACAGAGAAATAGTCAACTTTCGTATACAGACTTACAGGTTTTCAAAATGCATGCGAGGATCAAATTGAGATGGATAGAATTCTATTTCTCGTCGGTATCTAAGTTTGAAAATCCCTATTTCCCAAGAACCCGGTTTGATAGATGAAGAAGATATTTGTACATGATTCTGTTCTGTTTTAACATTCGTTTGTTTTAAATTTTGTGTCTCTTGCTTTCGATATGTCTTTTGACTTTTGTGTCGGAATAATTTTGTTGCCAGTTGGTCGATTCCCACAGCCGTTCTAGGTTTACCAAGGGCGAGCCCTCACTTTCTAGTGTCCCTTGCGTGGTGCTCCCCTTTTACATTCGTTGGCAGCTTTATGTTTGGTCAGTGGCCAGGCATGGTAGAATGTTCTAGCACACGAGGGGCAAGGCTTCTTTTGTGCATCAGGAGGCGGCTTTTGGCCATGTATCTTTACCCAGTGATGAACCATCCTCTTGTCATCTTTCGTACGGTATTTCTCTTTGAAATTGGGTGAATTTTTTCGGCAAGGACCTGGATAGTTGCATATCATGTAATCATGATTGTCCGGAAACTCGGTATCGTATATGTTGTGCTCGTTGAGGATCGCAAACCCTGGTCCATCTTTCAAGGGTGGCTCTGTATATTGCATGTTGAATTCACGATTATCGTTCGCACTTTTGGCCGGTGTTTTCGAAGATTCTCCAGCATTTTGTTCGAAATCACTAGAATGCGAGTCCATAGTCGGGTACCAGTCGTCGTCAGAGTAATACTCATCAAAGCGGATTCGAGAAGATGGATCTTTGATCTGTGCATCTGTTGTTCGTGAGCTTTCTGCACCGTGACAGGACCGATAGACCCACCCCCCTTATCAATAACGGATTTATCGTAGAGATACTCTCCAGGCTCTACGCCGTGTAATATCGGATCATATCTAATCACGTCTCGATGTCCTTGTCTGTCCGACATTTTGGATGTCCCTGATATGCTAGGTGGAAAAATGAATTTTTAAAAGTGTGTCTAGGAGAGAATAGTAAACCAAGCAGACCAAGGTACATGAGTTGTGATGTTTATGATACGAGTTATGCTGTGCTGTTCCTCGAGTATCGACGAGAGATCAGATGCGGTTTGATGAAGTTCAGCGCTTTTTGGAGGGAGAAGGGAGTATTTATAGAGAAAACCTAAAATCGGATTGTGAATTCAAACGATAATATGTATTCAAGCAGTCATGAATTGTTTGGACATATGTTACACTAGAACACATTTTGTTAGCTAAATCATACGAACATGTGTAAGTTCATACTTTGACCCCTAGTATGCAACGAGACTCATTTTGTCCGCGTAACAACATTACATTATCTAGAACATGTGTTCTATAAGAGTTTATTTTGATTCCCCATCACACGAACATGTGTGGATGAAATTAGTGAGTCTGGGTACCGAGGATTCTGATTTAAAACACTCACTAGAGCCAAGACTCTCCGGGATCTACCACCATTAATCACTGGGACAGCGAAAGATTTGTGTCATACCCGTGGGTGTGCTAGGATAGATTCGACACTTTGGTAATATCACCTTCCACAGTAGAGAGAGTCCGGCGCTCGACAACACATGTTTTCATGTTCAGAAAGTGACTTAGTTGAGACGGACACTTTAGAAGCTTAGGTGTTATGTTCGACCTAAATTAAATTCATAAACCAAACTACCGAACGAGTCGCACATCCTTAGTGATACATGAATTATAGTGAACGCATCGTGAATTTGACAACTTCAATGATGGCAGTGGAGTACTCTTTTGCATATTCTTAAAGATTTTCTGGAATTGTCGCAATAAAGAATGGGGTGTGGAACTCCTTGACCATATGAGTTTTACGAGACAAAATAGGGAAATGTTAGTGGTTATGGTAAAGGTATGTAATATGATTCTAAATATGTCTTCCAAAAGTTCTATCCCGAAATTGTAAAATTCTCTATCGTACACAGACAACTCTTATCTTGATGATATCCTAAAAAGAAACTCCAAATACTCAATGAAAAATCTACCACCCACATATATCGTTGATAGAGACTGAAATCCACTATGCCGCTAACACACTAATATTTTTTTTCGGGAATGAAACCTTCCTGATATTCGATACCTTCCGCTACCTTCGTGATTTCTTAATCGAATCGGTAGACAATATGTGTTTGCTGCTCTGAGTATGCACACTCAAACCGTGTTGACTCCAACACATAAAGTCACAGCTGGAAAGAGGACATTCAAATGGTTCAGACACCCTTTTCTGTTCAATACCATGCTTCTCTCGAAGATGCTTCACCATCGCAATTTCCGTATATGTAAAATGCCTCTTTTTACCACACTTTTCTTCCAAAGGACATCCAAAACAAATGAAGCCATCGCCATCTGCTGTTACAGGTAACAATGACATGTCGAACGGTTCGCCATCTTTGACAGATGGTGCGATGGCACTGTTCAATGGTTGTTGACTGCTGGAAGCTTGGCCTGCGGACATTCCGAAGCCACCGGAACTGGACGAGGGTAAAGGGTTAGCTCCCTGAGAGCTACCACTATAAGGGTACTGACTTGGAGTCAAATAGTTGGGATTCGGAGGGGGTGGATTCGACGCTTGCTGTCTATAGGCTTGGAGAGCTACGGGGTCCGACGTAGCGTTGAGGTAAGTTATCGCACCTGCATCAGTAGTATGTAACCCCTGTGGCAGTGACGAAATGTCATGAACCGGTTGCCCTGGTAATCTGGCAGTTTGGTATGTGAAAATCTGCTCGTGTTGTTGGTTGCTTGATCCAGAAGCTGGGTAACCTCCTTGTCCCCCTTCACCTCCTTGGCTATTGGAAGATGATTGGCCTCCATCACGACGGCTTCCACCACTCCTTCCGTGGCTGCTTCTTTGTTGTCCACTTTGTTGAGACATGATAGTTCCGTTAAGACTTGAGCAGAATTTGGAGAAGTAAGAATAACTTGAATTATTGGCTGTGCTTAGTTGCTTAGCATGCGAAGGATGGATGTTGAAAGAAGATGAAGAAAATGAGAAGAAAGCCCAAGATCGAGGATATTTATACTCCATAATGGGGAAAATTCCTTGACTCAAGTACGAGGGTTTGAGGAATCCGATGGTCAGGAAACAGTCAAGAAAAAGACGACGACCCTGTGAGTTTATCTTAATTTGATGAAACGTGTACGATAGTGAGCTTCTTGTGACATGTATCGCTAAAACACGGGAAGTGTTCTATCTCAGTGACTGGTAGTAAATTCAACAAATCATTTGAGTCAAGTTCAAATAATCCGACATCTTAAAAGGAGTTAAGAACCAAAACAAAGAATCTAGTTGTGCACATATCCATGGCTTCGTGAATCGTGTACACGCCTTTATACTTCTCGTGACACATCCGGCGGAAGCTCGAGAAGTAATCGATGATTGACTCGTAGTAAACAGATATAATTAATTGACTCAAATCCGAGGCATTTGACACCACTGAAGGAGTCGATGAGAAAAACAAAGAACCTAGTCGTGAGTTGATCTTGAATTATTACAAAGTGCACGCTTTAGCATGCTTTTCATGAGATGTGTCACTGAACCATGGAAATAGTTTTTTCCCAGTGAAATGGAGCTGTTATCTTAGATTCAATTTCTCACAGTTAGAAAGCTTTGGGTGGAATTCATATTCTATAATTTTTTTTACGAAAAAACGCCTCGCCATATGCCAATCACCTTTTTGATGAATGTTTATTAGAGTAAGATCCACCTCCTCGATAGATTCAGAATTAGGAAATTGGTTTATCTAGAAGGAGGAAATGACCTTAGTTAACTTTGGCTCAAATTTAATGTTATCTAGTCATAAAGTATACAAACATGAAATACCATTCTTCTAAGTGATAAGTGATTTTAGTAAGAATGAAACAAGGACTGTCAAAAGACAAAATTCCAACTTATGTTAAACTGCTAAAAGCTTCCTCGAGAAACGTATTATAACACTAAATATTGTTGATTTAGAATGTTTATTAGTGTTGCTTTGCCACACGTGACTAAAGACATGAGCGTTACATTACGTTTCTGATTTTTCAAAACACCCACTTGAAAAGTAGTTGAGGTTCGGCGGGACCCAAGAAACAATGTGAAAGAATAGCCATGATAAAAAGTCTCGAAGTTCGTCCTGACCATGTTTCCTAACAGCCTACCCCCCAAGTAGAAAATGACTATCTTACAAAAACGCCCCTACGAATGACATATCCCAGATCAAACGTTCAAATAGAGAGGTCAAACTGAGCGAGACCAACGCCCTTAACACTGACCTATATCTAGATCCCCTAAATGGGAAATCAACGGTCTGACCAAACTGTCCCTGAAGTATAAAACTTTCTGAACCCAAAAGAAACCGTCCCTGAAGTATAAATTCTCCGAACCCAAAAGCCCAGATAAGTAGGTAACAAACTTTTCAAACTGATTCCCGTAACAACGAGCTATATCTCCATTCCCCCCCCCAATATGTCGCAAGGATGGCTGCCATCGATCATGATGTGGTATGATTTCCAGCATATGATCAGTGTTCGTCATTCCACTTATGATCTTGCAATCCCTGTTCAGTATAAAACGACGACGCACACCCTTTGTGTTCACAATTTCTCAATCTCTGATCATTATCTTTATCAGCCGGTGTTACAGAATGTTTGCTGGCCAAATGTGAAAGTATTGCATCCTCCTGCAGACATGCAAATTTGTATTGGGCAGTGTTATACCCGCACGGCTTTTCAGCAGGACATGTAAAGACCTTTTGAACAGTAGATATACCACGGTCCCATACAACAGGTAATCTTGACACGTTGACTTTGGTAGAATTTTGGACCATACTTAGATGGTTCGCATCTTCCGATTTCACGGCGCTCAGGTATCCTTTAGTATCGCCGGTTCGATTGGGATCATTGTTTCCGCTCTGCTGAGACATGTTGTTCGAGTATTCCGTTGAAGCCCCAAAAGTTACGGAGATTTTGGCTTAGTTGGAATCTTTGGTTTTTGGTTTTGATTTTGACTCTGAGGATGTTGATAGATATTCAAATTGGGGCTAAGAAACTTAATAAAGAAGAGGGGAAGCTCGAACTCGAGAGGTATTTATACTGCAGAATACAAAGGATGCTTGACTCAAGCTTAAGGTTTCGAAGAATCGGACGTTCAGAAAATATTTAAGAAGACTAATAATGACTGTAGCTATGGCTGCATTTTGATTAGTGAGTCGCGCATATGGTAGTACTACTTTTATGACTATATCTTAACTTGTTGAAGCGTACACATGTTGTTAGTATGCACTTTGTAGTATGTATTACTGAGCGCAAGAAGTGTTCTGTCATAGTACGCCATGACTCTTGGTAGCCATCTTACAGTACAATAAGCCTGAGTAAAGCGCATCTATGAATTTTAAAGGAGAAGGGCTTCGCTTATTATTCATCGCAGTTTGATGAATTTTAAAAAATGTAATAATAAGACACACCTCCTTGGCAGATCTAGCAGATGCGAATTATTCTATCTATCTATCATTTGGAGATGCCGTCTTTTGTAAGGATTTATTTTCATCAAAGGTTTAACCTGAAAACAACTGGGAATTAGTAGAACCAAGGAAGAATTGTGAAACATTCTAATGATAAAAGTCTTGAATTCCGTTGTAAATATGTTTCCTAACAGTCTAATGTCCACGCCCGAATAAAGCCTCTCTATCTTACAAACCCGCCCCTGAAGTACGAAATATCTCAAGCTAAAATCCTAAATAACTGGGTGAAAAAACCATCGAATTGATACCCTTAACACCGACCTATGTCTCCGTCCTATGAAAAAGCTCAAAACACCAGCGCCCGACAACTTCGCAAATATGATTCCCCTCGGCAACATTTGATGTATTTTCCAGTAGGCATAACGTGACCTTTTCCAATCCAAATGCTCATTGACAGCATGTTTGGTCTAGCACACAAAACCCCAACGTAGCTTTTCACATCGTGATAAATTGTCCTATACCGTTCTGGCTAACGGTCTAACATTATGGGTGACTTTCATGTGTTCGATGACTGTATTTTCGTCTGAAGCAAATTTGCCTTCTCCTGTGAGGATTCCACACTGATCTTTACAAGGACATACGTAATACAGACCAGGGCGCTCAATAGTAGGATTCAGAATTGCGGGCAAGTTTCTCATGTCGACTTCTTGATCCTTTTCCACCATGTAGAGACTGTTACCGAATTGTTTTTGCCTGATTACTACAAACCCACCGGCGACTTCGAATGGGTTGTGAGTATTGGTTCTTCCCCATATTCCGCTTTGTTGAGACATGGTGTTTTGGTAGAGAGTTTATTGAAGCTCTGAAGACTAAGCTGTGTGTGACTGAGATGGAAGACTTGGTACTTGATTATAATGACTGTTTGTGGATATTTAGATCGGTATTGAGATCGGTGTTGGAAAAGAGGATGAAGAGAAGACAAGATTTGTTGTTTGATTCTGAAGATGCTTGTGTTTATCCAGATTGTTGTTGAGGGAAGAGGAAAAGAATCTGGAGCTCGTGAGGTATTTATACTCTAGCCTCCAGGATGAAGAGCATACTATGACTGAAGTGCTCAGGATTTTTCGGTTTAGATTTGCGTCAAGAGGCAAAATCAAGAACCTGGTTATGAGTATCAATGTAACTTGAAGACAAGTGCACACATCAACATGCCTTGTGTGATGTGTGTTGTCTCAAGGATATGATATGGCTCAGATTATGGTAACATATGTGAACGAAGAAAAGGCTGTAACAATAACCAAACCAAAGTTTTGGGCTTGACTTTACCCACATGCCAGTATACCCTTCATCACATGTGTTATCTCAAGAACGTGATGTATTGCGCCAACTGGGAAACTCGAACACACAGTCACCTCTGACCCGACATGAATTTTGATCTTGAGTTAACCAACATACCAGCTTATTTTTTCACGACATGTGTTTTCTAATCCGTTCGTCAAAAGGCCCATTCATCGAATCATCAACATAACTGCATTCACGAATGCGATTTATTGGTAAAGGGAGTTGCACATATGTATCGCTTTTTGAAAAAATCTTAATGAATGTAAATGGCACCTCAAGCCCGAATAAATGGGTCAAACTCAACGAAACTAATATCCCTAACGACTGACCTATAGCTCCCATCCTATGAAAAGTTCAAAGTTTCAGCACCCCAAGAATACATATCAAAGATAAACCCCGTGACAAATATTGTAATCGAAAATGTAGTTTCGACTATGCGACCGCTGTTCTCCTTACGCTCAGTGAACTCATGCTCGGGCCACCACACAAAATACTCCTGTGACTTTTCACATTGTGAAATCTGTCCTATGCCTATCCGGTTCCGGGTAACGCCTCAATCAAATGTTTTAACGCCAGGTGCTCGATAACGTATTTCCTGTCCCAGGAGGCGAATTTGCGTTCTGTGGTACCGGTCGAACACTGGGCTTCGCAAGGGCATACGAACAAACGACGGACGTTCGCATCAGTGGGGTCCCAGGCCATGGGCAACCGGTTCATGTCGACATCTTGACCCCTTTTGACCTCATGTAGAGCGTCACCGGAGGGTCCTGGCTTCTTAATTGAGATACCAGAGGTACCATGGAATGGATTATCAACATATTTTCCTTCTTCTAGTTGATACATGGCGTTTTTATAAAGAGTTGTTGAAGCTCTGAAGGATAAAACTAGTTTAAATTGAGGTAAAAGACTTGAAGGTCGATTCTATGAATACTTTTGGATATCCAGATTGATATTATGATTGAGAACAGGAAGCTCAAACTCGAGGGGGTTTTATACTATATACTAAGAAGAAACAGTTGGCTTAATCTTTAATAAATTTAGGCTTCGGAAAAGCTCAAGAAGGGAACCCAACAGCCTAGTTACTAGTGTCAAGAAATCTCAAAGAGAAGTTTAAAAACCAGCATTCCTTGTGTAATATTTGCTATGTTAGTGATGTGATATAGGATAGATAATTAAAAGAGATTTACATTAACAAAGAATCACCTCTAACACAAACAAAACATTTGGTCCTATCTAACAAACCAGCACATTTCGTCTGATATGTAACATATCAAATGATGCGATGTGGTTTTACCTGGTATGGAAAACGTACACACAAACAAAGAGTCTCCTCTCTTGAGCTCTACTAACATACCACCACAACAACAGTCTGTTAGGAAAACCACACGACTCCAATCATACACGAATTCGCTTCCTCCCCCCACTATTCTCCGCCTCTATCGTCATCCTCTTCCTCATCTTCTCTATATGTTCCCTCTCCTTCTGCACCTGTTCTCTCTCCTTATACCCCTCAGGCCCTCTCGCAAAAAAGTCATGACCAGGAATATACACCCCTCCACCACTCACACTCTCCCCTCCACCTTTAACCCCCTTTCCTTTTCCCTTAGAATAAATCGACGGTCCAGCAGCTTTCCTCCACACAGCCTCAACATGCGCTTCAGACTCATAATGACGCTCGCGATCCCAGTTGAAATACCATTTACATTTACATCGTCGACATGTGCCCGCCATCTCCTCCTTAGGGTGTATGTTGTGCCAGTCTCGCATGTGGGTGAGTAGCTCTTGTGTTGTTTTTGCGCAATAGGGGATCTTGAGGGGGGCGGGGTAACATGGTTCGCCGACTTGACAGTTTATGTATGCTGGATCTGGGGAGGTGAAACCGGAGAGATCTCGAATCTGGCGAGGGCGGTTGCGGTATGGTGAGTTGGCTGCGTGGTATTGAGCTGAGACTTCTGCAGATGTAACTGGTATATGATGGGGAGCGAGCGATGATGGTGTTTCGATTGGTGTGTGAGGTTGCGGTAAATCTTCTTCATCGGTGTGGGAGGTTTGTTTTTCTGTTGACGGGTGAGGATATTGGATTTCTTTTTTATGCGTGTGAGAATCTTGTGTCGCGTTTATCGGCTTAAGCTTGTACGTGTGCGGAGACTCGGAAAAAGAGGTTGGGTATGGAGTGTCCATGTACCGAAACGAAGCGTGAGCAGGTTGATACTCAGGCTCCACTGGTTGCAGTGTATGAGGGTAAAACTGCTTCAACGGTTTAAATATAGAGTTGCCGAGCTGATAATATTCGCCAAGAGAAGGATTGCTGTAAAAACGAACTTGAGGATAACCGGGTACTTCAAGGCCTTCGGAAGGGACAAGATCGGAATGTTCGACAGGCTGGGGTGGACTATACGCAAAGAAATTTTCTTGGATGGCGGAATAGTGATCTTGTGAGTATGGTTGCTCGATCGAAGTCTCGAACAGAGAATTACTTCCGTCTTTCGTATCTTGAGAGTCTGGAATGGGTTTAACAGCAGCGTTATGCGTAGAGTCATCTTGAATTGCAGTTGACGAAGAAGTTTGACCAGACCGGCTTTCGCCCATCTCTTCAAACAGAGGAAAGTCTGGAAGCTGAAAATTACCGACAGAAAACGCCATTGAAACGTGAGGTAACAAATTGTGATGTATTGAAAACGATTCTGGGGATATGGAAAAAAATTGATACAGATAAAGCTGACAAACTTCTCAACCGAGGTGGAGAGTTGTGGTGAATGACACAGAAAGCTTCGATGACGAAAACACGGTCATGCAAGGCAGATACCAAACTTGTTTTCACATGATAAGCGAAATTGCAGCAATATTAGAGATCTTACGATGTGAGTCGTATTGTCAGTTGGTATGACAATTTTACAAATGAAAGGTGAGTTTTCGAAACCGATGAAATTGATACCTCAAAGAAATCAGACGTTACAGTGACACTGCCATCACAACCGCTGACCGAGTGCTCAATACGAACACTCGAATACAACTTTTGGACCAAAAAGGGGAGCCAGTATAATGTTCTATCGAGAGCTGCAAATCAACCTGCTTTATCCATCCAGCAAAAAAAAAATCTTCTCTTTTCTTCCTCTATTAAAACTTTCGTCACGTTCCAAAATATGGGATAAAACAAATTTCCAAATACTTTCTCCTTCAAATATGATACATCAAGTTAGTGCAAGGTAAAAAAAGGCATCAGATCTCCGCTTATTCCCTTGCAAGGAAACTTTGAAGTTGGTTTAGACTACATCTTTAGTGTCAGAAGTACTTTAACTTTCGAGTTAGAAAACGAATATCACGTTTTCTTATAATAACAGACTATTTAAAATAGCTAGTGGTAATTAAAGTTTATTTGCAAAACACAACAGTAAATATCAAGGGCTTTCGCTAATTCCAATTCGCTCTTCTGATATTCCACGTCGTCACATGACATAATGACAATGTAGTCAATTTCACGATCTGGAAGTGCGTATTTCAGCCTACCCCCAAGATATGGTAAAGTAGTATCTAGAAAATCGTTAAGTCTTCTTTAATAACCTATGTTTTGAGGGTGTTAGGGATGGCGGGTGTGAGATCTGGATTCTTAGGCATAAGGAGGGTGTTGCTTTGATTTTCGAGAGCTTCTTTGTGGCTAGTAAGATCTTGAATTTCGTGTCGAAGTGTTTCATGAACTATCCCTCTAATCACTTCGAATCCTGCTCCAGTTTCCAGTCAGATCCAACGCCGTAACTAGGTGATGTTGTGACGATTAATAGATCTACACAGTCGACTAACAATAAATTCCGCCGTCGACTTGACTTTCCCTTGACTCTCGGCTTCTTCTCTCTACCCTTAACCTTCCCACAACACTCTCACTTTCAATCCGGAACATCAAATCCAACTGATTGCGGTATCCAGGGCACGATCTCTGAGCGCGAATACATTGGTACATGATGGTGTTTGACGATCGCACTGTGGGAGTTAGCAAGATGTACGGAGATTGATAGACGGGAGCTAGAGAGGTAGAGGGAACTTACTCGAGTTTTCCTTTCTCTACATGCGTGGCAACTCGTTGATGGTTTCCCGCAGTATACCATGTTTGATTTGTCTGTTCACAGATGATGGGCCAGGTACATAAGAAGCTGAATTCGAGTCTTGGACCAAAGTTAACTTCTAACCGCTCTGGCTATACATATTACACAGCTTCAGAGTGCGGGACAACGACAGAGCACAGGTGAGGTTATCAGCTAACTCTAATGTAAGCACCTAAAACAGACGAGACTCGAACACAAGGTTCTACAAGTCCAATTTCTCTTTTTTATGGAATTTAAGAAGCTTTGGAAATAATTACTTTCAAGTCAGCCAACGTTCAACTACCCATACATCAGGGCTGAAGTCGGTCTGCGACACCGAGGCAGTCCCAAAATACCGCGTGTATTTCACTGGCAGTGCATCCAATCTAAGCCCCCAAAAAAAGAAGCATCCGTCCGTATTTCTGTCACTGCGGTGCTGATTGGTTTTCATCACCAGTGAGTAGTCATCACGAAACATGCGACGTGACGACGCTGACAGGAAAGAACGGCAGCGTGCCGTAACTCCTTATGGTAATTTACGAAGAAGAAGAAGAATTCTGGATAAATAAATTAGACTAACCCAAGTGTTTCCTTTGTTTTTCTTTTCCATTCGCCTGCGTGTACTAATGATTATGGATAGGGTATTTTCCAAGCACGATCAGTCTGAGGTGAAGTCACGTGATTTTGATATCTTACAACGTTCATGCATCTGTCCACGAGATCACGAATGCTCCATGGTCAAGAAATTGCGTAACGGGTGTCGTCGACTGAAAATCCGATCCAGCGACTTCCATATCGGATGGCGTCACGTCGTCCTTTGATCCCTCAACATCCGGATCTGGTTCTAGAGGTTCGTCTCTGTTGAACCAAAAGTTGACACTGAAGCTTGGACTCAGGCTTCTAACATAGTGCCACCAACCGACGGGAATGTAAAGGCATTCGCCTTCTTCGAGGATATAGTCGAAGTATCGTGCCTTTGAGAATTTGGGAAACTCCTTCTGAGCACGTTCCTGCCGGTCCGCTCCGCAATCCCATCCTTCAATGATTTCCACTTCGACCTGACTATTGTTGTTCATGTTGATTCCGTTCTCATTGACACCTCTCGGGTATAACATGTGAGAGTACTTTGGAGCGTAAAGTCGGACGTATTTTCTGCCTACGACTTGGGCAAGAATATTGTGGTGAGGATCCACGTGTAATGGACTGATAGTACCCGAAGGACCAAACCAGGCATTTATGATTGGGTTCTTCAGAATTGGTATCTGTCTATGATCTTCGGCCAACGGCGATGTGTCGTGAGGCTCTGATGTCTCCACATGGCAATATTCCGGAATCTTGATGTCTTCTTTTAATCCAGGAATCTGACGGAATAATGCATACTGAGCAAGGTATCCGGTTTGCCCTTGAACATCATTTTCTTCCTTCATCATGTAATCATCTAAGAACTTCTTGAACGTAATAATCTTCTGACCCCAGTCAGAGTCAACGTAACTTCGACCAAGTTCGATAGGAACAAGTCGACGACCATGTATGGTTTTAGCCAACAGATATGATGGCCTGCTCCATGGTCGAGTTGACATGGCTGGCCAATCGTCAATAGCATTCCGTATAATCAACGGTTCCGGGCCAACAGACCCGACCGTTGGATGTAGCATGTGCCGTTGGAAATCCTGAGGTGAGAAGTTGCTAAAAAGCCTTTGCATTGGGGGATATTTAACTGGAGGGACGAAGGCCTTGGATTTTGGAAACTTGATGTAAGAATAGTATATGTCCAAACTTTCACGGCCTTTCGCGCATTCTAGTGCATTATTGAGGTTCTCCAGCAAATCGAAGAAATGCATCATGCGTATCCGCCCCTCTACATCCGGAGTAGGACCAGCAGTAATTGTTGACGTATCAAGTGCTTCTACCATCCTATCAATAATATCATCTGAAAATGGGGTGATTTTCCCTGTAGTGATTGAGACCCCATCCTTCTCCGCAATCTTGCCCCAACTATCCCTGAGGGCCAAAGCCGTAACTTTCACAAGACTTGCAGCGCGGAAAAGCGCGGTCCAACAAGCGGGGACATTCTGATAAGGGTACATGTAAAGTCTCTCTTGTGCCATCTCAATCAAATCGTTCGCTCGTCCGAGGATGAATTCATCTGTCGGATCCGTTTGAACCAATAACCAGTTGGCTAGGTTTTCCAAGAGATCCAGGATAGCTCTACCGCAGGGCTGAATCAAGACAAAAGCCCGGTCAGTATCCGGAGCTTCGTTATTTTGAAGGTATCTGCGCATAGTCCTCATGGAATCGAGACAGAAGTGAATGAACTTTTCGGTGTTGTCACGAGCGATTTCATCACCAACGATTCTGTGGTCCACGATTTCGGGTGCTTCTGGTGCCATCATAGGCACGTACTACGGTGTGTTGAGTAAGTAAGAGCAGTGAAGGAGGTTGCGATTTTATAACCGCTCTTTCTGTAAGATATATCTTCCAAAAAGGGTAACAAATATCGATTTTGAATTGTCAAACATGTTTTTGAGTATGGAAGATGATCACCTGTGGATAGTGAAGAAGGTAGGAACTAGGAAGGCCATGTTGATGCCTCAGGCTGAACTTGACATTCGTGCTTTCCCAATCAGAAATTTATCCCGAGTTGTAACAAATACCAAATCACGAGTGTACCACAGCACGACGTATCAAGAGAGTGTAGATGGAGCGCATTTGTGTCTTTTTTCTCAAATTAACTTGGAGTTTAGAAGGACAGTGCAATTTTGGCAAATTAGGCTCGAGCAAGGAATCTACTCTTCGCCACAACCCCCTAGAGACGAATGGCGATAGCTAAAATCACGGCACGTCATGAAGTATGAATGTTTGCTTTTACTCCTCAAATTCAAATTCCAGTTCCGTCACAATCTAACTAACCCCTACACCATGTCCTCAACCCCCAAGAAAGGAAAAGAGTCAACGCAAGCCATGCAATAAAATACCAACGCACCCGCATGACCCGATTGACAAAAGCCCAATCAAAGGAACCAACAATTCAGGTATTGTTAAGTCGGGCCAAATTAAGAAGGAAAACGCAAAAAAGGACTAGTAAATCTGTATTGCCGCCATACATCATAATACAACAGGTCCTTGTGATTTTCATCGAGGCCCGCCAAATCCAGTTGCTGCATCGAATCATACTTCGTACCAGGGTCGTAGGTCATATCAAAATCAGCGATAGTGTTACCGCTGCCCGTCACCATTTTATTCTTTTTGCCCCGAATCTTGGGCAGTATTGCTTGGCAGTAGTACGCCATTTCATCTGCGAATGTTGATTTATGCGGTGATCAATGGGTCGTCAGATTTAAGCTTGTTAGCTGAGTCTGCTACAGATGGTGGTACCTTGAAGTCCTCCTTTGGTGCGACAGGGAAGTCATCAGCCTTGAATGCTGGAGAATCTTGCTTGAGAGCAGGCTCGGACTTGACGGCAGTTGGGGAGTTGGATCGTCCACGAGCGTTTCCAATCAACTCTTGTGCCTTGTGCGAGTAATCTCCAACATATTGCTTTGTGGTCTCGGACGCGCGGGAAGCTTGTTGAGCGGCCATGTCGCGAACCTGCTTGGATTGCTGGTTGACGATATCGGTGGCCTGTGCAACGTAGTGATCGATGGTCTCCTTGTTGGTCTTATAAATCAGAGGAGAGATGAAGATGACCGTGGTGGAGATCAAGGTAAGACCCCAGAATGGGACAAACTTGATCAGATAGTATGAGATGAAAGCACCAAGGAAAGACTATTTCTGATTAGCTGGAATTCGTGCGGATGGGACAATTTACATACAGCAACGGTTGCGAAAAGGTTCTCAGCGAATACAATACGTTGAGACTCGATCACGAAGAAGTTGACAAGCTCAGAGAAATCTCCGGTAAGCGAGTCAAGGGTGGATTTTGAAATGGTGAAATATTTCTTTGGGCGGAATTGTGATGCAAGACCGTGAGAAAGAACGGCTTTTCCAGCGACCTCAGCGAGGACAGTGACACCCAGAGTCATCCATGTGAGCTTGAAAGCATATCTGAGGATATCGAGATATCGGGCAGCGAAGATGAATGTGACGATAGAGGCGTATGCAATGCCAGAAGCACGGGGGTTATTCCAGGACAACAAGCTGGAGAAGAAGGAGTGGTAGTGGGTGAGTTGTTGCCCGGTGGCAGCTGGGGTTTCTGGTGTTTGGCGGGATGCAGCAAGGTTGGAGAATTCGGCTTGGGTTTTGTTAGACTCGATTTTAGCCTTCTCTACGACGGGGCCTGAAAACAGAGAATTAGCATCATCTTGATATTCGAGAAGCTGTATACATACCATTAGCCACGCTCTGGGTCATTGGGTGGTTTGCTACTGCTGATGCTGCGGCAGAAGTTTCTAAGAACAGTTGTCAGTGACGCGAAGAGGGGAATCGGAGCTGTGCGTAGACTGTTTCAAGTGTTAGCAGACAATCGACCATGACGCTGTTGATGGCAGAGCTGCGTACCTTACTGCTCTTCGCAGTCTCAACAAAGTTGGACATGTTGTTGCCAGCGGTGTTGTTGCCGGTGACATTGTTGCTCTTCTCGATTGAAGGCATCGCGGTATCGTTGCTGAAGGAATCAGACATGGTGAGGAGAGCTCAACACAAACACAGGGAGAGAAAGGTGACGTTGTTTTCTTGTAGTGGGCAGGATTGTCGATACTGCAATTGCGGGATGGAAATTGTTTTATGAAGAGGAAGCTCTTTGTCTGCCGAAAAGCAGGATGGATCGAGTGGTGATGTAGAGCGGGTGGTGTTGTGGAGCTGGATCTCAACCGGATTTGTGGTGATTCTGTTTGGTTCTCTCGCACATGAATTTCCAAAGGGAGGAGCGAGGCGAGCGAATCAGGCTAGCGTGGCACACGACCACCAGTGGCAGCAGGCTTTTTGCCCTCAGGTTCCCCTTCTCCTTGAAGCCACAGTCCGATGACGTGTGGCTGCACCGGCCACCCGCGCTTTGGTATTGCGTATCTTTACATCACACTTGAATATGCTGTTTCTCCTATCCAACGACGCCAACTATTTCCCATACGTCTAATAATAGGAGCCTAGACCGATAGATGGTTCTCGCACTCAATTCTTCAAACAAATTTATTTCTTCAAGATATTATTTTTGTTTTTTCGTCGTGGTTTTAGGCCACCTTTGCACCATTAACATGTGATAGTGTCACCCAAGTCAAACATCATGAGCTTCATATCTGGTGACGACGCAACGCACGAACACCGTGACTCAGAAACCATATGGACACATTTCTGATCCAACGGGAGATCTCTACACCATCTTTCCCCTTAACTTTTTTATCAGATTCCCTCTGCGCAAGGCAAGGAAGACGTGGGATGAGCAAGCATGCCCTAAATCACGTGCGCGTCGGAGTACCGAATACCTCTATAGAGGCATCGATCCGATCGACCGCAGAAGTGGCTGAAGACTGTCGATTCGTATAACTTCAGCACTCTGTTTGTCTTTCGTTCGTTGCCTTCATTCAGTAGGCGCACGTACGACAATCATCCATGAGCATCTGGTTTTGATTATGTCTTCACTGAAAATCGGTAAAAAAAGAATATCAATGCAGGTGAGCTCCATGGAGTGAAAGAGATACTAACTTAGTAGAAGGTGAGCTGCAATTGAGGAATGCTAGTGGCATAACAACTAATGATTTTGAGAGAAAATCACCAGACTCGCTAAAGTGCCGTTGCTGCTACAACTACCTTTCAATCATGCTGAAACGAGTGAGCGCTATACACCTAGCATGGATACAATTAGTCCCCCGTCACTCGATGTACATTTTCCAGCGCTGGCTTTACTTCGTGCGAGAATGGGATGCACTAATGTCTTCTTCTCTCGTTTCGGTGAGGCCTCAGGATAGGACACAGATGAAAAGATAAAGCGATTCAGATTGCATCACATCTTGGGCATTCTCTCTCTTTGTTACAAGCTTTCGAGTCACTCTGCCCGCTTCGTTGAGCTCAACTACTTGAACAAGACGAGATGGCGTTGTTCACAGAACAAACTACTCTCGGCATCCCGGATGTGTTTTTTGCACCCTACGCGTATAAATTGTTTTTCTTCAAATTTATAACTAACGACTCTATAAACAAGTCACTTTTTTGGACATTGTATCTTACAAGGCGACCCAGAATACTGAACTTTTCTCAAGTCAAGTGAGTAAACAAGAGCATCACAAGCATGGATGTCACCATGTCTGGCATGGGCCAGGCTTCTTCCCAAGGTCAACAAGACAAGAGTGATCACTCTCAAAATGGAGAGGAGCAGAACGCTGGCGATGTGCCGATTTACTACCATTGTGCTCCAGGATCATCATATTTTGAAGATGAAATGTATATGCGAGAAGTAGGTGACATCGTTGATTCATTTTACCCTTCCGTGGCTTCGCCTGCTATCTCAATACCGGACGAAGAAGTGCCAGATGAAGAAAGACCAAATGAAGCAATACCAGATGAAGTAACTCCACCTGGGCAAGAAGCGAACTCTCAGACACAGTCTGATACTCCTCCCGAATTTTTAGACGGTGCACCAGGACCTTCCGTCACTTTAGATCCTACTCCATCCCCAGACGCGAGCTCTCCTCCGCCAGAGCCTCTCCACGACGAACCCTCGTCTTCGACCACCTCCACCACAGCCTCAACGCCAGAAGAAGTAACACTAGGTAGCCCAGAAGAGAACCCTCCAACAAATTCTAATTCTCTTCCTGAATCTTCAGAAAGTGCATCTGAATCCGCCGTTACTTCAGACCCTACTCCACCCCCAGGCTCCAACCCTCCTCCGCCAGAACCTCTCGTCGACGAACCCTCGTCCTCGCCCTCCCCACCACATCCTCAACACCAGAAGAACTAACACCAGGTAGGCCAGAAGAAAATCCTCTCGCACAGTCTAATTCTCCTACCGAATCTTCAGACTTTACACTGGGACCTTCTATCGCTTCAGAGCCCACCGCGACACAAGATTTCAGCTCACCTCCTCCGGAACCTGTCCTTGACGATTCCTCGTCACCCACCACAACCTCAACACCAGATAAAGTGACATCGAATATGCCAGAAGGCATAATACCAA